>NC_138053.1:39012652-39360152 GCF_964194185.1 Rhinolophus hipposideros
GCCCTCCTCTTGTTGTTGAGCCTTGGTTGCTGTTTGCGTGTCAGTAGGAGGGATTGACCCTTGGGTTCATTGATATTGAGGACTGGCTGTGACTACAGTGGAGAAGCTGTGGTGCAAGGGCTGACCCTACAGAGCAGGATCAGCCTCAGCAGGGTGCTGGTGTCTGGCCAATTCAGCCTTTGTGTGTCATCCTAGGAGACAGTTGGGTGATGCTCCAGCTCATTTGAAAGCTGGCGACTGGGCACACCAGCCCTAGGGCCACCTGGGAGGGGATTTGCTGCAGGCCAAGTTCAGCTGCAGCCCGTGCACCACCTGGGGCCACCTGGTAAGAGCCTCAAAGCAATTCACAGATGGCCACCACCCATGCCATGCTTGGAAGTGACTTGAGAGACCAAACCATGAACCAAGCTGGCTGCTGCTAGTACTGGGTTCCTAGGACTGCTCAGCCGGAAGTACGGGACATGCTCTAGTCGGATGCTGCTTTTCTGGGTTCCACAAACCTTTGAGAGTCTCTAGGAAAGTCTGCAGCATGAGTCAAGGGTGGCTTCTTCTGTATGTCCTTGGTTGTAGGGCTTTGGTTCAGCAAGATTTCAGGTGATTCTCAATGATGGTTGTTTTGAAGTTTAGCTGTAATTTTGATGTGGTCATTAGAGAAGGTAAGCACAGCATTTACCTTCTGCACCATCTTGACCAGAATTGTAGATAACCCTGATCAAATTCTTATCAAACCAGAACCAGAAGAATACTTTGCTTAAATAATGAAGCATATGTATTATCAACTAACAGCCACTGTCTTATTTTGTGGACAAAGACTAGAGATATTCTTAATAAAGTTAGGAAATAAGATGAAAATGATTGCCACATTGCTGTTGCTTAATATTGTTCTCTAAGTAGTGGCCAGTGACACAAATAAATAGGACTAGAGCCAGCTCTATTCCATTTTCATTGTTTCCCAGTGATATTGTATATGTAAAAAGCAGAAGAATCCATGGAAAAACTATTAGAATCAATATAGGGCTTAGTAAAATGACTGGGCCCTGAAAAAATAAACAAAAATTAATCAAATAAATAAACAGTATTTAATATACTAGCAGGAAAAGGTTTAGTTCAAGCAACACAATGTAACCATTTGTTCACAGGGACAAAAAAAAGGAAGAAAATAAACTTGGACGATTAGACCAATGATTCTCAAACTTTTTAGTGTCATGACTTCTTAACACTATTAATAAATGTTGAGAATGATGACTTGCTTCTGTTTATGTGGATTATATCTATTGATATTTACTGTATTAGAGATTAAAATAGAGAAATTTTAAAAGATTTTAATAATTAAAAATAGTAGTAAAGCAATATGTTAAAAATAATATGTATTTTATGAAAAATAACTATATTTTCCAAACCCTCTCAAAATTTAGAGAAGAGTAGCATAGTTTACATTTTTTAAAATCTCTTTAATGTCAGACTTAACAGAAGACAGCTGAATTTCCATGTCTGCTTCTACATTTACTTTGTTGTGATATGCGGTTTTGGTTAAAGTATATGAAAAAAATATGACCTTACATAGATATGTAGCTGGAAAAGGGAAGAGTATTTTAATAGTCTTTTGGAGAGTTGCGGATATTCTCTTTTGAACTTGACTAGTGGTAGTTTCTTAAAGGGTCGCGATGACGAGTCTGAAATGATATTAACACATTTGATGCTCTGCTTCATCAAAACATTGAACTCTCTTGCAGTTTGAATGAATCTTTTACTCATGCGTGAATGTAATGTCATGCCTCAGTTATTTGGAAAATTTTTTTTTTGCTAAATCTGCAGGTATTTTATATTTTGACACATTTTATTAGATAATATGTAAAGATCACCACTGATCTCATCAAAAGTTTTTAAGTCCGAGGAAGGTATTAAGCTCATAGTGGCAGATACAAGTTCTCTAAAATTCTAATTTTTGCTTGACAGTGCTAAAATTTTGGGATTGATTGCTATGGTACTCCAAGCCAAAATTATCCTTACCAACATGGAGGTACCGGAGACCTTAAAGCTGCTCATTTTTATCTTTATAATCAATGGTTCATGAGCCATAAGGAAAATAAACCATTTGTGATGCTTTGATTGTAAATCTGAAGCACATGTGCATTTCTTGTCCATCAATAGTTCACACAAATTATAATAAACATTTGAAAAAGTGTGGTAAAAATAAAAATGTTTAGTTGGCAGTATATGGAAGGATGGATTAGAAGTGAATGAGTGGGAAAGGAAAACTGGAGGAAGTAAGTGAGCTATTTCAGTACATTAATATAATAGGTCCTAATTATGGTGACGTTAATAGGAATGGAAATAAATGAGTTCTAGGCATTGCATTTGTATGTCTTAGTTTTTATCATTGTTATTATTGTAAATAAAGGTCTAAAAGAACATGATCAGAGATTGAGTATGGGGGTAAACGGAAGAGCATCCATATATGATTTTAAGATTTTAATTTATTGTGGGAAGAAGCAAATTTTGGTATTGAAATTGAGCTGATTTCGAGGGAGTCTGGATTAGAGAAAAAATGAATTTGATTTCTGACATGCCAATTGTGTGAAAATGGTGCTCTTTGGGCAGATGGAAATATGAGTTTATAACTTAGGTGAAAGCCCCCAGACATGTAACGTTAAAAATTAAGTGCTGAATCTGGACATGCTAGAGTTGATTCAGAAATGTTCTCTAAGCAGGAAAAAAAAAAAAAAAAAAAAAAAAAAAAAACCAAGCTTAGAAACATCCACAGATAAAACAAGAAAGGGAAAAGGAGCCATTGAAAGAAGTGACAGGGGCAATCTCAACTCTAGGAAAAGGAGCTTGCTGTTTCAGTATGGAGGCATGGGTCCCTGGGGCCACATGCAGCTCAGAAGTTCAGTATGATCAGAGGATGGAAGAAGGGCCGTAACAGTTACTGAGAGGGAGAGAGCCTGTGTTCTCAGGTGGAGGTGTTTTTAGGGACATTGTTGTTCGAAAATCATTTTATAGGAGATGATGGAATTTGAAACAAGGAATAGGGATCACCCACATGAAAATGCAAAAAGAAGGAAGGAAAAAACAACAGTAATTGGAATAAGTCTTGAAGTCAAGGGCATACTTGTTTAAAAAGAGCTTTTCAAGTTCCTGGTGATTTGAGGGCAGATGGGAAAGAACCGAGGAAGAGAAAGGTTAGAGATTTGGTGAGAAATAAAGCAAGTATTGTAACTGGGTCCCCCAGGATGTGGGAAAGAATAACATCCAGTTTGACTTTAAGAAGGAATTAAGACTTAGAATCTGTTATATTTGCAAGGAAGATGAGAAAAAAGGGAGCCAATTTTATGTCGTAATGATGAGAGCTGTGTGTTAGGGAGACTATGCCATCAGGTAGGCGTGATTATCTTAGTGAAGATGGAGGCTTTAGCTGAGCTTAACCTTGGGTAGATTTTATCTGTCCTCTGCCCATGGGGAATTACACTGGGTTTACACTTAAAGTATAACCTGAACAAGTTTTGCATCTGGTTTCATTTAATGCTACATTGTAATAAAAAAAATAAAAGAGTCTCTACTGGAACCTCACTATTATGGGGCTCCTGTGGAAATTTTTATTGATAAAACTGTCTGAATGAAGAGATCTTCAATAATTACGAATAGAATTACCATATGACCCAGCAATCGCTCTCCTGGGTATCTACCCAAAAAATCTGAAAGCATTCCTCTATAGAGACACGTGTACTCCAATGTTCATTGCAGCTTTGTTTACGGTGGCCAAGACATGGAAACAACCAAAATGTCCTTCAGTAGATGAATGGATAAAGAAGTTGTGGTATATATACACAATGGAATACTATTCCGCGTTAAGGAAAGATGATATAGGAGCATTTGTGACAACATGGATGGATCTTGAGAGTATAATGCTAAGTGAAATAAGTCAGACAGACAAAGCAGAGAACCCTATGATTTCACTGATAGACACAGACAATAATTTAGTGGTTACCAGAGGGTAAGGGGGTGGGGGGTGGGTGATGAGGGTAAAGGGGATCAAATATATGGTGATGGAAGGAGAACTGACTCTGGGTGGTGAACACACAATGGGATTTATAGACGATGTAATACAGAATTGTACACCTGAAATCTATGTAAATTTACTAACAATTGTCACCCCAATAAATTTAATAAAAAAAAAAAAAGAGAGATCTTCAATAAGGAAAGCTCTAGATATTGGTTTGAAGTTTGGCCCAATGTTCATAAATGAAGTTTCATCATTTGTAGGTCGGCAATTAAATTACAGTCAAGTGAAGCTGATTTTCTTTACCATCTTCTAAAATTTATAGAAATTTCCTTTATAAGCTTGTATTACTAAATAAAATCATTTCATTTTGAGAATAGGAATGTAAACAGAGGTAATATTAATTACACATTGTTTATCCATCCTTTCAGAAATCCGCCTTTTGATTTATCCACGCTCTAAATCAAAATTAAAATCTTTAATGTTATAATCCACTGATTTTACCACTTTTTCCCTCCCGTCACCATCCTTCTCTTCCCAGGTTATATTTTGTGAGCTATTGTTATAATCACTCCCTTGCATATATCAACCCTCCTCTTCTCCTCTCCCACCAGCATCGTCACTTTGGAAAACCCCAGCATTATTTAATTCCAACTCTTTCCCCATTCTGTGCTCTCACATTAGTAATTAAAGTAACTGAAGAAAATCACACATATATTAAATGCTAACTGGGGTTTTAATGATTCAGAGTAAACAATATATATCCGATTCGATTTTCTTCGTTAGATTTATTTACCAAATTTGTAAATAAAACCCATTTTGGCTCCTTAAATCACTTATAATTCTCTCTTCTGCAAAGTCACCTGAGAATTTAAATGAATGAGTATCCCTTTTACTTTTTTATTTTATTTTATTGGGGAATATTGGGTAACAATGTGTTTCTCCAGGGCCCATACAGCTCCAAGTCATTGGGTTTCAGTCTAGTTGTGGAGGGCGCAGCTCAGCTCCACGTTCAGGTACCATTTTCCGTCTTTAGTTGCAGGGGGCACAGCCCACCATCCCATGCGGGAATTGAACTGTTGTTGAATTGAATTGTTGTTGAGAGCTTGCTCTCTGACCAACTGAGCCATCTGGCCGCCCCTCCGGAGGCTCAGTGTCAGGACATTGTCTTCAATCTAGTTGTGGAGGGCGCAGCTCACTGGCCCATGTGGAATCGAACCGGCAACCCTGTTGTTCAGAGCTCGTACTCTAACCAACTGAGCCATCCGGCCACGCCCCTTTTACTCTTAGCTTTGGTGTTATTCACTCATGTGGGATTGGTGAGAAGTGTTTAGATTCCCGTTATATATTGGAAATTGAGCTGATAGAATCTGCTGATAGATCATATATAAGATATAAGAGGGAATACAAACAAGGATAACTACAAGGTTTTTGTCTTACAAACCATTTGCAAAGATGGGTAGGGGTGTGAGAGGAGGTGGCTTTTGCAAGGTGAAGATGAGAGAGAATAAAGAATTATGTTTTTGACACATTGTTTATGATGCCTTTTAGACACTTGTAGTTATGTGAGTCTGGAATTCAGGGGAGAGGTCAAGAGTGAGATACTACATTTGGGATTCTTCAGGGAATCAATAGTTTTTATAGCCACAGGAACTGGATGAAGTTATCTAAGCCAGAGTGCATGTAGAGAAAAGAAGTCACCAAAGTGAGGCCTGAGGCTTTCCAAAGTTTAGAAGCTGAGAAATTCAGAAGAATCAATGAAGAGAATGAGAAGAAACAGACAGTGTGAGACAAGGAGAACTTAGGGGGGAATGTTGCCCCAGAAGCTAAGTGGGGGGAAAAAAAAGCTTGAAAAGAGGAAAAGATCATCTGTATCAAATGTTGTTGATATTTAAGATGAGGACTAATAAATGATCATTGTATCATCAGTGTGGAAATCATTAATGGTTTGATAGAGACGTGGGGATAAAAGGCATAGGGAAAGAGCCTCAAGGGAGAGTGAGGGTAGAGGGAGCTGAAGGGGAATTCTGTCAAAGGGAGCAGAGAAATGGGTTGTTAGCCGGTAGGCCTGGTCTACTAGCCGAGGTGTGGTCAACAGGGTATTTTCAAGATCAGAACATCCTAGTATGTCTATATACTGCATTCTGATCCGGTAGAGAAGGAAAATTGACAATAAAGGAGAAAGAGAAGACAGATACTGGAGCAATGTCTCTTAATAAGCCAGAAGGGATGGAGCCAGGGAAGAGGTGGGGGGTGGGGCACTCATAAGAAAAGGCAGGTCACCCAGAGAGATAGGAGGGAAGGCAGAGGTAGGAGCAAGCTGCGGGAAGGTGTGAGGATGTGGCTGGGACAGCTTATTGAGATTTTCTTTGGATTTCTCCTGTTGTCTCACAAGGCTCTGGAGAGAAGGGCAAGGGAGTGGATATACGCAAGTGCATAATTATAACAATGCAGCATGGAATCCAAGGTGTGAAGGGAGATGGACACGAGGGAAGTAAGAGCTAGAAGGGTGGTAGAATCAGTGAATTATAGCATGAAATGAATTGAAATTCTGGTAAATAGCATGGTTCAGACCAAAAACAAATTAGTGAGTGGGTGATAATGTATAAACTTTACCCGTGTTTATATCTCTTATTTCACAGATAAATTCTTAGTGAAAAGGTATGATTATAGAGTAAGTTGTTTTAAATTTCACGAATCATTCGGATTGTATCAGTTTGTCTTGGAAGCTAGGCTCAGTATCATGTATGCGTACTTGGTTGGTCCCACTACCAATACCATAGGTCTTACCTGTCTTGTCTCAATCTCCACTGCAGCAAGCAGCCCTGAGTAGGCTGACTAACTTTATGCAGGTGCAGTCTGACAGCAGCACCCACTTGGTGCCTCTGTGGGCCTCTCACCTTCTGCAGTCACAGGTGTTGACTGCCCAGTGTGGGGCACTGCATGAGCAGCTTGGTGCTGGGGGTCTATACCGGGGGTGCCAAAAAAGTGTATACAAGTGGACATTTTAGTCAAGTTGCTCAAGCAGCAATTCGCCATAATCAGAAGTGTCTGGACGCTGACAGTAACCACTTTGAGCACCTCTTGTAATTGCAGAAGTCAAATGTGACTTGTATTCGTCTTTTGTTATAGGTATATATTGAGTATTACAATTTTAATACAGTTTTCCTTTCTTAAAATGTGTATACATTCTTTTGGCACCCTCTGTATATGTGCAACTGGGAAATGTGCAGAGAATTAATAGGGTGGCATTCTAACCCATGGTAGGTAGGAGCTGGTAAAATAGTTCTTCCCCTCTTTTGCCTCCTCCAACGGCTGTTCTGAGAAACTGTGCGTAGATAAAGCTTCTAGACTATTGGAGCAGTCAGTTGTCATTAGCAGCACACAGCTTCAAACACATCCTGTGTCCTTGTTGGGGCTTTTTCTCCTTTCCTGTTACACCCCCTCGTCCCTATCTCCTGCTTCCAGGGTTGTTCTTCCTGATAAAGCAGGAGCCTCTGAGGCCTGAGCCTCAGCCTCCCTGGGAATCCAGACTGAGACAAGTACCATAACACTTTTAGATTCTTGTAAGTTCCAATAAAGGAATAAAACTTTATTTAAACAAATAATTTCTCCTGTGAGTTTGCATCAAGGAATGTGATTAGAAGCTGTAATTTTTCTTCCTTAACGTAGACTCTTATTCATATATGATTTTAGTCATAGACTATTGGTTATGAACTTAAGTTCTAGTCGTATTGCATTTTGTGGCAATTTAGACACAATATTCGTGATTGTTCTGATCTAAAATGTTAAAAGAAAACAAGTAAAACAAAGTACAATTATGTTTATTATACACTACATGATATGGACAAGAATTATAATTTTTCCTTTTCTTAATTTTGTTTATTAAAAATATTAGGTCTTTATGATTCCTTCATGGATTATTGAAATAGTTTGTTAGCTCAGTTCCCTGCCTCTGAGTTCCCCCTTCCAGTCCTACATGTTCTCAGTGATTTTTCTAAAACAAAGATTTGATCAATTCATACTTTGCTTAAAACCCTTCAATAGTTTTTCATTGCCAAAAATTAATCCCAAACTCTTAGGAGGACCTATAACTTGCCACTCTCTCCTTGCCAACCTCCTTAAGCCCCATGTCCTGTGCTCTATACATATTTAATTATTTGTAGAGCTCCCTGCTGGCCACACTGTTTCAGTCCTCAGGCTCAGACCTGCCCAAGTGTCTCTTCTTCTGCCAAGCTTTCCTCTTCCCTGCCCAGTTGGATTTGATCATTCTCTCTTCTAGGGAGGTCTGCTTTGTTCTTCCCTCTTTTAGACCAGGAAGCACACTGTATGGCAATGATTTGTTTGCATAACTCTCTTTCCTCCACTAAACAAGGCTTTGCTCATTTGTGTATGTCCAGCCCTTTTAGCACAGTACTTGGCATGTAACAGTTCATCAGTCAATGTCTTGCAATTGCAGTCTACAAAACTCTGTTATCTTTGTTTGAAAGTAACAAAATTAGGTTAAAAATTTATAATTCCAAGTTTTTGTGAATTTCAATAGCTACCCCTCCCTCTTTCCTGGGACCATTGGCTCCAGGCCCCTTAGGGGAATCAGTGGAAGTTACTATAAACTTTAGCTGGAAATTGTGGGTTCACAATACATTTTGGAACATGTAGGTATAAAAATGCCTTTTATATTAAGCTTAGACTCTTCAATGGTAATGTTTAAGCTTTATTTGTCATTAGCATTATTCCAGGTCAGCAGTGGACTTGAGGGTGGCTTGTTCATGTCGAAAATCATGGAGAAAATTTAGCCTGCTGTAGCCTGGCCAGCTTTTCCTTGCACACAGGTGTTTTGTTTAAAACTATGAATTAGTTGGCAACATTTAAAAATTAATGTATTTCACACATACAAAAACCTGGACTTCCCTCTTCTCTTGGAGTAGTGGGAAGGTCTGGGACACCGGGCCTACCTTTTCCCATAAGGCAACAATTGGCTGGAGCTGAACACTATTAGGCATGCATGTCCTGTCCATCATGATCCTAGCCCCCCCCCCCCCTCCTTCTGTCGTTTCTTTATTTTGACCATTTGGCCATTGGGAGCATTTTTGTTTGCAAATCCTGACTCTTGGTTGCACAGTACATTAAAATAATGTTCCTTCTGTATTAGTGATCTTGTCCTGTAAAGCCATAGCCATTATGCCATTATAAATCAAAATTCTACATATTTTTCTGATAGTTTGAGTTATTTGAAGTAAAATATTTTTCAAATACCATCTGATTAAATGTAAATATTTTCCCTATACCATATTATCACTTAACATTTTGAACCTTCAAACTTTAGTTGAAGTCTCCTGGGATGAACTACAAACAATTTCGCCACTAGCTTTTTCAAGGCCAACTTTAATAAAGTAAACCACGTTGCTCAAAAGAATTCAGATAACTCAAAATATCTGTATCATATTATCTGCTAAAATTTAGTATTTATTTTTTGACGTCTTGCAACATGTCAATGCATTTCTCTTGTGTCACGTTGTGTTATGCCAGTTTATGGTGGGAAGACACATAACAGGATGTGACATGATGTAAGTGATGCACTGACATGTATAATTTAAAGACTACACTCCTGTTGGAAGCAGACACCTGCAATTAATTCAGAGCCTGGGAATTTAAAATGAAACTAATGAGCAAAACTAGAAATGTCCATGAACTGATGGGTGAATGATGTGATTCACCAACCCAAAAGTAGATTATGGTATGTGAGTATATTATTATCACTGGGGATCTCAGAGCTTAACATCACCCATGTGTAAAGTGGTCATTTGCTGTTGTCCAAATTTGATTAGATTCTTTAAAAGACAGTCTAACATGTAAGAAAAGCATTTCCAGTTTTGAAATGTTAATAACTTGGTTATTTAAATTTTTTGAATCCCAAATCAGGTAATTTAATCCAAAGCTCTCTTTGCCATATTTCTCTGGATCTATTATGTTAAAGAGGTATTTCGTTTTAAACAATAATGATCAATGCATTTTTCTTTTTTAAAAATAACAATTTTCAATAGAAGTATTACATATTTATCATTAGAAACCTGGCAAGCAAAAAATAGTTTTAAAATTTATTGAGACACATTCCTCCGAAAGATAAAAAGTATTATCATAATATTTTAGAGTTTTTTTCAATCATTTCTTTTAGATTTCTATCTACTTATCTTCATTGAGCCATATTCACATCTATATTTACCTTTATCTGTAGATTAGCATATTAAGTGGTTTTATTGTGTCTCACAATTGTGTGGATCTGGGATTTGGGCAGGGCTTAGTGGGCATTTCTTCTCCTATGACATTGCCTGACTTCACTAGGTGTTATTAAGCTGGTGTTATAATAAGTGTTATAATAGGCTGGTCTGGAAGGTTTGAGATGGCACCCTGACAGGATGACTGCATAAGACTTGGTCCAGCTGGAGCTATGGGTCCTGTCTCTTTGGGCCTCTCCATGGGACTGCTTGAATTAGTTAGACTGCAGGAGCTTCCTCACAGCATGGGGGCTGAATTCTGAGACTAAATGTTCCAGAGGTATATATACATATTTTAAATATGATTAGAATTCAACTGTATTCCCAGTTTTGAATCTTGTATTTAAAGTTTTTGAGTATGGTATGACCATTTTCCTGTTCCACAAAAATTTCTTGGAAATTAATTTTGATAGCTGCATAATATTATATATTATGCAATGTGATGTACTTAGCCACTATTCTATTGTCACATAAGTAGTAATATTTTTGTTATATGAATAATATGTAAGAAAAATTGCTGTGCACACATTTTTGCCTGAATTTTGTTTTGGTTCCTTAATATGTAGTCCAAGAAGCAAAATTTGCTTAAGGGCATGAAAAATTTTAAGGCCAGTGATATAGGTGATCAAATTGCTTTTTGGAATTGTAGTGCTTATTCACACTATCACCATTATTGTTGAATGCCTATCCACTATACTTCATCAGCATTTTCATTTTTAAGTCTTCGCACATTTGTTATAAATATCTTATTGATGTTATTTACATTTATGTGATTGCTACGAAGACTGAAATACTTTAATGTTTATTATTAACTTATATTACTTCTCATATATTTGCTCATTCATCTATTGAGACATTTTTTTAAATCAATTTATCCGAACTTTATATATTAACTATTTTAAAGACATAAATTGTGATAAAACATATCTAAGTACTTTTAGAACAAAAATTCAAACTGACAAGATTCACATAGTGTAAGATTTCTCTACCTTCTGTTTGAATTAGAGTTAAAATACTTTTGAAATTTTGCTTATTTTTATTGGCACAGTTTTACTTCCTATTCCTACTTAATCTGGGCTGTGCAGAAAGATAACAAAAAGATGATTATGCAATTTTTAAAAATTGCTTTCTCAAAAAAAGATAACAAAATACACTCTGAAACTAGCATAAAATTTGATTACTTTGACTTTTAAAATATCAAATAATTTAATGTTTCTAAAATGCTTGAATTTTTATTAAATTTATTGTCCTTTTATTGTAGAGTGAAAAATCATTTCTGATTTATACATTTATAAAATAGTAACTGAGTATTATTTCACATTATTGTTATATACATAGTTTGTCAAGAGAGAAGAATGACAATACATTCTATGTAAAAATGTTTTTATTGCCTAATTTAAAAAGCTGTTTGAATTATTTAGAGGATATGATTTCACTCCCTTCTTTAGTGTTTATTTCAGGATGCTGTGATACAGGTGAAAAGTAAAATGGCTGATATATAGATAGATGTAATTACATAATAGATGTGTATTGTGAATGTGAAGGATCATAAAACTTTTTGTGGAAATTCACTGCACAAATTGAGTAGCAATATCACAGATTGTCTTGGAAAAACAAAACAAAAAGAATGCAGGAAATCTCAACAAAGAAATGTTTTTTGGGTTTTTTTCTTTTGGTGTAAAATGAAAGCATTTCATCATGATGTCCTGCCAAGATTTGTCCTCAATATAATTCAAAGTCCTTCTCGTTGCTTTCCAAATTCAGTAAAATGCCTTGCTATTGATTTTGAAACATGTATTTTCTCACATAATTCTTACCCAGAGCCAGTTTGTTTGATGTCTGCTAACTTGCCTATTAGTCATTTTCCTATAGCCTTTCCTTTTGGGTTTGCTTTGTTATGCAAGTGTTCCTCTAAACTAGGTGGACCACTGACATTAGCCTTAGAATGGTTTGGGTTACAAGTCTAGCTAACACAAGAATAAAGGCTGCATATGCATATTTTTCTTTTTTCTTTTCTTCTCCCCTTTCTCCCTCTCTCCCTCCCTTCCTGCCTGCCTGCCTGCCTTCCTTCCTCCCTTTCTTCCCTTCCTCCCTCCCTCCTCCACCTCTCCTTTCCTTCCCTCACTATATTTGGCAACCTTAAAGAAGTGTTTGCAGTAAACTTACATTACTAGCAATGTAACATGATACTGTGTTAAACTATAATCTCCCCTCCACCAAACCTAAGAAAGGTAACGTGGTAAATGTTGTACTAAGGCACAGTGCAATGGGACACAACTGCATGATACTATTTCATCCCCTTTCTTCTTGAGACTTGTATAACAGTCCTCTTTTTTGCTGATAGGTTTGTGATAATGGTGTTCATGTGGCTTTGGAACAACAACAGAATGTTAATTTATTCCCCAGTGTTAACCTTGAGGCCCTGATGTGGGTCCAGGATTGGTGATGCCCTAATTTAAATATTGGACCCAGCTGATCAGGTGGCTCAGCGCTAGCACAATAGGCTGAGAAGGGAAGCCGCACACCCCGATCAACACACATCAGGAGGACTCCAAGTGTAATTGGCCTCTGGGGAGTGTGTAAGTCACTCTGCACACCCCCTTCAGACCTCCTTAATGCCTTGCCAGCTGGAAGGAAAAGCACTTTCTTGTATTGCCCACAAAGGAAGCGGGCAGTGCAGGGAGTAGAACTGGAGAAATTACAAGAGAGGAAAGAGACAGTGACACAAATGAAGAGGTGGGTAATAATATTGTACATCTAAAAGCCGGGAGAGTGTGTCATAAACAAATGGGCTTGCAATGGTCAGTAGACAATTATATCCTGTTACCTCATTTCAAATGCTGACTAATTACATAGAGCAAGAGGAAATTAGCACAGGAACCACATTCTTTGCCAAGTCCACATCAAAATGTTGTAAAAGAAAAACATGAAATCAATCTTCCATGGCTTTGAAGAACTCATAGTTCCTGAAGTTTAAAGCTTTGCACAAAGTCCTGCAAAGTATAAGGCGACTTACTGGATGTTCAGTTCTCAGAAATGAGATTTGTAGAAGAGGGAAAAAAACAAAAAACTAAAAACCACAACTCTATGGCTGTCACAGATTTTTTGTGATCTAGACAACCCGTTTAACATTTTTTTCCCCTTTATCCTGATATTATGGTTTAAATCCCCAACTCCATATCTACTTGCTTTATGTCAAACAGTGATTTGCTGAAGTGGGAAAGTATTTTCTTGGACAGAGTTATCTCCAGAAATTTCTCTTGGGATGCATTTGGCTTATTTCAGAATTTAACTGACTTCTTGAGCTTCCTATTCAAAGAGGTGGCTGGTAAATAGTAGAGCTGCCTTTTGTTTTTAAATATCTTTTTCTGAATATAGAATTTTGAAAAATCAAACCACTTTCTTCTGTTAAAGCTATATCACCAGTAAAACAAATACAAAAATCAGTTCCCAGAATAACTGAAAGACATTTAAATAGGCATAAAACCCCCAAAACCAAAAAGCAACCCCCCCAAAAAAAACCCTTTAATAAAAGCACCAAAGTATGTGTTCCAAAATATATATAAGCATGAAATAGTAGAGAGAGTCAAGGCAAACCTGCAATGTGACCTTTGGCAGTGAGTGTCCTTTCTGAATCTAGGTTTCTTTTTTTTTTAATTAAAGTTTATTGGGGTAACAATGGTTAGTAAAATTACACAGGTTTCAAGTGTACAATTCTGTAGTACATCATCTATATATTGCATTGTGTGTCAAGTATCTTGTGGAAAACCCACACAAAGGTACAGTACTATATCTGAAACAGAAATTATCAGTGTGGAAAATAAGGGGTCTTATCCTACTTGAAGATGAAAGTCGGGTTTTTTCCTGTGACAAAAAAAAAAAAAAAAGCCTTTTTTTGGGAAATTAATTTAAATAACCCTTTTTAATAGTCCTGTGGATGTCTTTCACTTGCTGTTTTTGTGGGGTAGTTTGTTGCTGGTAGGGTAGCGGGACGCTTATCTTTTAAATGTCACCAAATGAGCCCCCCCCAAAAAACAAGAAGAAAAATAAAGAAAAAGAAACATTGCCATACATTCATTTGCTATCATAGTAAGTAAAAAATAGAGAGAGAAAAAAAGTAAGAAAGTCAGTACCAAATTAAGACAACTAAAAAAGCATAATGAAGTTAATATTTTTAAAAGTATTTTTGATGTGTTTAGCAAGTTGCTTAGTAACTCCTTAGTCTAAGGCTGAATCCCTGGGAGTAGAGGCCATACTCTTAAGTAGAAGGGTTTTCTAAATTCCATAAGCTTTACTCCACATGCCAACTCCACCACAGAGACATGGAGGACATGTAAAAGTTCCCATTAGGGGGAAGTATAAAGCCTTCTGATGGTGAAGGAGCTGTCGAGAGAAGAGAGAAAGGGCAAATGCAAGAATTGAGACATTAGTGTTCAGGCTTACCTCTGGGGTTCAACCCCCTGGTGACAATGGGAGAGCTAGTTAAACTGGGGGTTATGGCTTGAGAAGGAAACCTCAATAGAGGGTCACTGTGCTTATTTGGTCTTTCGAATTCTGGGAGGAAAGCTTCTCATGGAAAATCCTTCACAAGAGTTAGTGGCTGCAGAAGAGGAGAGACAGGGCCGAATGGCTTGTTCAGGCAGACACAGTCTGAGACATGATCTCAGATGTGGGGCATACAATTGAAGCTGTTGGCTGGCCAACTACCAAGGCAGTTACTGAGGTGACTGTCACAGTGACCTGTGGCAGAGGACTGCAGTAGAGCACACTGCACGTGAGAGCCGCATCCAGACCTCAGGCAATCTATAGCCCAAGGTGGCGGGGTGGGGCGGGGGTGACAATGTAATTAGGAGAGAAGGCTGAGTTCACCAGAGAGCTTTCGCTGTGTGCTGTTGCTGCCAAGAAAAGGGACCATGAATTTCACCAGCTCACATTAGCAGTGGAGTCAATGACAGATGGATGCCCAGAGATGAGCAGGGCAGGACCTTCCACCGTCTATGTGGGTCATGTAACTTCCCTATGTACTCAAATTCCAGACTGACCACGAGTAAGGAGAGATGGTTGGCTATGACTGTTGCAATTTTAGCACTGCGAGTCTGCATTTTGGGGAATGCCTTAGCGCTGGGCAATTCAGGACAGTTGATCACCCTACCTTCAAGTTCAGAAAGGCAAGACTTATAGGAAAATGCTATCTAACAGCATAGTGACAAGAAGTAGAACTGCCCAAACTGTGCAGGGGCCAGAGGGCAATTCCTGCCCACTAACTAAAAGCATCCGTCGTCATGGACATTTGCCCATTAAAAAGGGAACATTTTTTGTTGTTATTCTGCATGAGTTAAATGAGAGATGTTTTGTCGTAGTGTCATAAAATGTTTTTTAGATGGGTTATTGTCTTTTCTGGTAACTTTTCTTATTTCAAATTAAATTTCATTTTTTTTTTAACACATATTGGATGGGTCCATGATTTAGGGTTGACAGTTTCAAGTTACAAATCTAGTTCTTTGAACAGGAGAAGGTAATACTGTGGGCTTCTCTAATAGCATTTGTATATTTCCTACCATTTTTCCTATTCATAGTTTATTGAGCCAGTGTAGCATGGTGGTTAAGCAAGTGGAGGGCTGGCTTCAGATTCCCTGGGTTCAAATCCCACCTCTCAATTTTCACTGGTCAGACCTTGTAGACTTTAATTTATGGTGACTTGGTTTTCTCATCTGTGGAATGGGGAGGATGCCAGTGAAGGGACTGTTAACTATTCACCTTACAGTTTTTTGTTAGGGTTAAATGAGATAATGCATTTAGAGTGTTTTTAGTGTGTCTGGGCACACAAAAAAACAATAAATGTCACTTTCTATTTTTTACAGTTAATTCATGACTCCTCCACTAGGTTTTAAGCTCTTTGGTCACAGGGACACTGTCTTCTTTTGCCCACCAGTATCTGGAGTTTATCCCCAGTATCTGGAGTAGAGTAAGCATTAAATAATTGCTAGTCATTGTTAAGATTGGTTTTTGAAAAGAAAAACACCCACAGCCTTCATACCATACTTTCTGTCTAGATTTCTCTCATTCTTATAATTTCTCCTTCTTAGACTTACAAGAGAAATAAACAAGAAAAACTGAAAATTCACTGGGGGTAAATACTTGAGCACTGTTATAAGGCTACAGGCATAGTTACAATCCCAAATGTACCGTCTTCTAGGACATCTGAGACAGGCCGAATAAGGTCAAACACCAATCCAGGAATCTGAAAATCTGGCTCCTGCTATTTTCTCTACCAAAAAAACTTTTCCATAGTGTTCTCCTTAAAATCTCTCAAATTAGAGGGTTGCATTAGATGAGGGCTAAGGTCATGTCCAGCTCTGGATTTCAGCAATTTGAACAGAGAACCAAACAAGACAGTATGCAATTAAGTGCTAAATTGTGTGCTGAACCACATGATAATGCGTTTTAGAAACTTCACTCTTTTCCCTAAAACGAACAATCTTTCAAGTGTTAATGTTCCCCCCCCCTTTGCTTTTGAAAACCTGCTTTCCTGGTGTAGCATTATTCTGATTCAGATGAAAAAAAGAGAACAGCCTTGTGTGGATGATTCCCCAGAAGCTGAGAACACCTGACAGCAAAGATGTGGCCAACATTATTGCTCACCTGAGGGAATAAGCGTGGCTCCCATCGAGAAGGTTCATGAGCTGAAGGAGGCTGGCAAGTTACTCCATAATCACAGTCAGCCTTGCAGCAGGGCAGAAACAAGCAGCTTTGTCTATATCTTGAGGTGGTGGAACATCACACCATCTCTCAAATTGCCTTTTTCCTCTGTCCTTTCCATTTCTACTCCCCCACCCCGTGTAAGACAAATTTCTCTAGTCCTTGCTGAGAAAGCATGTCGTGAGTTGCATAGCTCTATGTCTGATGGCCTAGGATACTCTACAACCTTAATTTGCTAAATGCGGGCAGGGGATCATCTAATTTTCCCTGAGCATCTCTTGCAAGAGGAGTCTCACAAAAACCCCTAAATTATAACTTAGAATGTACTGTCCTTCCTCTGGTGGCACCGCAGGACTAACTTTTCCACGTATCACTGCTAAAATCAGGCAAGTCTAAGAAGGAAGACAGATTCTCTGGACCTGAAATCTCACTGTATTTGGAGAGGCAAGGTCACCATTTACTTTCCTCACTAACAGTTTGTTCTGGCACTACTTCTCTCACATAAACCACAATTTTTGTAGTAAGGATGCATGCATATAAGACAATTTGTTTCTCATTGTTATTCCCCTTGTTACTTACATTTTCGAGGGCTATCTTTTTTGTTTCACTGCCATTTTTTGACAAGAGCAATAAATCAGAACTTTTCTTGTCCAAAAAACAACAAAACAAACCCCCCCCCCCCAAAAAAAAACGGCAGTGAGTGATGTGTAGACACAGCTATTAGGTTGGTATAAAAGTAATTGCTGGTTTTGCAATTATTTTTAACCTTCTAAACCGCAATTACTTGTGCACCAACCTACATGTCTCTTGAGGACACACTGGTATCTCTCTGCAGGGCTATGGGACATCTGGGCTCTATGTGGGCTCTAGGGTGTACCGGTAACACCTTTCATACTGTCAGACATCCTTCCTGCTAGAAGGAGGAAGGGGTAGGAGCAGAGCCTACATTGTGTAGGAGATTCTCTGTGTACAATTTTATTTGTCCGAGCATCAGTGACAAATGGGACTTGCTTTAGGCCTAATGTTAAATCTTCCCAATTTATTCTCAAGAGGCATCCTCCTGACCCTTCATCTTATTCCTTTGCTGTCAGGAGCAGCTGGGTGGGAAGTGACACGCTCTGGAACTATTGGCTTCTTAGAATAGCAGGCTAGTCAGAGGGTCCCTGCCTGAGGATGTGGCCTCTCATAAGGATGGTCCCTACCCAGTCCTCGTTTTCTTTTCCTCTTGGCTTAGCCAAACTCCCTGTGGCACGACCTCTGTCCCTTTGCCTCAACACTATGTATATGCCCAGAGCCCTTTCTCAGTGGTGTTCTCTCTCATGCCACTTCTGATCCTACGTGTTAATTATGAGGCTGCCTACTCCCCAGTAGTGTGGGCAGGTGAGCTTGTATGGTTTAAAAATTTCTCAGGGATTTTGGGAGGGAAGCCAAGCATAATTTTGTAGCCTGGTGAGTGGGAAACGGAGCCCCTGCAGTTAGGGAGTGAGATCTAGAAATCAACCCTTTCTTATTCGTTAGAGAACTTTGTAGTTTGTGTATGTTTGTTAACTTTTCATTAGCTGCCTGTGTCTCAGGAGCTTAAACTCATGACAACAGAGACTATCAGTTGTCCTCACACTGAATATCTAGCCTCTAACTCTGTGCCTAGCGTATATTTGATGCTCAGTACATGCCTATTGAATAGAAAAAAAGGAGCAAGTCCTTTAAACGCGTGTGTTTGTGTCTGTGTGTGTGTGTGTAAGAGAGAGGAGAGAGAGAGCAGGAGAGAGAGAAAGATCTAGGAAAACTCTACATCACAGGTTTTTAAACTTTTTTGGTTAACAGTGCTCTTAGTGTTTCAGGAATTTTTCCCACTGCATTCCCATGTTAGAAGAAATATACAACAATTCCATTGTTCATATACAACAAGCTTCACAAAGACATTACTTCATCAAAGGGCATCTAGCACAGTCTAATACTGAAACCAGCAACAACTTCAACCAGGTAATTTGTGGGGTATCTGACAGATAGAGACTATTTCTGTGCCTCCCTCTAAAATTAAAAACCATCCTATGGTGAATTCAGTGTGGCATGCTGGGGTATGTGGGTACAAAGTTTGGGAATGTGTGGTTACATTCATGTTGATTTCAAATACTGGAGGAATCATAGTGAAAAATGTGTTATGATGATGAAAAGGTAATGAAAGTTTTAATCATATTGTAAACTACTTACCAATTATGGCGAATTTTCATTCCATAACCGTCATCATTAAATACGCCTTAGGTTAACTTTGCTAAGTTGAATTTGATTAAAAGCCAACTCCTTACTTTCAAAGGCTATGACACTAGAGCAATGAGACTAATTTCTCAGATTAGTCAAATAAATTGGTCTCTTCTCTTTACATCCCACAGTTTTAACCTTCACATTGAGGCCGCTGGAGCATGGTTGTCTGGTTACAACTTAAAAAAGGGTGTAGGGGGTCCTACTGCTGGTCTTGCTCACACGTGCAGCATTAGGGGTCTTAGAGTATCTGCAACACATCACAACCTTTGTGTTAACCTGTGTATTATCCGTTGGAACTGGAGGAATTTCCTTAAAAGGCTTCTGGTGAAATCCTATGAGAAATAGGTACAATCTAGCGTCAGCTTTCTCACTAAACATTTTATTCTTGGTATTTATAAATGTTTGTTACCATTGTGCATTCTTGAGTAAATTTGGGTTTTAGAAGATAATTTATAATCCTTATCATTCCTTCTGTAGAATCCAGCTAACCACTGCTCTTTCTTAGCTGAAATGTGAGACCTCAGAGGGTTAAGTGAGTTTCACCCACACCAAAAGTCACCATCAAGTTTCTTTAAATGTGGACTCCTTGACAAACACATCTCTCCATTTGCAAGGCCCATGAATTTAAAACATCCCGTAATAACAGGCCTGTTCTCCCTCTCGGATCTGGAAGCTCCTTGTGAAATGGTATCCTGCCAAAGTGCCACTGCAATAAAGCTCTGCATCCTAACGCTGGTGTCAAAGTGCCAGTGAACCAAGACTGGCAGTGGGCTAATTTGGGAGAGCTGTCGGCCTCAGCCTCCCCCACGCACTCCTACTGATCAACTCACCCACACAAGCTATTCAGCTTGTCAACCGTTCCTGAGTACGGCAGAAGGGGATGAAAGGAAATTACGATATGCCTTTTCCTTTCACTCAATACCCAGATTCCCCTACGTCACAGATCAGCCAGCCTCTGAGCGCCTGGAGTTTTTTGCCCCTCCAGATTAATGGCTTCATAAGCAGACCCTCGAGATAAGAAACACCCCTCACTGAAGGTGGCATTACTTATGCTCTATAGTGTTTTGACAATATCTAACACTTTCACAGACGTCCTTAAATAAATTTGAGTACTTAGATGCATGAGTGTCGTTACTAATAAATGTCTTGCCTGATTATTTAATAATCTTTTCCCCTCTATTAAAAATGATCAATTGAATGAAGGGAAGTAAACAGTTGCACAGCTACAGACAATAGAATGGGTGAAAGCCCTGCGGCAATGTTTGGGGTCCAGGGTAAGAGAGTTACAAACGATCTGTGATCTACAAACGCTTACTATTCGGTAAACCAAGCCTTGGCTCTCCATCGCCGCACTTAAAGTCACAAGTTTACAAATTTTAGCTCTTTCTCTCAACCTATCACAAAGCTATAAAACGAGGACAAAACTAATCCCGATGTCCTTGGCATGAGGCTTCAATGGCTAATGTCCATAAAGCTCTTCGCACATCCCCTATTTCCCTGAAAATAAGACCTAACCAGAAAATAAGTCCTAGCGTGATTTTTCAGGATGACATAAGCCCTAATGCGTCTTTAGGAGCAAAACTTAATATAAGACCTGATCTTATTTTTGGGGAGACACAGTAGCAAGCATGAAATAAATTAATTTTTTCTCTTTCGCCTCCTCCTATTATTATTATTACTGATTTAAGCAACTATTTGAAATAGATGTACTGTAATATAAATTGGTATTAATGCAGTTACCCCCAAATGTTTGATCTTAGTTGAATATAACATGCGAGGAAAAATAATTAACGAAATCTTACCCAGGATGAAGAAATTACAGCAAAATAAATACGGCCCTCAGAGGTCCCTACTCCTTATTTGTACGGACGACTCACCCTGAGGCAGTGATACTGACTGTGTAGCGTGTGAACTGTTCACAACACTTAACAAGCAGTTTGTGGCTCATTATAGTCTGATTTACTGTGTGCGCCCTGTGTGTGTGCTTCTGTCCTTCTCAGAAAGGCGCTTCAAATAAAATGTGTAGGTTCCACTCTTGGTATCTTAACATATGGCACGTGGCTGTTCTCACCATAAACAGAGTACCTGGTACCTCATGGTGATGCCTTAATCCTCCTTAGCAATCGTTGAGGGATGGATGTAGGCACACACCATCGTGGTAAGGGGTTAAAATGAATTACAGATGGAAACATTTGACACAGGCAGTAACAGGAGAGGGAGCCAGGCTTCACAACTGATGGAGGCAGTGATCGGCAGGCTCATGTTGCTGGAGGGGGTCCCATCAGAGAGATGAGAAAGTTTTAGATGTATGTACTTGATCATTTCAGTGATGGATGGAGCAAGGTAAAAAGTGTGTGTGTGTATGCTTATTGTGTGTGTGTGTGTGTGTGTGTGTGTGTGTGTGTGTGTGTGTGTGTGAGAGAGAGAGAGGAGAGAGAGAGAGAGAGATTGAGATTTCACTGGTTTTAAAAGAAGGGATCACTTCTTTTCTTTTCTTTTTTTTTTTGGTTTCTTGTACACAGAGGGTTTTCTGCTCTGGACCCCTATCTGAAAGCCATCTTCCGTGCAATATGCATATGGTAGCTACGATTTTTCCTTCTTCTAATGCATTTGTTTTGTGGACAGTGGCAGAAGAGTTTTTTGAATCTCATAGAAGCAAGCTTTTTCTGATTATATTTTTAACCGTATTTTGTTGGTTCACACAGTCAGGCTTCTAGGCCATCTTCCTCAAAAGACACCTCATTTTCATTTTCAATCAATTTCTCTCCACGATTTTTCACATAGCTTCCTTCACTCTACTAATTGCACTTTAGAGCTGGCATCCTATCCCCCATCCCTGGGCTTGCTGTGCTAACATGTTTAAACATGATTAGTGTTTATTAATGTAAGAGAGACAAAGATTCAAGAATCACACACCTCTTAATTTGCTATAGTTCCAAAGGGGAACCTCAACCCTGGAAACTGAAAATGAATGGGCTCCTTGAGATGCAGATATACTGGGCATTCTCCTGCTAAGTGGAAAATTTTGCTTTATAGTTGCAGACAGGATTTTCTTTAATTGCATTCCAGTTCAAATGCCTGCTCTATCACATGCCATGAAATATCCAAATAATCAAAGAACATTTCCTGGTCACAGATGATGATTAATTTACTTTCAGCAATGTTCATTATATATTTAGTTCAGAAAATGAAGGGATTTTTTACATCATTATGGTGGTATTTTACCCCCATTGTAATCTTGAGAATAATACTCTTTCAATGTGGTATTCACTTATTCCATTATTCAACAGATATGTGCCAAAAACTGTGGTTTTTGGCACTCAAGAAAGGTTGAAGTCATATGAGACTATCCATTAGGGAGTTAGAGTTAAGGTGAGTACTTCATCGGTTTAGTACCCTCATGGAAATTTTAAGATTTCAAAGTAATAGTACTCATCTATATATTTACATATATATAATAGATATACCTACAAATATCTGATACTTGATATATGCTGCTTATTTGATATGGGTTACACATATACAATAAAACATTAAAATAAGGCTAAAATATTAAGGGCCATATAAAGGAGTAGAGGAGATTATTGGATCTGAAATCTAAGCTAAGGATAGTTTCTACAATAGCACTTTAAATTTAGTTCCTGTGTGGGTCACAAAGGCCAATAAAGAAATTCCATGAATCACATAATATTCATTTTCTAATAAAAGGATTTATGAGTATACTAGAAGAAAATGTTCCTGGAAATAAACTAACAGGAATCTAATCCTGGGTTGCTTTAATAATTGAAAATATCTTTAATAGTGGCCTTGTAGAGAAGGTGACGAAAATGTATTCATATGGTCATTTCTTATAGTGAACCTTGGTAAAAATTAAGAGAATAATACTATATAGCAATTATATAAATGTATTTCTACAGGGAAAAAATGACATATTGTGTTTCCCCAAAAAGAAGACCTAGCTGGATCATCAGCTCTAGTGCGTCTTTTGGAGCAAAAATTAATGTAAGACCCGGTCTTATTTTAATACAATATAAAACCGGGTATAGTATAATATAATATAATATAATATAATATAATATAATATAATATAATATAATATAATATAATATAATATAATACCTGGTCTTATATAATATAAGACCATAAAACTGGGTCTTATATTAATTTTTGTTCCAAAAGATGCATTAGAGCTGATTGTCTGGCTAGGTCTTATTTTCGGGGAAACTGGTAGTCGTCAGTCCTCTGGAACCTGGTGTTTTGTTGCAGCTGGAGGCAGCTGGGTGTGCTGCCCATGTTTTATGGCTGGGTATGCATCTGAAAACTGTAATATTTCAGATGACTTGATTGAGCGAGCTCAGGCCCAGGCACCTGCTGACAATGTTGACACAAATGCCACCCTCCAGAGGCCCACTAACACTGTGGGCTGTTCCCAAGTAGTGGGCGGGTCCTTCACCTTTCTAACATCCTCCCTTACCACTGCCTTGGCAGCTTCTCAGCAGCTGTTGAGCCCCACTTCTTCTCACCAGCAATGTTCCTAGGCTCTTACCTGCTGCTGGGGCTCACATTGGGGCATCATAGGTGACTTATGGCCTAAATAAGTGGAGAATTTGGAAGTATTTCAAAATGTGAACAACCAGGATGGTTATTCCAGTATACATCCCATGTCCCCTGATAAGAATGTCATCTCCCCTCCCATTGAGCTCACTTAGTACCGCACAGTTTCCCTTCTAATGGACATTTTTCATATACATTTCTTATCTTTGTTACACACTGTAGTGTCCATGAGGGTTACGTTCACGTCTGGTTTGATTTCTGTGCCTCACAGCACTTAGCAGAGTCCTTCATACCCACGAAAATATCTGAGAGATATTTAGCTAAGTCCTTTGGGTCTATAAACATGCATAGAAAGAGGTAAGGCATCTTGTGATATTTTTAATCTCTGTTGATTTTAACTAGATTGAAGACTTTGAGTAGTTTATTATTTCTCATATGGAGTGATTTTTTTACATCTAATTAAAAAGTTATAAAGATGTGATTCTTGAAGGCAGAAACCTTGGAAAAACATATAAAAACCAGACCCTACTCCTTGAAGCATTTTTTGAGATTGCGTGCCAGCAGGAAACTCATGTATACTCAGGAGGTCACTTAAAGAAGCTTGAAGGCTTCTCTCTTCTAACTTGATTATAAATAAGGTCACCATATAATTTGTTGTCCAAATTGGGATTTTTGAGGGTGAAAAAGGGCACTTTTAATAGTTATGTCAGGACTGCAGGCTTTAGCCAAGACTGACCTTGGGCAAATGGGGATGTATGGTCACCTAGCTATAAATATAAATAAATTTTTTTTATGAATCATTGGTTGTCAGTGTAACAATCTGCCTTCATCTCCTTCAGTGGCCATGAAAGAGGCAAGAAATGACTCCTGTAGGGCATTTTACATTTGCCCAAATTGCTTTTTTTCGTGTATGCAACAGATTGGGATCTTTCCTGTACTCTTCATCCCACCCCAAAGCACAATCTTAATTCGTAGGCATAAAATAGAATGGAAGAAAATGGCATTCTTTTTTTATGCTGGAATACAGAAGATTAAAAACTGACACACAGTATTGTCAAGCCAAATAGCTGGTGACATTCTTAGAGAAGAAAATTACTTCCCAGTAGATGACACTTTTAATTGTAAGCTTCAAAATTTGGTGGGATTCTGATGGAGAGGAGGGGATCAATTTCAGTGGAACACTCATTCATTGGAAGAGATATTTGACCTTGGCTTAGAGGAATGGGGGATAGGCAGAATAGCTGATAGGAAATAAAATTGAAGCCTAAACATATGGGGGTACAATTCTGGCTAAGTGATCAGTCATTTGCTTGCAGTATGAAGTGTCTGGATTTATCACAGTAATATTCTTGTTTGTTTCTGTGAACATGCAGGTCTCATTATTGCTGTGCTGATGGCCTTGTCATCACTGCTGGTGATCAGAATTATCTCTGTTGGCCTTATGTAACTCAGTAACCTTCAATTATTGAGGATGGAACATGGCATTAAGTGCTGAGGGTAAAGCCAGTGTCCATAGTGAGATCTTTTCTCCCCTAATAGGGAGCAAAAGTTTGTCAGAAATGATCAGCAGATTTTCTTGGACTATTAAAAGGAGTGGAAATAAAGGGACCCTCCCTGACTTTACAAATTACACAAGAGTATCCAATCTGCTCATCTTCACCTTGTAATTTGGAATGGATAAAATCTCTTGTGCATAAACTGCCTTTCCTGAATCTACCACAATTAATCCAGAAGAGAAGTGGGAATGGGTAGCAGGTTTTTTTTTTTCCTTCACATTTTGTTGTTAATTAAAAAAACAATTATCAAGGATTTCTAATTACTTTATAAGTGCTGTTGGCCTGTACCTGCTCCTCAGCAAATTAGTAAGATAATGCTGGAAACATCTTATTAAACAGAATTACTCTTTCTCCTCTCTCTCCTCCTCACACATCTATTAAATAGGCCTCTTCTTATGCAACACCTCTGTGAAACATTTATATCTATTAAGTTATCTCACAGTTATTAGCACTGTGCATTAGTTTCTAAATGTTTGTGTGTGTGGTTTTTTTTTTTTTTTTTTTTTACCTAGGACCTAATAAATTGACGGGCTACTCTAAGGGTGAGTAGTAATCGACACCAGCTCTTCAGAAGATCTTTAAATATATTTCCTTAAAACAAGTGAATGTTCTGGAAATAATAAAATCTCTCTGCTATAGGGTATAGAGAGTCATCAAAAAGATAGAACCTAAAAGAAAATAGAGCCCAGAGGTCCACAGAGTTTCCCTGAGGTGGAACGGGAATATCTGTAGTCAGGGGCTGGCAAGTGGAAGACTAGAACCGAAATGGGAGGCACTGGATCATGCTGACTAAAGGAGCCCTCGAATGGGAGGGCTGATTGTGTTCTAGGCCACAGATTCATGTGAAATACGCTGCTCCACAGATGGGGATTTGCCTACTGGAGAGATTCATAGATTACATAAAGGTCCGCAGCCCATCCTTTTGAATGTGCGCAGAACCAAGTTGAGAATGAGGAAGCAAGCTGTCAAAATACAGGAAATCATGATCTCATAGTTTTAAATAATCTTTGAGACAACCATTTACATCATATAGTGTATGCTAGAATTATGTGATATTGGCACTTGAAAATGAAGTTAATTAAGATGTATTCAAAGTTTTTTTTTTGAATTTTCTAAATTTGAAGTGACTTTAATCTAAATATATTTTTATTCTTTTATATAACAGTTAACATAAGAATAATGGTGATGGTACTCATTGCAATTTTTTTCTTGTTTAGTTCATTTCAGTTCTGGAGCTGAATCAAGATCACAATTTTGTTATACCAAATTGTTATATGACATTTGCTAGCTTGTCCAGCAACCCAGCATATATGCAGGGGATCTGGGATTAAGCCTAAAATTCCCTTCCCTCTTGCCTACATCTGCAATAATCGGTCTACCATGCCCTAGGTACCTAACAGATATTATCAGTCTGTAAATGCTTTGATGTCACTTATGCCAAGCCACTATTTACCAGAATGAGAGTCTCATTTTGGCATGCATTGCTCATGAAATATTTGTGGAGTGTTGGGGAAGCTATGGAAATCCCTTTATTTGTGGGATTTTAAAAAAAGAAAAAAAAACATTTCATCATGAATAAATGGTACCAGTAGGGATTTTAAGGGAACACTGGGACACAGTTTGAATTTCCAGTTAGATTCAGAGAAATTTAACTGAGAAATAAACACCAATAAAGTTTAACAATTATAAAATAAGCGCAATGACTAAAACTGAAAGGGTTTGGTATCATCAGGCAGGAAGTGAGAGCTGAAAATTACTGAAATGACTTTCAGTAAGACAAAGGATGAGTAAGTGGTAAGACAAAGGATGAGTAAGTGAGAAGACCTGACGAGCCTCATTGCAAGCCTCGTAGGTGCTATTGAAGTGGAAGAGTGATGGATGGACATAGGCGACATGGAATGGGTGTCTTTGTGCCTGAGCACAGTTGGGAGAGGGGTTTCTCCCCATTTTGGTGAGGTGCACAGTTGGGAGAAGGAGAGCACTGGTTGATCAGGACAGAGTGGGATGGGCAGCCAATTCACCAGTACTGGGGAGCGTGAGCACTGGGCAGACAGGTGACACCCCAGAAATGCTCCCAGTGGACTCTGCAAGTTGCTGGTGAGACAGGAAACTCATGTTACAGTAATTTGATGCATACATCAACAAGTTCCAAGGTCTCCTGGGGGAAGTAACAGAAGTCTTTGACACTGAGGAATAAATGTTTCTTCCTCCACTGTCCTCCACCCACGGACTGTGGGCATGGTGGATTAAGTTATGATCAGGTAATCTGAAATAGATATGAAATGAAAAGTGAAGGGAGCACAAGCCATACTGATTCTTTTACATAGTTTATATAAGGCTGACCACTCATGTAGATTATCTGGAATGTACTTTGACTCCATCTTCTAATCACAGTTCCTTTCAGTATTTCCCTAGAAAGACTTTCTAAAATTCTGCCCCATTAGCATGCATACATGTCCTTATTTCACATAATGATGGCCACTAAGCCATCTGTCCCTATGGGGTTGTTCCTCCATCTTTTACATTTTGGACCTTCTCCATTACTCTAAATTACTCTGGGCACAGTAGAATCTCAATAAATATTTATTTAATAGATTGAGATTGAATTTTTATTAATATGTCTCACCTAAAAAAGAGTGGTTTTCTTATTATAAATGTAATGTTAATTGTGAAAGATTTTCAGAGTGAAAAAGTAAATTGTCCTCTTAATACAAGCATAGTTTGTTATTGTGGTTTTTCTATTACATCAGGAAAAATATTTTAGAGTATTTTTCTTTTAACCAAAAAATATATTAAAATAAAAATGCACTGTAAAAATTAATGACTTGTCTGTGATGCAAAGATATTTCATAAAAATCTTATGTAGGATGGAGTGAATAAGTTTAAAGTTGTTCTTGTCCTGATTAAGGACTTTTCGTCAAAATGCACTTATTTCTGAGTTGTAATTTTCTCACATTTATGGGATAGGGATAATAATACCTCTTTCATTTACCTCTTGTTTATTGTGACACTCAAATAATGGATTAAGTTTCTTTAAGGTGTCAAAGTCTATACTTGTGTTAGAATATAAGGGTTTTTCATTCATTCATTCAAGGCATTTTCAAGCCCTGTGTGAACGAATGCCAGGGGAAGTACTATAGAGGATTCAAAGATACATAAGAACCATATTTGCCTTTCTCTTCAAACAAATGCCTTTAACTTTATAACATCCAAAATTGTTAGCCCAAGTAGACAATCTTACAGGTAACCAACTACTCAAGTAAGAGAGAACAAATTTTCAAAAATATGGAGGACAGATAAGTCTGACTTCCTGACATACGTCTCTAGAAGGAGGAGGAGGTTAGGCAGTTTGGAAAACTTGGAAGCAATGGTATTTATAGCTATAATATTGTAGCCATAAAGCTGCAGACTAAGCCAATGAGGAAGAAAAGCTGGTGGTATGCAAAGAAAACTATTTTCCAATATCTGAAGGCCCGTATTCTGTAAGAAACATTTGATTCATTCTGTGTGGTTGGCTTCAAGGGGCAGAATAGGACCAATAAGGGAAAATTACAAGGACACAGATTTCAGACTATTACAAGGGAGAAATTTCTTATATGATAAGCTATCCAAAACTAGAACGGGATGCCTGAGGGGTGATGAGTTTCCTGTCACAGTAAGAGTTCAAGCACAAAATGCATTATCTCTTCCTTGAGCTGAAGGCCTTTAAGGTGTTTCCCAATGCTGATTCAACAATTCTACTCTTGAAGTTGGTATCATTAAACTGTGTGAATCCCTTCTCCCCTGCCCTATTTGGTCCCTCTCTTCCAGCTCCCTCTTCCCCAGAAGGCAGTGGAGCAAAGAGAAGTATAAGGTTCCTTTAATATCAATCTGCTATTAAGCATAGAAATATTCTCTTTTAGGATGAGGTTTCTGTTCAAGCATAAACCCGGGGTCACAGATTTATGTTTTTATCTTTCTTTTCATTTTAAATGGAACCGTAAGCATTTAATATGGCACTCATATAATTTCATTTTATTTTCTCAACGTAAGTATGTAGGAATACAGTGAGTCTGTTTTGTCTTGATACAGCAATAGGTTTTCCTCCTCTGTTTTCAATCAGACAGTTTTAAATTTTGGTTAGGCCTGTAAACACACTGTGATGGACGACATTAATAAATAAGTATTATGTTGGCTCTGCTTAAGCAGTCCCTCTTCATCTTTATCTTTTTTGTTTAAATCCTGTGGGGTCTCTGAATGCTCTTTATGGAGATCAAGAAGATTAAGCGAAATTAGCTCTCAGCTACATAATGGGCTTCCCTCTCCTGGCACGTCTGTCCCCTCTCTGCACGTGGTGACTTTTCCTGCTATCAACAGGAGATTCACAGATGGGAGGGGGAATTATGTTCTGAGTGAGCAGGGCATACTGAGGGATTTCAGCCTTCTCTTTCATTTGTAGCAGTGTATATGCTTGAATTGGAATCCAAAATGAAAATGATAAGTAAATCAGTTGGCTACTCAAAGACATCTCCAAATTCATCAGTCTCCTAGGCAGGCTGACCTGTTCACTCTCAAAGTGAGGGGTAGTTGTCTTAGTCTTGAGAACATCTAAACGGCAGCTTCATAAACAGATGATACCTTAAATGCAGTTATTTTCAGGGAGAACTATGCTTTACCCATGTCAAACAGTGAAACTCATGCCGTTTATAAAGTTCTCCAGAGAGAGACTGGCTTGTTCATGGGCAGAGTCAGCATCTGCCTACATGGAATAATTTGAGGATCAACGAGAGGCCCCCATGCTTTAAAATCCATCTCCCTCATCAGTCTGCAGTGGTGCCTGAAATTTCCACCATTACTGTCATTTCTTAAAAGCCTTTAAGAGGACATATGCCCTATTATCTTGAAGGAGGTAGCATTAATTAACTATATAACATATTAGAATGGATGAGTTTTCTTGTTAATAACCCATTACAACCATTGACACTCAGTAAAGATCAGGACTGTGAAGAAATAGGAACAAGGGCAGGTAAGTTTTAACAGAGAAGTAGAAGGTGCTGATTCACAATGTGTATGTGTGGGGTATTACTCAGGTCCTACTGGGGTAAGATGGGGGCTCTAATTTGAGGATAACCAATGAGGACCAAAAAGGCACAAGGTATTTTGTTGCAGGTAATGAGATGTGCATGGCCCCCAAATGTGAGAAAAAATGGAAAACAAAAGGAAGAATTCAGAGGACAAAATTTACTTGCCTTATAATGTTGTTAACCCTACCCCTCCAAAATAGTTCATGGTCTTAATCACTTGTAATTTCCACCTAACTTAAATGCTTTTATTTGTGGGTGGAGAATATGTCTTTAATCCCATATAAATGAAAATGGAGAACTGGTCATCATAATTTGGATGGCAGTATTTCACTAATTTAAAGGATTTTTTATTCAGCCATTATCTATAAGATCCATTGGCTACAGTTGGTTAGAGTGTGGTGCTAATAACATAAAGGTTGCTGGTTCGATCCCACATGGACCACTGTGAGTTGCACCCTCCTTAAAAACAAACAAAAAGAACCATTGGTTAAATAAGCACTTTTCTTTAGCAGTTTCTTCAGAAGTATTACTGAAAAATATTTAACCCACAGACAATGTAAAGCATTTATAGTATTTAATTAGAATCAGAGAATTTTAAGAACTGGAATTGATGGCTTGAGATCTTAGTTCAACCCGATTACTTTAGATATGAGAAACTGAAAAAGATTGTCTTACAGTGGCTTTATTTATTCCTCCATTTATTATTGAGTATTGACAATGTGCTAGATACAGGGATACAGTGGTAAGCAAATATAGATGTAGTATTTTCCACTTGGAGTTTATACTTTAGTGAAGGAGAAAATTATTCAAAGTTGATTAGAAAAACTAATCAACTTAACACATAAATACATATAAAATAAAAACTGTGATAAGTATTATGTTTTATTTATTTTTTTCAGTTACAGTTGATATCCAGTATTATTTTATATTAGTTTCATGTGTGTAACATAGTGGTTAGACATTTATATAATTTATACAGTGATCTCCCCAATTAGTACCTACCTGACACCATATATACACTAGTTGTTACAGTATTATTCACTACATTCCCTATGCTGTACTTTACATCCCTATGATTATTTTGTAACTGCTAATTCATATTTCTTAATCCCTTCACCTTTTACACCCAGCCTCCCAACCCCCACCTCTCTGGCAACCATCAGTTTGTTTTCTGCATCTATGAGTCTGTTTCTGTGTTGTTTGTTAGTTTATTTTGTTCTTTAAATTCCACATAGTAGTGAGATCATATGGTATTTGTCTTTCTCAGTCTGACTTATTTCTCTTAGCATAATACCCTCTAGGTCCAGCCATGTTGTCACAAGTGGTAAGAATTCATTCTTTTATGGTCAAGTAATATTCTATTGTACATGTATACCACCTCTTCAATATCCAATTGTCTATTGATGGGCACTTGAGTTGCTTCCATATCTTGACTATTGTAAATAGTGCTGCAGTGAACATAGGGGTACATGTATCTTTTCAAATTTGTGTTTTGGATTTCTTTGATAAATACCCAGAAGTGGAATTGCTGGGTCATGAGGTAGTTCTATTTTCAATGTTTTGAGAAAACTCCGAACCATTTTCTATAGTGGTTGCACCAATTTGCAATCCCATCAATGGTGTGCGAGGATTCCCATTTCTCCATATCCTTGCCAACACTTGTTGTTTTTTGATTTATTGATGATAGCCATTCTGATTGGTTGAGGTGATATTTCATTGTGGTTTTCATTTGTATTTCTCTGATTGTTAGTAACCTTGAGCATCTATTCACATGTCTATTGTCCATGTGTGTCTTCTTTGGTGAAACGTCTTTTCAGGTCCTCTACCCATTTTTTTAATTGGATTGTTTGTTTTTTGGTGTTGAGTTGTATGAGTTCTTTATAAATTTTCGATATTACGCCTTTATCAGATGTATCATTGGTGAATATCTTCTCCCATTCAGTAGGATGTCTTCGTTTTGTTGGTGGTTTCCTTTGTTATGCAAAATCCTTTTAGTTTGATATAGTCCCATTTGTTTATTTTTTTGTTTTGTTTCCCTTGCCCAGGGAAATATATCAGTAAAAATATCACTAAGAGTAATGTCGGGAAGTTTGTTGCCTATGTTCTCTTCTATGATTTTTATGGCTTTGGCACTTACATTTAAGTTTTTAATCCATTTTGAGCTTATTCTTGTATATGGTGTAAGTAGGTGGTCCAGTTTCTTTCTTTTTTTCTTTTTTTTTTCATGTAGCAGTCCAGTTTTCCCAACACCATTTATTGAATAGACTGTCTTTACCCCAGTGTATATTCTTGCTTCCTTTGTCAGATTAAATGGCCATATAGGCATGGGTTTATTTTGGAGCTCTCTATTCTGTTCCATTGATGTAATGTATCTGTTTTTTATGCCAGTACCATGCTGTTTTAATTACTGTAGACTTGTAGTATAGTTTAATATTCAGGTAGCATGATACCTTCAATTTTGTTCTTCTTTCTCAAGATTTCTGTGGCTATTCAGGGCCTTTTGTGGTTCCATATAAATTTTAAGATTATTTGTTCTAGTTTCGTGAAAAATGCCATTGGTGTTTTGATAGAGATTGCATTCAATCTATACATTGTTTTGCGTAGTATGGACATTTTAATGATATTAATTCTTCCTACCCATGAGCACAGTATATGCTTCCATTTATTTATATCTTCTTCAATTTCTTTCTTCATTGTCTTATAGTTTTTTGAGTACAGGTGTTTTATCTCCTTGGTTAAATGTATTCCTATGTATTTTATTGTTGTTGAAGCAATTGTAAACGGGATTGTTTTCTTAATTTCGCTTTCTGACCATTATTGTTGTATAAAAATGCAACCAATTTCTGAATATTAATTTTGTATCTTGCTACTTTACTGAATTCATTTATCAGTTATATTAATTTTATGGTGGAATTTTTGGGGTTCTCTCTCTATATTATGTCATCTGCAAATAAGGAGAATTTTACTTCTTCCTTTCCAATTTGGATGTCTTTTGTTTCTTTTTCTTGTCTGATTGCTATGTCTAGGACTTCCAATACTATGTTGAATAAAAGTGGTCAAAGTGGGAATCCTTGTCTTCTTCCTGATCTTAATGAGAACACTTATAGCTTTCTACGATAAGTATGATTTTAGCTGTGGGTTTGTCATATATGGCCTTTATCATGTTCAGGCATGTTCCTTCTATTTCCACTTTGCTGAAAGTTTATATGATAAATGGATGCTGGATTTTGTCAAACACTTTTTCTGCATCTATTGATGTGATCATATGATTTTTGTCTTTCATTTTGTTCATGTGATATATCACATTAATTGATTTGTGGATATTGAACCAAACTTACATCCCAGGAATAAATCCCAATTGATCGTGGTGTATGATCTTTTTAATGTATTGCTGAATTTGATTTGCTAGTATTTTATTGAGGATTTTTGCATCTATATTCATCAGTGATATCAGCCTATAATTTTCTTTTTTTGTAATGCCTTTGGTTTTGGAATTAGGGTAATGTTGGCTTCATAGAATGAGCTTGGAAGCTTTCCCTCCTCTTGAATTTTTTGGAATAGTTTGAGGATAAGTGTGAATTCTTCTTTGACTGTTTGATAAAATTCACCTGTGAAGCTATCCAGTCCAAGACTTTTGTTGGGAATTTTTTCATTAGTGATTTGATTTCATTAGTAGTAATCGGTCAGTTCAGATTTTCTGATTCTTCCTAATTCAGTCCTGGAAGATTGTATATGTCCAGGTATTTACCCATTTCTTTCAGATTGTACAATTTTTTGGCATATAATTGTTTGTAATATTTTCTCATCATCCTTTGTATTTCTGTGGTGTCCGTTCTCACTTTGCTTTCATTTCTGATTTATTTTGGTACTCTCTCTTTTTTTCTTGATAAGTCTGGTTAAAGGTCTGTCAATTTTGTTTATCTTTTCAAAGAACCAACTCTCAGTTTCACTGATCTTTTGTATTTTTTTAGACACTATTTCATTTATTTCCGCTGTGATCTTTATTATGTCCTTCTTTCTACTCACTTTGGGTTTTGTTCGCTATTCTTTTTCTAGTTCCTTTAAGTGTAAGGTTGGATTGTTTATTTGAGATTTTTTTTGTTTGTTTGTTTCTTGAGGTAGGCCTGTACTGGTACGAATTTCCGTTTTAGGACTTCTTTTGCTGTGTTCCATAGATTTGGGGTCGTTGTGTTTTAATTTTCATTTTTCTCAAGGTATCTTTTGATTTCTTCCTTGATCTCATTGTTGGCCCATTCATTACTTAGCAGCATGTTATTTAGCCTCCTTGTGTTTCTTGTTTTTTTCTCTTATAATTGATTTCTAGTTTCATACCATTGTTGTCAAAACAGATGCTTGATATGATGTAAATCTTCTCAAATTTATTGAGACTTGTTTTATGGCCTTACATCGTCTGTCCTGGAAAACGTTCCATATGCATTTGAAAAGAATGTTTCTGCTGCTTTCGGGTAAAATGCTCTAAAAGTATCAAGTAAATCCATCTGATCTAGTGTGTTATTTAAAGCCACTGTTTCTGTGTTGATTTTCTGTCTAGAAGATCTGTCCATTGGTGTCAATGGGGTGTGAAAGTTCACAACTATGAATGTATTATGGCCAACCTCTCCCTTTATGTTGGTCAATATTTGTTTTATATATTTAGGTGCTCCTATATTGGATGTATAAATGTTTAAAAGGGTTATATCCTCTTGTTGGATTGATCCCTTTATCATTATGTAATGTCACTCTTTGTCTCTTATTGTAGACTTTGCTTTAAAGTCTATTTTGTCTGATATAAGTATTGTTACCCCAGCCTTTTCTCATTCCATTCTCATGGAATATCTTTTTCCTTCTCTTTACTTTCAGTCTGTGTGTGTCTTTCAATCTGTAGTGGGTCTCTTGTAGCATATGTATGAGTCTTATCCATTTAGCTACCCAATGTCTTTTAATTGGAACATCTAATCCATTTATATTTAAAGTGATTATTGATAGATACATAGTTATTGCCATTTTATTATTCATATTTATGGTCTATCCCTACCCCTTCTTCTTCTTAAAGAAGTCCCCTTAACATTTCTTGTAATACTAGTTTCATGCTGATAAACTCTTTTAGCTTTTCTTGTGTGGGAAGCTCTTTGTCTCTCATTCAATTTTAAATGATAGCCTTGCTGGGTAGTCTTGGTTGTAGATCCTTGCTTTTAATCACTTTGAGTATTTCCTGCCAATTCCTTCTTGCCTGCAAAAGGTTTCTGTTGAAAAATCAGCTGACAGTCTTATGGGAGCTCTCTTATAAGTAACTAGTTGCCTTTCTCTTGCTGTTTTTAGGATTTTCTTTTTGTCTTTAACCCTTGCCATTTTAATTATAATGTGTCTTCATGTGGGCCTGTTTGGGTTTATCTTGTTTGGGACTCTCTGTGCTTCCTTGGCTTGTATGTCTATGTCCTTCTCCTGATTAGGAAAGTTTTCAGTCATTATTTCTTTAAATACATCCTTAATCCCTTGGTTTCTCTCTTCTCCTTCGGGTACCCCCTGATGCAAATGTTGTTATGCTTGTGGTAATCATCTTATACCATCCTCATTTTTCTGGATTCTTTTTTTTTTTTTTTTTCGCTGTTCCAATTGGGTATTTTCTGCTGCCTTGTCTTCAAAATTGTTGATTTGATCCTCTGCTTCATCTAGTGCATTCTTCATTTCAGTTATTGTGTTCTTTATTTTTGACTTGGTTCTTTTTTGTTTGTTTGTTTTCTATGTCCTTTTTTATGTTTGTTGTGTCTTTGTTGAAGTTCTCACTAAGTTCCTTGAGCATCCTTACAACCGTTGTTTTAAACTCCGTATCTAGTAGGTTCCTTGCCTCCATTTCTTTTAGTTTTTTCTTTTTTTTTCTTTTCCGGAGCTTTCTCCTGTTCTTTAATTTGGGACATATGTTTTTGTTTCCTCATTTTGGCTGCCTTTCTGTGTTTGTTTCTATGGATTAGATAGATCTGCTACATCTCCCAATCTACTACAATGAGATTGTATTGTAGGAGAATTTGACCCCAGTGGGGATTATGTTAGAAAAACTTTATTGCAGAAATACTGTTTGAATCAATATGTGAAGGTGAGTAGGGGTTCACTAAGCAAATATAAGACAGAAGAAAGAGATGTCTAGGCAATGGGTAGAGAAAGTATAAAGGCTCTTGCAGGAGGCATGGCATGCTTAAATAATTAACAACAGGCATGGGTGTTTGGAGCTCAGTGTGACAAAGAGAGAGTCACTCTTTTTCAAAAGAGGCCAATCACAGGGGTTTTGTTTAAGAGTGTGTTCTTTTTACTCATAGCAGATATTTGTTGCTTTTTAACTGCCCATCATTTATCCCCTTTCCATTTTAGTAGGGGATTTAGCGTTACACACAACCAGTTCCTGTGATCTTAATAAAGTTGACAGGAGCCTTAGCTTCCAGGATGGCATGTGATTCAGACCTGACCAATGAGACCCTCAGATTCTCTTGGGACCATAGCAGTTGGTTCAGGAGTTGGCATGTGATCCAATTTTAGCAAATGAGATACCATGAGAATGTTGTAAGGATTTCTAAGACAGAGAAAAGGAGAGAAGCAGAGCCTGCAGAAGTCATTTAAACAGTAGGTAGAGAAGAAACTGAAGCCAACACAGCAGAAGCTGATGTTAGAGATGGAGAGAAAAATTCACCCATATGACTGAAGTAATGGCAGAAGTAGTCATGTCTTAAAATTTTCAGTTATGGGAATCAATGAAGTCTCATTTTGTTAGAGCTGGTTTTCGTTGGATTATCTGTCATGTGCAACCAAGAGTCGTAACAGATTACTAAATTTTTTGCTCCTTTGTTAACTTGCCTATAGGATACCACCTAAAAATGAGTAAAGCTGGGTCGGCCCAGTGGCTCAGGCAGTTAGAGCTCCATGCTCCTGGCTCCGAGGGCTGCCGATTCAATTCCCACATGGGCCAGTGGGCTCTCAACCACAGGGTTGTCGGTTTGATTCCTCGAGTCCCGCAGGGGATGGTGGGCAGCGCCCTCTGAAACTAAGATTGAGCACAGCACCTTGAGTTGAGCTGCCGCTGAGCAACTGGATAGCTCAGTTGGTTGGAGCGCGTCCTCTCAACCACAAGGTTGCCGGTTCTCCTCCCACAAGGGATGGTAGGCTGCACCCCTTGCAACTATAAATGGCGACTGGGAGCTGAGCTGCGCCCTCCACGGCTGGGACTGAAGGGACAACGGCTTGACTTGGAGGGGAGCCCTGGACGTGCGCACTGTTCCCCAATAAAGTCCTGTTCCCCTTCCCCAATAAAATATTTAAAAAAAAAGAATAAAGCTATGATTTTCAACACAACCTTTAAAGGAGAATAATTTCACTATAAAGTCAGCTACTCTTTAGCTACTCTGGATTCATTTGGATTGAACACTAGGAACTTTAGAATCATATCACTCTGCAGCTGAAAAATGTCAATTTTTCATGTATTCTAAATAAAAGTGTTTTTCCATGAAATAATTATATACTGGAAATGTTTTTATCATACATAATATCTGGATAAATGGTATTTATGTAACATAATGTCATTAAGAGAAAATAGCCAATTGACAAATATTCCTCATATAATGACATGATATCCAAGTAATTTCATGCCCCCTGAAAACACTTGTTTCCTCACTCATTGATAAATCATTATAATATCTCTTTTACAACATTTTACCAATTATTTTTTATGTTGTTTCCTCGTATATAATCCATGAATAGTCTCTGCTTTTGTTCTCTCACTTGTCTTAGTCCAAGTAAATGATGCAAACGGTTTCTTTAAGTTTTATGGGGGAATATTTAAATATTTTTATGTCCTTTTTATAAATGAATAAGTAACCTAAGAGTTTACAGATTACATTTGTTTAAAAGTAGCATTATGAAATTTAAAAGTATAAGATAAGGCTTTTGTGGGGTAATTTTGGAACTGTGGAAGAGTCTTTAATTAAATGCTTTAAAAAAAAGTTAAATAAAATTCTATTTTACCTTTAAATCATACAGTTCCACCCAGAACAAAGCATCCATTCATAAACTTTAAAATTCGATGGGTTTCAAGAAATATTGCTATCGACTATTTGTTCTGATTTATTTTTTACCCAAACAGGGCAATAGTAGGTAGTTGCAGTCAACTCTTCATGGAAATAGGAGCTCTGGATAAAGCTACTACACTGATTTTTAATTTTACATATGTCCTACTTAGGAGTATTGCACTTAGCACCATACTACTATAGCATCATTGTAATTGATACAATCATATTTGTAAAGTTTTAATTCAGATTAATTTTACTCCACTTGTGCCAGCTGCCTGCACCAAGCAAATAAATGACCTCTTTCTTTCAAAAACTATTTATTACAGATGCAAGACCTACATATTTCATTTTCATATGTCCTCTGTTGATCCATGAAAGAGGTTAGCTATAGGACTTCTTTTAGTAGAGATAAAAGCCAATAATGTATGAAATGGATATGATCACCAACGTATTAAAAAATATGAAGCAAACAGTATATCAACATTATAGAAACACTGTGTATCTCTCTCTCTCTGTCTCTCTCTCTGTCTCTCTCTAAAATATGTAATACTTTTAAAATGTGGTGATTATTCTTGTGTTAATAATGTTTCTGAACACTCACTAGGAATGTGGCTAACCATCCAAAGAAAGTTTTAAGCTTATGGAATCAAAATCGTCTAGTAAGGCCAGTGAGTGTCTAACAGGGGAGATGGTTTTATGTGCTTTTTATAAAGCCCTCAAGAGTTCAAGGGTTCACAGTCTCTCTTAAAAGTGTCCTGTGTTTTATCACTCTCCTAATTAAGAAGTTCCTACTTAAGTCCTGTTGACATCTTTCCTGCTCCATTTCCCATCAGTTCTCCAAAGAGCAACTATGTTTCCTTCCCTGATTTCCGTCAGGCCTCAGGGGTTGTTCGTCTTCCTAAAATGTTTTCTGTTATGAAATGACTTGGGAAGCTCATTTTCTTCCTAATTGTTCAATATTGTGATGAAGCACCAGCCAGTGTATACTATGGAACGTATATGAATTAGGCCTTGTGAGATCGTAGTAGGAGACAGCAATGTTTAGAGCCTGAGGAGCTAATTAGGCAATCCCTCAAAATCCTCAATGCCCTTTGAAGCCTCTGATGCTTCTAGATCCTCAGACCAAAACTGCGCCTGTTGTCTTGCAGCCTCTGTAGTATGTGGGAAAGAACTGGTTCAATATGAAGTTCTGTGGGCCTATAGTCAGAAACGTGTCCTCAGAGGAAACCTCTGATGCTAAACATAGCTTGAAAACAGTTGGATAAGGGTGAGGCAAGGAGGCATGTATGACATAAAATTTCAGGAGCTATTTCCTCTCAGGATTTACCCTGCACAGGCATGGCCATGAGAGTGAGAGTCTCCTTACATTTAGCACTTTTAGGTGCTTGCTTACTGTATCCAAGTCACAGACACTGATTGAAAACAAGTCTTTTGAGGAAAGCATCAAACTTCCCAGGATGTGAATTGCACTTCCATTATGATTCTGGCCTGTGGGTCACAAAAATGATAGCATGAACTTGAAATGGGAAGAGAATTCTGCTCCCCGGGGACAGGGTTTGTTTGCGAATTGGGACCCTATGGTTGTAAGCAATAGAACTGACATTCTCCAACTAAATAAAGAAAGAAAAAAGGAAAAAGAAAAGAATGTATGGAGAAAATACTGGGGTAGCTCCTAGGGTAGAAAATAAATTTGAAGAATGGGATTTAGGAAGGACAGGGAACAGTTAGTTGGTAAGGATGTCTCCACGACCTTGAAACTCTTGTGAATCTTTAATGGGAATGCAAACTGGTGCAGCCACTATGGAAAACAGTATGGAACTTCCTTAAATTAAAACTAGGACTACCATGTGATCCAGAAATCCCATCTCTGAGGTTATTCAAAAGAATTGAAATCAGCGTTTAAAGAGATACTAGCATTACCATGTTCATTGCAAGACTGTTGAGAGTAGCTGAGATGTGGAAGCAACCTAAATGTCCACTGACAGATGAATGGGTAAAGAATATGTGGTATATGCATACAATGAAATATTAGTCAGTTTTAAAAAAGAAGGAATATGCAGTATGCCACAACATGGATGAACCTTGAGGGTATTAGGCTAAGTGAAATAAGCTGGTCATAGACAAGTACTGCATGATTCCACTTACATGTGGTATCTAAAATAGTCACATTTATAGAATAAAAGAGTGGAATAATAGTTGCCAGGGGCTATGGGGAAGAGCAAATGAGTTAATATTTAACAGGCATAAAATTTCAGTTAAGCAAGATGAATCAATTCTAGATATCTGTACAGCATTGAACCTATAGTCAATACTGTATAGCACACTTCAGAATATATGAAGAGAGTAGATCTCATGTTACATGTTTTTCCCACAATAACAATTTTTTTTTTAATTCACATCTTCAAATTAAAAACCAAAGAAAATGGTTTTATGGTTGGACTGCTACCCAAGTTTTACCTACCTCAGAGTGTGATTAAATGAGACATCGCATACAATCATTTAGGACCATGCAAGCACAAAGAAATACATAGTAAATGTCAGCTATCAAAATAATTTTAAAATACCAACTTGAGTCGTTTGGGATAGTAATTTGAGCCAAGCCTCTCAGTCATTAATCTACTCATTTCATAAATATGAGTACTTACTTCATAATTAATTGCTAGATGCTGTGTTAGGCAGTGGAAATCAAAGAAGTAAGGATATTCTTTCTGACTTCATGGCACTTATCATCAAATGGAAACCAAATTTGGGGACTAGCATGTAATAACGACATAGCCAAATGTGGTGCTAGAAATATTCTCAGAGTTGCGGAGCCCGATAGAGCAATTGATGGGCACAAGAGAGTGGGGAGCAGCGGGGTAGGTCATTCTTAGTTGATTGTAGGACTTCATGAAAACGTATTATAATAACAAGAGTTCATGAATGCAGCACCTCCATAAAGCAGTAAAAAAAACCTCTTTGAACCAAGCTTATCAATTCTCCATATGAAAATGCTTCATGAATCATAATCACAGGAAATCAAAACTTTACTTAAATTATTACTTGCATTCCCACATTAAGCAAGGCAGTATTTTCTCTTAAGTCATTTTTAGCAGATCAAATATCTGCCTGGTGCCTTTTCATTTTCACCCATACTTTCAAATTTATTCTTCTTTAGTTCTCAAGAGAATTTTTAAAGCAAGTAATATTTTTCTATTCGAACTGAGGCTCCGTCACCATCCAGGCTATACGGAAGCCTACTGATCGTTTAGCTGGTATTCCCCCCATTCTTTTCGAAATAGATTTGAAATTTAAAAAAATGAGGTCCAGCGAGGTTAAGGGACTTTTCCAGGGTCACATACATTTGACATATGAGTAAGACAGTGCCCTTGGAGCATAAATAATTTGTCAGGTAATGTGTCCAGTGGTTGAGCAAGTGGGACTGAGCACACAGGTTGGTTGAAGCTCAGCCTCAGGCCCCTTTCTTGCAAAACAAGCAACAAAAGTGATTAAGGATAAAACTCTTGCCCTTGACAAAACGTGTGATTTTGAATTACAATCTTTTCCTTTCTTTTTTTTGCTATTATTTTATTGGAGGAGCACTCCATCATAGTGGTGGAGCGCTCAGGCTCTGAAAGGGCCAGACCTGGACCTGCATCTTGATTTTATCATTTCCTAGTTAGGTGTCTTGGACAATTGGACCAAGCTCTGTAAGCCTCAGTCTGTCAGTTGCACTTAGCGTAGTACTTGGCACATAATGCCTATTAGTTGTTTCTGATATTAATTAGTAGAAAAACAATAAAAGGATTACATAGAAGCAGAATATTGATTTTGTTCCAGTATTTGGGTCCTCCAGAGAAACAGAACCAATAGGATTGATTGATTTTAAAGAATTGGCTCACACAATTATGGAGTGTGGCAAATCCAAAATCTGCAGGGTGGGCCAGTGTCTTGGAGACTCAGGGAAGAGACCACAGTGCAGATCAAGTCTAAAGGCTGTCTGCTGGCAGAATTTCCCCTTGCTCAGGGGAGGTCAGTCTTTTGTTCTGTTAAGGCCTTCAGTTGATTGGATGAGGCCCACCCCTAATTACAGAGGATAATCTGCTTTACTTAAATTTATTATTTAAATGTTAATCTCATCCAAAAACACTGTCACAGACACCTCCGGAATAATGTTTGACCACATATCTGGGCACCATGACCCAGCCAAGCAGACATAAAATTCACCATCACAGTTCCAAGCACATTTACTGTTTTAAAGGTTTCAATGTCTGGTCTGGCATCAACGAAACTATCCCTTCAATCATAGAACTCAAGCCAGCTATTTGACGGGCTGGGATGCAAATCACTTTTTCTCTTTGATAATAACGAAGCAGTTCTATTCTATGGCGATGTCTGTCAGTTTTTCTTCATAAACTAGTTCCAGCTCTGGTCATTCACTGGCTCTCATATTCTCCCTTCTTCCAAAGTAATATCTGCTATATTGTTCTCAAACTAATTACAGAGGCACCTATTCAACCATGGGTACTCACATGCAAGTCACTCACGTTTCTCTAGAGGTGTGACATTCCTCTCAGTAGCAATAGCCAGCCTTAGTAGTTGTTAATGTTATTCAGATCCTGGCCCTGAAACCTACACTGGTTTTGGAATGAGCCCTGTGGGAAGCAATCAGCAGGTGTGGAGCTATTTCAGTGGGGGCTTCTGTTGTTAGGACAGGTCTGAGGAAAGCTGTGCGTATTTTTAGACTATCCCTCTCCTGTCAGCAGCTGTAGAGAAAGCTGAGGAGCATTATCAATCTCCTAGTTGTCAAGTCCTAGCACAGGGGATACTCTAGTCAGATGGCCTGGCCGTTAAAAGTGGCATTATTTGCCTTGTGCTATGGTACATGTTATTAAAGCTGCCGTTTAATGTTCTTTTCCAAGGAGATTGTCTCTGGTGTTTTTATAGTCCAGGGAAATGCAGTACCAGAAACGATCACATTCCTGGCAATTTTCTTTGAAAATGGTAAACTTTTGCAGAGTTGATTCTCTCTTCTATTAGGGTTGATAATGAGAAATTGTGAGGATTATTAAACACTCCTAGCTTTCAGTAGGAACTTATTTAGCACAGATGTTTCTATAATTGCAGTACACTGGGAAAATTCAGTGTTCAATGGCCCAAAACTCATTATTACTTATTACTTCTACCTGTGTGTTGTGGCACTAGTAAGCTGGGCTGAAATGTTTAATTTAACAGGGGCTTTAGTTGTGTATCTCAAATGCTTTAGAAAGACTGCTGAGAAGAAATTATTGGATGTTCTGCCCAAACCCTTACTACGTATTAATCTTTCACCCATTACCTGGTACCCTGATAGGTTCTGTTTTCATGGGTACAGGCCACACCATTGTGTTAGATTCCTCAAAACATTTCCCGAACTTATGGCCAGGAGGGAAAACCGGAATCTGAAGAAACTTTTAAAACAAACAGTGTTGCTAACCATTGTGTTTTACTGGGGTAAAATACAAGGCATGTGTGTAACTGTGTTTAGCTTTCTACTACTTCTTTATAAAGCACTGCTCTCTTATCTCAGCAGTATTGCTTTGTACTTGTAATGAAAGCTCGACAGTATTTAAGAAGAGGGATAGAAGATATGTTGAAAATGGTTATAAAAGGCCTCTGAAGAGAATACAAAAACTCCTCATAGGCTTTTATATTCTTAAGACCAACACTACAAAAAATTCCCCATCACATCTTTTATTTCCTTAAAGAGAAATTGTTTTGGCTTTGCTAGAAGTTTGCTGGTGGAAAGTTTGATAAACACACCTATATGAGTTTAGTGAGGGTGGTCTCTTCTTGGTGACAAACTTGTCCTGGTTTGCTGAGGACATTTCCGGTTTTAGCACTAAGCCCTCAAAATTCTACATCCCAGAAAACTTTTTTAGCCTTGGGCAATTGGGACTGTTGGCCATTCTATCTCCTTGATGACCTAGGGTTCCTTTAAGTCAAGGCCAGAAATTTTTTCTTTTCATATTCCTTTGCTATAATTAAATTATCCAGGTCATGTATATTTGACAGTGTCAAGACTGATTACAAAATGATCTAGTGAGTTTGGATAACAGACTTATACATCTACCTTTATCTGAATAATCTCCTACTTTAAATTGAAGATAAGGTCACTTTTCATTTTTATTTTTTGCTTCAATTATTTTGACTGGCTGCTTGTAAATACACACACACACACACACACACACACACACACATTTAGAGGGTAACAGTAAAGGCTTCCTTTCTGTTTTTTCTCTTTTTTGCACATAAAATGCAAATACATTTTTAAAATGCTATGATGATTTACTAGGTATTTAAAACTCTACTTAATTCGGTTAAGTAGAACAAAGAATAATATCAATCATATTTTCCTTAGGAAGTCTGTGGAAACATTTCAGGTAACTAGTACTTATTGCCTTATGTTGAGTTAGCCTGGGAACGAGCAACAAGCATGTACCCTGTATTAACATTCCTGTTGCACACTTCTGAGGGTCGTACATGGTGATGAGATACGTGGATGACACTGGACCTCTTTTCTTTAATAGCAGGGGAGAGGAGCATTGTTCCATTTGCCATTCGTGACTAAGTTACAAAGGGATATTTTAAACACTAGGAATGGTTTTAGATACACATTTTTCTGTATGTCAGAAGACTAACATAATTAGGCTTTGGCATTTAGGACACCAAATAGACTGGGAACAGTAGTTCAAAATATTCCATTAAACTTGAATATTTCATTCATAAGTAACCAAAGAGATGTTCTATTCGATCAAGTTGTGGACAAACTTCTGCATGTTTATTTATTTTGCATTGTGGCAAGGCATCTCAAGTTTAAAGTATTTATGAAAATCTTCTCATTTGTATTCAAACTTTTTAGCTTTCTAGTGAGATCTAAAATATTTAATCCACTTGATCATGGAAACAAACTATTAGGAACTAAGAAATAGCCTCTGTATTATTTGTAGTTTCCATCTTCAGATGGTACTTAAGAGCATAGAGGTCGGAAAAGCGTAGAAACTAATTAAAAGTTTTTAGCAAAGTAATGTGAATATCAACTTAACATCAATTTGAGTCTATGCTGAGGGATTAGATTTTTAAAATAGAAGGGCAGAAGGGAACCTGACCTCCTACTTAAAATTTTTTTGAATATGTTCACCTCTCATTCATTTGGACTTGATTTTTTGAAGCTCTAAATCAGCTTCTTCTTTGAGATGGAAAATAAATGACAGAGATAAATCCAAAGCTAGTGACACTTGCACACAATATGCCAGCCTCAGATGGAGTTATCAGCATTTTATCCGCAGTGCTGTGCTGAAATTCTTCTCGCCCATTCCTTCCCTGGAATACTCCTGTTGAAGAGCCGTAATAATAACTACTCTGCCAATTAAGGTGTTCTACCTGGGGCCAGCCAGAGCTTAGTTTGGGGACAAGGTCACTCGCTGGGATGGAGTTGTAGTTCCCCAATTACTAGTAGTTCCACTACCTCTTCTAACTTGTCAAATAATGAGGAGACTTTGAAGGCTAAATCCAGCAGTAGCTCCTAGCGGGGTTAATGCAGAGTGAATGACAATGATACCTCAGGAGTGAGAATCTGACAATGTCTGTCAAGCTCTGTTCACAAGGATGACGAAGTTCATTGCTACTCAACAGACTTGGGAAAGATATTGGTCTTGATCTTATCAGTGAGAAAGGACCACATTACTTACTTTGGCAGAAGTTCATTAACTCCTTCACATCACTCATATAAACTAGGCATGAACTTACTAATATCCTAATGATGGAAGTTGAATGTGCTACATCAGAGCAGCTTATCTCCAGGGTATTTCTCATGTCTTGACTCGCTAGTCAATGTTTTTTTTTTTTTTTTGTTTTTTTTTTAAAGTATCTAAATTCTGTGTTTAGTGATGGATAGCAGTGGTTAGTGATGAATAGCAGTGGTTATACAACAATTATTTTTAGTACTCATTAGGAATACAACCGAGAGAATAAGAATAACAAAATTATACTCCCAAATGAAAAACAGAAAGATTTTATACCAATGATAACAATGTTCACTGCTGACTCCATCGGTGAAATCATTTAACTGAAGATTGAAAACAACTCAACAAAAAGCCCTATAAAATTATTCTAATGATTAGCCATTCAACATTTGTAGGAAATTGACTAGATGGCCTGAAAATTAATGTCTCCCAAGGCTAAACTGTACTTTTAAAATGAGTGCTCAAAGCTGAATATATAATGTAGAAAAGAATTCTTAGTGATTTGATTCTTTTGCGTGTGCTTTTCTTTCACTCATGTTTATTTATTGAAATAGTGAAGGATACTGCTGTCCTTTGATTATACTTGGATTCCACTGTGTAAAAGATCAAGAGAGCAAATGGCCTTTTTGGCTCCTAGGGATGTTCTGACTCACTCCTCAAATTCTGCTCAAGTTTGCTTTGGATAAAAGGACAAAACCTCACTTAGTGAAGACACACATATACACAAGTATTTAAAGAGATGCAAATATTACTTTTGACTCACCTCATAACTAGTCAACTGATTCAGATATGAATATTAGATGATATTTCCTGCTCAGAAAATAGTTCTGTGTCCCCAAGATTATTTTATAAAAATGAAAAAAAATTTTAATAAAAAATGAACAAATATATTTCGTCTTATGGAACAGATTCCCATTCCCAAGTTTCAATTATTGGGTACCAAAATGTTAATTTTCTGTTTGCTTTTCACACGTATTTGGCAATCTCACTAAGATCAAGGAGGGTATTTTAAAATATTTTTTATTCTTACTTTGTGCAAGTAGACCTATAATGACCTTTCAAGTTTCACACTTCCTGTGAGAAATCGGATGGTGCAGAGTAGCTACAGAATTTAAAATTAGCATTTTGACAAATGAACAAAATTCTAGTTAGGTAACATTTACACATTCTTGAGTGGCTTTTTAAATATTAGTTAAGACTTTATTAGCGCTGTGGGACTTGTTATGGCTTACATACCATCTTGCCTCCTACCTAATACTATTTTGTTGATTGTCAATAGCCAAAACTATTCCAGACAGGTCAAAAGGTAGACTGACTGCAGTATTTGATTTGTAACATTGTGTTTGAGGCATTTCTCTGTGTGGAGTTCTTTCCCTTTTGTTTATCCAGAGCAATGTTATCCTTTGCTGACAAATCTCATTTTCCTCTATTCCTAATACTAAAAAGCATCAGACATAATACAGGAAAAATACTTTCTCTCGAGTGTCCGAAGGTTGATTCATAAGGGGGAGGAGCTCTTTGCCGTCACTCAGTGATTCATGTTCTTTTACTGAGTTGTTAGGACTTTTTCAAGAACCTAGTTTAATTATCTGACACCTCCATAAGTAACCCTTTGCAGCCAGGATCTGGTATGGGCAATGTGATCTGGTGAAGTTTGATACTGCTGCCCCTCTCCTCTCTTTGAAGAGGCTTTCTCTCTTGCTTTTTGCTCTTGAAGTCTGCACTAACCCTTCTTGCCATTCTGCTTCTCTCACACAAAATTTCCTGCTCTTGCCCTCAGGGCCCCAAATGTCAGTTAGCTATTCTGACAAATTAATGTATGTTAATCTGCTCTTGGGGGTCCCCTCCAGATAACATAGGAATGCATTGAAAAAAATCTGAATTGTTATCTGTTCTGAGCATCCCACCCACATTTGTTGTATAATTAGTTGGCGATACCCTAGGATAGTGCTTGGGGAAGCATGCTTGGGCCAATGGGCCTTCTGACGCCTCTCCCATAACACTGCCTAATAGTCTATCAGCTCACACCATCACCATCTGCTTCAGTGACTCAGACACCCATTTCCAGTCAACCACCCTGCAGATTCCCAGCCTTCAGGACTTTGTGAATGCCCTAATTTTGTGGAATCAACTATCCAAGTTGGGAGGGATAGTGATGGATGGATGGCTATACAGTCTCTCTTTTTTACAGAATACCCTTTCAAAACAATGTCCAAATCTGCTGGAACCAAAGTATAAAAACAAGTCTCAAATAATCATGAAAATACAAAACCATTTCTAACAATTTCTGCGCAAGAAAAAGCCATAAGAGTTAGAGTGATTTTCTGAATATGGGTACTACTGCAGGGTGGGTGTGCAACGGTAATAAAAGCTCAGTTTATTCTAACCACAGTGCTAATATCACTATACACGTCATCTCATTTAATTCTTGAAGTGACTCTGAAAATTAGTACTGTTATTATTCACATTTTACAGATGAGAAGTGAAGGCTCAGTGATACTATATAACCTGCTCAAAATTTGCACAGTAACAAAAATGAAACCAGACCCTGCATCTCCATTGCTCTAATGGTGGTACCTGTGACTTTTCACTAGACCACAACTGTGCTCTCTAATCTCAGGACAACTTTGTGGTCTGTTCTGACATCATCACCCTTGTCTAGTCTTGGGCGCAGGATTCCTTATTAGCTGGGACCTTGACTGGGTCCTGAATTTGCTAAGTTGCTCTCCTTACATATGAAACAACCCCTATGTAAGACATGAGGGCATCAACCATCTCTCCTGATTGGTGAATTATTTAGTCATCTTACTTTATGCAGATAATAAGAAAGGATGGAAAGAAATAATACATGGTTCCATGTGCTATAAAGAATTAGAATGAAAGGTTTTTAGTGAGTTTCCTCTAGCATAGAAACTGCTGTATCAGTTTAATCTTTCTTGTACATGCTCAAAACTAGTTTTTTCTAAGTTATAACCAGTTTTTGATAACCTAGACAAATGAAAAGTCAAATTTAATTGCTAGCTATAATTAGGACATATTTTTAGGAATTTGGGGCATTCAGAGATGTTTTGCCTAACCATTTTATAAATTTTGTTATTTATTATAAACTGTTTCACTTTGATGATTCAGTTTGCTTAATATACCTCAATTTTTTTTAACCTCTAGCTAACTTCCTTTTCATATAATCATAAACAAAAACTTAGTAGTTAAAAGCATTCTCATGAAAAGGAGAAAAAGGAAGAAGCGATTTATATTAAATAAACCTAAAAGGAACCAGATCTTAAACCCCAAGACATCTTATTCAATTTAATATTCATTGTCACAGTTTTCTATTTAACGGATGTATACGGAGGTCAAAATTCATTGTCTTCGAGGCTGCAGCTGAATTTATTCATTAAATTCTCTGTAGACTAATACTGATGGAAAAATATGTCTGTTTGGATTTAGATATAGTCAGGAATGTGACAAACACACAGTTAGAATAAATCTTATGTTTTCTTCTGGCTCTTTTCATATGTTTGCTAATTGGGTCTGCTACAACTATTACTGGGTTCTGTTTAAGATCAGGCTTTCTTCTTGATATGTAAGACATTCCTTTTTGTAAACAAAACATTGGATTTTCATTCAAAAGAAAATGTGTTATAATCAGTAGACATTTCTTCTTACTATTTCTGTTTGAAGATTCCCACCAGGTCTCTGACATGAAATACAAAGGGGTTTGCCTCCAGCATGAATAATTTCATAAACTGAAGGAGTTCACTTTTTAACATTCTTAAATTCAATGAGCATACCACATTTTTATTTTAAGAATCATAACATCCTAATCCACATAAGAGGCCCAGAAATGTCATGGTCAGACGAGAAGGCAAAGAAAACATTTGACACATGCATTAAAAGGTGAATAAAATTTTGAGTCATGCTCATTCTATAATGGACATTTTTTGTCTCCACAGAATGTATGTTCCCTTAGAGGCAGGATTATACTATATCATGTATTTCAGGAATGATTGGATATAAGAAGTGTATTAATTCTTCCATGCCTAAATGAGCAACATCCAATAACAATATATGATAGCTTTTTAATCACTGGACTTATTCCAGTAAAACATTTTTATGCACAAAGCATACTTGAACAACTATCAAAGATATCAGAAATCTTTGAATATTCATCTTGAAAATCAACAGCCTTTTCTTCCTTGAAGTATAATACAATACCAATATTTATCTGACAATTCTTCCACTAGGCAAATTCTGATGTGCCATTTAAGAAATTAAGTGCGTTGAAATCCAAGAGAGACTCAACTACGCATATAAGAGATTAAAGTATTTATGTTAACTTAACTATACTTAAGTGCTTTATAATCTGTCTTTGTAGAATTTGTGGGTTGCTATTGTTTTGTGTGTTTGGAAAAATACCATGCCCTTTTTACTAGGCAGTGATTATTGGTGATGAACTATGTTCATCACTATAGACTATAAAATTCAAACTGTTCTAGTTTTGTATCTTAGAGAGAAATAATACAATTCTCTCTCTCTCTCTCTCTTTCTCTCTCTCTCTCTCTCTCTCTCTCTCTCTCTCTCTCACACACACACACACACACACACACACACAGAATTAACAAGAGCAAACAGACCCTATTGCTGAAGACTTCAGATGTTCTTTAAAAAAAAGTAGTGTGAGACTTTGACCATAAGTGAGAAAATTCGGTATTTGCTTTGGTTTGAGGTTCAAGCTCAGAATTTAAAAGGTCAAATTTAATCCAAAGCACTTAAATGAATCTCTCATGAAAGTTCAGTATTTTTATTTTCTTAACAACTGGGTCATTTCATTGAAGAAATTCAAACTTCAGAATTACAGAAAAGAACCTCAAAGCAGTATGATGTAAAGATAATTATATAATATATAATATATATATGTATTTTAATATATTCTGAACAGTGTTAGAATATAAGTACTATAATACATTACTGGTGACGCAGGTCACTGGATTGGTACCAGATTGGTACAACTTTAATGGAAGCGTAATTTAATGGAATCTATTGACAGTGTTAAAATAAATAAACTTTAAAAGAACAATTCTCCTTTAATAAATTTATTTTGAATGTAATTTAAAATGCTTGCAAAAATATGTTCAATAATGTTCATATTAATGATATTTTTAATAACATAAATTTGGAAACTACATTTTAAACAAAAAGATGAATCAGATGATCATATAAATCAAATTATATTCACACCATAGAACATTGGATATCTCTTATATTTCTATGTAAAAGTATATTCAGTAATGTGGAAAGATGTTTATGATAAAATAAAAATTAGCTAACAAAACAAAGGGTTAATAATAGATATATCTGGGCACATGGTATTAAGAAAAATTTTTAAAAATGTGATATTTCTGTAATGAGCATACATCACTTTTATATTGATATAAAGAACCTGTTTATAATAAAAATAGTTTAATACCTAAATTTGAATACAAGCCTGAAATTCAGGACAGTTTGAACTTGAAGTCAGATTTCTACAATTCAAACATTTTTTTGATATTCAAAAAATAAAACATTTCTAATTAAATATCATGAGAGATAAAGCACAATTGTGGTATTCTTCTGATGAGATCCTTTCTCTGGCTTTGTCTTACATACCTAAAACAAAGACTGGCTCTGTATAGGGAACATTTGATGTTTGTTTGTTTGTTTTGTTTATGTAAAGGGGTAATAGAATAATTAGTAGTAAATGTTTAGCTAGTGGTGTGCTGGTTAATGTTTAACAAGCAGCTCTGGAGATGGAGGCGGTGGCGGAAGACTTTATTTGTAGCATTTGCCAAATGGTGTAAATATTCTCACCATGGCTGATTTCAAGCTCCCAACATGAATGACATCACTGAATTGGGAAGAGATGTGTACACCAACTGTCAAGCACTGGTACCAGCCAGCTGCAGCATACCACTGGGGGCAGTCAGATGTCTACATGGGACAGTCTGTGTGGGGCGGAATGAGACAAATTAGGGGCAGAAGCACTTCAGATTTAGGAAGAGGACATCTTCCAAAGGCAGAGGAGAAAGAGGAAGTGTACAGAATAGTGCTATCCAGAAATAACAGTTCATGGGACAAGACTCTACAGAATTCTTGAGCAGGGCAATGTTTGGACTTTATTGTTTAGAATAGTCACCTGTAGCACTTATTAAGCACAGCATTGCCAAGTCTCTCCCAAGACAATGTGGGTTGGGGCCCAGGAATCCGCGTTTTAGAGAAACCCTTAGAGGATCAGTATCATCAGTCAAGAAAATCTGAATGAGGATGAACATGTGATCCCATATGGTATTTTGGAGTGCTTAACACTTGAAGATACCTTGAAATGAAAGTGAATATATAATTTATCTAACAAATTAGGATCTTTTGAGTAGTATAAAAATTAGTATTAATTATGACTTCAGGTTAGCAGGTACAACCCAGGACTCTCCTGGGAAAACAAAGTAAAGGTTGACTTTACTCAGAAGCACTCCTGGGAGAAACCTTGGTACTTTTGTTGGAATGATAGCTATAAAACCCTATAAGACCATAGGGTGAGTGAATATAGACAATAGTATCTTATTCTGAACACTCTAACGCAAGCAGAAAATCTGTTTCTTGGCCTCAAACATGATGTGGACTGTTGGGTTTCTGGGATGTGGAAACCCTTATAGCTCCACCTCATTCAGTGGAAGACAGTCTTGTCTACAATGAGTACAAATTCAAGTTAGTGGACCTCTGGACAAGAATTAAGATCTATTTATACTTCTCTTTTTATTCAAATCTGCCTAATTTTGAAGAGTATCTCCTACTAAACAGTGATTTGGTCAAACTTGTTTATATGGGGAACTGCTTTCATGGCACAATCTGAGAGCCACTGAAACAATTTTCCCTCTGCCCCACTTGGTATGATGCCTCTTCTTCTCAGCATTAGTGCTTATACTATAGGATTACTCTATAATGGCCTTTTAATTCTCTCCCATAGTAGAACCAGGAGGATTTGGGACCCATAGCAAGCATATTTTGCTGTCTGAAGAGAGGTGTCAGTGTAAATAGTGCAAAGGTGAGTGGGCATTGCAATTGAGAAGTGGCATGGATGGCTGAGATGGCAGCGAGAATATTACTCTGAGAAAGGTGACACTCAGGTTCACCTAGTGCCAATGTCCAGATGTTTAGTAAAAGGACCATAGTGAGCACTTCTATTGGATGAAGGTAACGAATCAGGTCAGATTTTTTTGACCTGGACTGACCAAATGTAGACAGCTCCCAAATTGTTAGTGCAATAGTTCTCTACTACTGTAGATTGTACTATTGGGGACAGAGTAAGTAGTACTATTGGGGACAGAGTTATTGCAAGTAGCTCGAATACATATATAACAAAGTCTTGTTTATATATGAAATTAATCATTCATGCACTGTCTTTAAGCTATTTGTATATGCGTTTTTGATTAATACAACACAGTTTAAAATGGTAAACAAAAGTTTTACTGAATTTATATATGTATAGGTAGGTGTATGCGTATTTATTTACATCCACACACAGAGTAATTTATACCTTTCTCAGGACAGTAATATGGATTCAACCATTCAGAGGTTGGCAAAACGTTTGTAGTTAAAAATATATCTTCTAATGCAAGATGTTTGGGGACCATAAGAGGACAACCTAAATCTTGTCCAGCTTCTGTCTTTACTGGTCTGTCTGTACTTGGTATGAGGCATTGTACTAAGTGAGGCAGGGGGAATATTGTTTCAGTGGCGCTCATATTGTGCCATGCAAGCAGTTCCCTGGTCTAGCAAACTGGTTTCAGGATTCTGGGAAAAACGATATAAAACTTTTTCCCAGGATTCTGGGAAAAACGATATAAAACATGAGTTAGTGTAAAACATGAATAAGACATGAGAATGACAGATAATAGAAGAAGTAATAGAGACAATGATTTTATTAGCTCAATGAAATGGAAATGATGGGCTGGTCCAGGAGAAGGACCCTGGAGATAATGTCCTGGGCCTTAGGAATTCAAGAGAGAATTGGTTAGGGCGGACATCAAAAGATTAACCTTTCGGGGCAATTTATATTTCATAATCCTTTGGGCTGTGGAATGATGCATTTTCCTTGCAGTGTGTTTTCCTATTAATATCAGTGACATTGTAGTAAGTCTTTGTAATGAATGTATTTATTCATTGCACCGTCTTTAATAGGACTGATTATTCCTGCTGACCCGTTGTATAAAAAGCCCATAGTCCCTCCACATAACCACTGTCAGTGATAAGGAAAGGCAAACTCATGTCCCTTCTCCTTTTTGCAGGTTAATTAATCCAAACTTTTTGTCCACCTATAGCATAATCCAACACCTAGATTTATTTACTAGCGTTGCCCACTTCTTTACATATTTTGAGTGTGCCCTTATGTTTGCACATTTTTTTCCCTTAAGAAAGTTAGACTCTGCCCTTGCAAAAAGGACACTATTTTCTCATCTCTTCTCTATGGGTTTATGTAAGTTGACATTTGCTGTGCCTCTTCTCTCACTCTGAGCTATTTGAAAGTGCTTGCCCAGGGTCTCCTTAGGGAACTGGTTTCCAGACTGAGGACTGGTGTTGCTTTCAGGGTAAAACCTCCCAACCTCTTCAAAGAACAGACAGGTTTGACCCCAGAGCCCTTATTTATAACAGCAAGTCACAAGGTGGCCGTCTTACATGACCTATGGCATGTGCCTGGCACTATTCTCAGACTCCATAGACTGTGCTCAAGGGCAAATGACACATTTCCTGATTAGGAATGAATTCCTGTAGCAACATTATTAAATATTAAGAGCCACAAATAGATCCGTAGAATGGTTATGTGACCCCAAAAGAATCTTTTAGCAGTACTTTTGCATTCTTAAAATCCATAACATTTGAAATTACTGAGAAATTACGATATTTAACATGTTTATTTTGTTTGTTTTTTAACTATTCGAAACACCTGGAGAGGATAAATATGGAATTCTAAAAATGACAAATAAGTGTGTTTTAGAGGTGAACAGCTGGGAGATTTTTTTTTTTAACCTTCCAACTCTCAGTTCAGTGTCTATATCTGTTAATGAAGAGAGTATTGAATCATGCAGCAAGACTGGGAAAAGAGCAGGTAACACAAATGCTGTGTCTTCTCTTCCGGAAGTTTAGATGTCTGAATCATAGTTAAGTTTTATTTTAAATGTATATTAACTCAGCAGCATTATAACGCATATCATTAATTTAAATAATCTGAATTTTCATAGCTCTGTAATCTAACTACAAAGGGTAAAAAAGTTGTTTTCTTTAAACCCATCCATATGTTGTTTCATTTTACCATGTCAGACAATAGACTTTTAAAATTTATTTTTCAAGTACAAAGCTTGAAAAAATAGTTTTAGAAATATTGATGTATTGTATGTGTATGTGTTGTTTACATAAGAAGGGTTTAGTATATTTTCAAACAAGATGTCTTACGGATGTTGCCAAATTTTAATAAGTGCTTGAAAGATTAGTATCTGGTATCTGAAGAACATGACTGATATTTTTTCCTTCTAATTGGAGAACATACTATAAAAACCTCAGTCTGAAGAGTATCATATAATTTGGAATTTCTACATTTTTTTTAAAATTAAAGTTTATTGGGGTGACAATTGTTAGTAAAGTTACATAGATTTCAGGAGTACAATTCTGTAATACATCATCTATATATCACATTGTGTGTTCACCACACAGTCAGTTCTTCTTCCATTACCATATATTTGACCCTGTTTACTCTCATCTACCACCCTCCTCCCCTTAACCACTCAACTATTGTCTATGTCTATGAGTTCTTGTTTCTTCATTTGTTTTTCTTGTTCCTTTGTTGTTTTCAGTCTTACATACCACATACCGTGTTTCCCCGAAAATAAGACCTAACCAGGTAATCAACTCTAATGCATCTTTTGGAGCAAAAATTAATATAAAACCCGGTCTTATTTTACTATAATGTAAGACTGGGTCATATAATATAATATAATACAATATAATATAATATAATTAATATAATATAATATAATATAATATAATATATCATAATATAATATAATTATAATCCCAGGTCTTATATTAATTTTTGCTCCAAAAGATGCATTTGAGCTGATTGTCTGGCTAGGTCTTATTTTCAGGGAAACATGGTATCAGTGAAATCATGTGGTTCTTGACTTTTTCTGTCTGACTTATTTTGCTTAGCATTATAATCTCAAGATCCATCTATGTTGTTGCAAATAGTATTATTTCATCTTTTCTTATGGCCGACTAGTATTCCATTGTGTATATATATCACAACTTCTTCATGCATTCATCTATCGAAGGACATTTTGGTTGTTTCCATGTCTTGGCCTCCGTAAATAAAGCTGCAATGAACACAGGAGCACATGTATCTTTATGGATAAATGTTTTCAGATTTTTTGGGTAGATACCCAGGAGATGGATTGCTGGGTCATATGGTAATTCTATTCTTAACTTTTTGAGGAACCTCCACACTGCTTTCCATGGACTTTCTATATTTTTTAACAGAAATTCACAAACTTAATTTATCTGAATTGAATCAGAGGATTAATATACCAGGATGTATTTTGTGGACCTATGAGTTCCATCAACTTGGTACTATGTCAGTTACAAGTACTAGAAGTTAAAGAGTCTTTTCTCTTTAGGTTTGGGTCTCCAACTCCTTAAGTAGTACCTTGATAGACTTCTTTGTTATCTATTTAATTTATCTGAAATAATCTGTCCATGGAGACAGATGAATTCTCTTTCCCCTTCTCCCCCTTTGCTGCTTCTTCCTCTGGGCAAGTATGGCTATAGAACTGAATAATGTAATCATTTGAGTATTTAAATTCCAATTTCTAATTTTGGCTATACTACCAAACACTACTTTTATACTAAATTTACTGAGTAATCATGTTCTCAGTGATTGTGCATAGATTTATCTTTTTGTGAACCAAATTATTACATTATCTCCCCATAAAAAAATTATGTCAAAGAATTATGCTGACTGAGAATCCACAGAAACTTCAGGGAGGAGATAAATTATGTCAGAAGAAAGACATAGTTGGAAGCAAGAGATTATACTGAAGAATATATCACAAGTATTAAAAGACACTGTAAACGAGGCAAAACTTATCATGGAACTGTTATCTTTAAGAACATGAAAATTCACTTTGAAATAGTAATTAGAGAAAGGTAGATAATCTAGATGATTCTAAATGCTCCATTATTTCATTTGTGAAATTATTTGAAATGTCAAATTTGTTTTCTTCTATATGTATAGGACATAATGTGTTCCAAATCCAAAATTGCTTATTATAAGAGTGACATAAATTTATTTAAAGAATATACTAAATAGTATTGCATGATTTAGGATAATAAAACATTATTACAATGTAATAATTCTAGTTAGTATTTATTGTTGGCAGTTTTAGTTAGCTCAGTTTGTCATAAGAAATTTCCATGACACCTCAAGAAAATAATAACATCCAAATGACATGTCAGCCTTTCTTTCCCTCATTTTCCCTCACCCACTTCCACCATACCCCTGCCCATCCCCATAACTTTTCTCCAAAGGGTGATTAAATCCCTGGTAGACTACAACCTGACTACATTCAGCCTCCTTTATCTGAAGTGTAAACTTTAATACTATAGCTGCCTTTATACCTTTTCTAGATGAATGATGTCAGTAGTATTTGTGCCACTACAGTTAGGGGTCTCTTAATATTTCCATTCTAAATACCTATTTTCAAAGGTTTATAACTCAGCTGTAAAAACGTGCTCCAGGCTGAAACTTAGCATACAGGATTCTAGCCCAGGAGCAATCTTTTGGTCTTTTATATATTAATTTTTGGAAAAAAATGGTATGACTGTATTTAAAAGAACTGGAGTGTTCATAGTAATAGAAGTTAAGGATATAGGGTATAAGGAAAGATCACATGCCAACAAGTCCTCCTCATCTATAATAGGTTTATCTGAAATTCAGTTTCACAACATCTCCTTTCTGCTTCGCATTCTATCTTTCAATTCTCTCTGCTCAGAAATAAATCTAGTTTTATTGCTTTTATTATTTGTTTCAGTAGCCTCATTTGTGGAACTTATTTGGTAGTTATGCCAACTTGATCTATTGTCCTATCCACAGTTATGAATGAGTTGGCCACTCCAGGGCACCATCAGATTTGGGAGACCAGGGTGCCATGATTATTTGCATTTGTTGTTGCTATTGATGCTGTTGTTATTTAAATATGAAGAAAAATGAAGACATTCATTAATTTTTGTTGACAGTAATTAAGAGTGTATTGAAATCTTAATAAAAATACAAGTAACTATACCTTACTTTTTAAAATTGCTTTCTAAGACATTAATTTGAGTATTCATACTTTTAGTCTAAATCATTTTTTTTGGCCTAAATCTCAGTGTTTCTTTCTGATATGAAATTTTAAGTATATGGACTTTCCCCTTATAGATATAGTGCATAAATAACAAATGAATTGGTGATGAAATTGGTGATGAAAAAAACATTTGATAATTTGATTATTTGATTATGTTAATCTGTTTTTTTGTTTCCCTGGGATTTTTAAATCTAGATGATTTTAGATTTTTTTGGTGTCTCAATTACAGATTTAAAACCAATGATTAGATTCTCTGATTAATAGCTTTTTTCCCCCTGGTCTGTTTTATGTAGTTCCAAACTTCATTCCCCCATAACATTAAAATTTTCCCTTGGATGTCTTTATCATCTATAATAACTATCAGGATATTCATTATTTGAAAAAAAGAAGACCACTTTTAAATTCAGACTATTTGGAGTGATAGTGAAGCATTATCAAGGCACGTGGCTTTATTTATACTTTGATCCTTAACAACTATTTTGTGAATAATAAAGTGTCACAGGTAGAAAAACAAACAAATGATAAAAAAACAAACAACAGCTACCACTCTTTCTAAAGGTACTATAAGGAAGAACAAAGATGAACTTCTATGTCATAGCAGGCATAGATAAGATGGGAAATATGCAGTACTTTTGGTTTTTTTCCTGTGAAATTTGCAACACATCTCAATCTATGATCTGACATAATGGCTGGGTATTGGGAAACTCATTAGCTGTCAGGATTGGTTAATAGACATGCTTTTTACAGCATTTGCTTTTTATTTTATAGAGTAGTACACTTTCCAAATCTCTAAGGCTACATGGCTCTTTTGTACCCATTACCCTTTCCAATGACATCCTTTTCAGTTTGCCTTCTCTGATCATGGGAGTTGGCAGGGTGGGAATATGAAAAATGACAGGCTTGGTGGGGCCAGGAAGGCAGAAGCGAGGCAGAGAGAACGATGGAGAATGTGTGAGCACATATGTATCCTTCAGGATTCTCAGTTATTCTTTACCATCTGTCCATAGTGTGAATTCTTTAATAGCGATTTCAGAATGTGTAACATTTACTTGGAAATTCACAGATGTATTAAATTACAAATATACTTTAAATAAAATATAATCAAATTTACTTTCATATTCAATATATTATATATATGTATATATGTAAATAAATACATGTATGTATACACACATACACTCATTCATTCATCAAACATTCATTGAGCATCTAGTCTACATCCAGCACTGCAGTAGAAGCCAAGACAACTTGTACAAAATTAGCTGGCTTTCAGAGGGTGGGGAAAAAGTCTTAGAAACAAATAATTATAATGTGATCAGTGCAAAGTAATAATTAGAGTACATCGTGATGGCACTCTATAAGTATACAAAGAGGGGAGGGAGGAACTCTTTCTAAAAAGGCTGGGGGAATGCCTAAGAGAGATAAGGGTCTTTGTGTTGGGTCTTGAAAGATGAGTGAAATTTTCTAAGAACATTTATAGACATGTGCATGAAAGAACTTGATAGCTTTTATAACCAAAGAGTAGTTCAGCATGGGCTGGAGGATAAGGTAATTTGAGTGGAAGGGATGGGAGACACAGCTAAAAAGGTAGATACGAACCATATCTTTGAGCATGTTCTATATTATACGACGGTGTTGGTCATCCTTTAGGTGGCAGAGAGGCACTAAATATTTTTAAGCCATGTCATAATGTAATCTGTTTAGAAAGAAAACTCAGGTGGAGGTGAGGAGGTAGGCTTGGAAAGGTGAAAACTGGATGAAGGAAAACAGATTTCAAGGGCTTTTGTCATAATTCAGGGGAGATATAGTGGATGAGAATCAAAACTATTGTAGTGGCAGAGTAATTGGGAATGGAGGGCAGATTTTAGAAAGAACCAGAACAATAGGATCCAGAGTCTGAGTATGGGAACTGAAGGGGAAGAAACTCTCAAGATAACTCTCAAATATCTAGGTTAATTAATATGGTGGATGGCAGTATTATTGTGATAGGAATTTAGAAAGTTTGACAGTGGTGTGAGTGGGGATAATGAATTCATCCCCAAATCTGCAAGTCATCCAGAGGAGATCTGAGGAACTGTTAGCAGTATTGCATAATTTATTGAAAGAGAGGTTGGAGCTACAGATACATTCATTTGTTAACTGATTTTTCATTACGTGTTAAGCATTGGAAATATAGTAACAAATAAAGTATAATTCTCATTCTCATTTATGAAACTTGTTGGAGAGAAAGACAAGTAAGTAATCAAATGTCATTCAATGTAGTAAGTCCACAAAAGGACCAGTATACGGTGATATAAAGCAAAAACAAAACAACAAAAGGATATCTAATGTTATCTTTCAAGTCTGATGGGAAAGGCCTCAAAATTGACTTTCTTGAGGCAGCTACAACTGACCTAAAACCTGAAAGATAAGTAATATTTATTAAGATTACAAATAAATAAAAAATTGAGATTGATCAATAGCAGGCAAAAGTGGGAAAATGGAAGACATTGCTTTGGGTGGCCATAGAGAGTAAAAAGAGACAAGCACAGAGGGAGGATGGATTCCTGGGGACATCAGGATTTGAGGTGCAGGGTAAGGGAAAAATGAACAGTGCTAGGTGTGGCAGAACCCCAAATTAATGATGTCAGAGAAGTCAAAAAGGGAGAGAATGCTCAATAATTCACAGATGTATTAAAGTACAAATATACTTTAAATAAAATATCAAATTTACTTTCATATTCAATATATTATATATATGTATATATGTTATAAATATATATATATTATAAATATGTATATATATGTAAATAAATACATGTATGTATACACACATACACTCATTCATTCATCAAACATTCATTGAGCATCTAGTCTACATCCAGCACTGCAGTAGAAGCCAAGACAACTTGTACAAAATTAGCTGGCAGAGGGAGCTGCAGAGGGAAATCAAAAAAACAAATTTCTAATAAACTTCAACTCAATATATATTAAGTATCTACTTTTTAGAAACTATATTAGATACTGGGTCATAAAGTGGTGAACAAGACAGGCACTGTCCCCATTTTAAAGGGACTTATAGTCTAATGCACTGAAGATAAAAAAGTGTTCTTAGGGATTTGATAAGTAGGACAAAACTAAAAACTAACATCAGTGACTGCTCCCCATTTTCCCTGCTCTCCACTTCCCTAGGCCTTGGCACCACTAGTCTTTTCTGTCTCTATGGATTTATCTTTTCTGGATAATCCACATAAAAGGAATCATGCGGTATGTAGCTGATTTCTTTCAGTTAACATAATGTTTTTGAGATTCATCCATGTGTAGCATGTATGAGCACTTCATTCCATTTTAGGGCTGAATAGTATTCCATTACATGGATATACCATGCATTGTTTATCCATTCATCAGTTGATGGACATGTGTGTTGTTTCTACCTTTTGGCCATTGTGACTAAGGCTGCTATAAACTTTTTGTACAGATATTTGTTTGAATACCTGTATTCAATTATTTTCTTTTAAAGAAGAAACCGGTTGTTTTTTATGGCTGATGGGAAATGAACCAGTGGAGAGGAAGAAGATACTGACAAATATGTAGCTAATTGATGGAGAAGATTCTACAGATAAGGGAAGAGAAAAAGACTACAGTTTTTGCTTGGAAAGGAATTTGAGAAATAGGAGGAAGAAACATATTGTTTATAGCTATCAGTTCTACTTAAGACACTGCTGAATGTCTGATATTTTATTGAAGGTTAGATATTTTAGTTTAAATGAGGACATTAGTTCTTCTACATGTTTTCTGTATTACCAACATGGAGTGAATCTTGGAACTATTTGTCTGTAAGTGAAGCAAAACAAACAAACAAAACCCCCAGAATATTTATAAATATTTCCTAAATCTGCATTAACAAATTTAAGAGAGATACACATTGGTCATTGTTTAATAGAGGCATTTAATTTGGATCAATTTCCTGTAATGCGCTTAGCAGACTTTAAAATCCATTTTGTTGGGACACCTCTGAGACACTATGCTAGATAATAAGGATGGCTGGAAGCTGATTTCCTAATCTCTGAGTGTAACTGAGGTAGAATTAAAGTGCAAATGCAATATTTGAAGTGCTTGACATGAGAGAAGCTATTAAATTACTCTTTGCTCTGACTTGTTTTAATTTCTATATGAATGTTTTATACAATAGTCTTTTTACTGTTTTTCAAATCATGAGCAATTATATTTGATGAAAGGGCAATTATAGAAATTCAGCATCCAGAAGCTATCAAAATCCCACCATTAGACACTACCTCCCCTTACCATTCCAAATCTGCTGAAAAAAATTGTGGAAACTTTTGATTCTGAAAATTTTAACTTGAATTATTGTGATGGCAAATTGGGATATTTTTTTAAATACAGGACTATTCTCATCCTGCAAAGAGTTGACATAATTATACTTTTGCTGATTAAATATTAATATTACCATGGTTTTATAGTTCCAATCCCTATAGCTTTACTTCCAGTAGTTCTACTTATTCTCCAAGAGAACAAATGACAAAGGCAAAACATTCTGCAGGTGTAGACTCAAGCAACATGGTGGTACTGATTAAATGCATAGAATTCCAAACTTTGTCTTTGGGGTCTTGGATTCGTTAAGTCACTCTCTGCCTCTGACTTGTTCCCCTCTCATTTAAAATTAAACATTAGAACCATTGGCAGTTTTCAGGCTTGATTTTCATCCCAAGCTTAATGGCTTACAGGTGGCAAATTTTTTTTTTTCCTAATGACAACAACAACATTTTCCCAAGCCTATCCAAGGGTAATGCCAATGAGAACATTGTAGAAAAAGAACAGGGAAACTGCCATTTAAAGACAAATAAAATCCCTTTTCACTTTTCTTTGTTCCATAAAATCCTTTTTCCCCTCCCGCCTTTTTTATTATGTTTGATATATGGAAGTGATTCCATTTATAACTTGAGCTCTTTTTGCTCTGGGCTTTCTGTACTTAAGCCTCAAGCTATTCTGATGTTGTTTAACTGTTATAAACTGACCAATGTTCTGGAGAGACTTCTCTTTGAAACATATTGGGCTGATTTTGTTATCAACACACCCATTTTGCTTCTTCTTCCCTAGAACTCACACCCAGCAAAAAGAGAATGCTGACTGTAAGGTATTCTCAATGAGTTTCATGACATACAGTGTCGCTTCTGAGTAGGTATTAAAATGATATTATTAGTATGTTCCTGTTTTTAAAACACTGTAGAGTAGTGGAAGTGGATGGAATTCAGTGAAATTATTAATTACAATAAACATATTTTCATTGCAATTATCACTACCTCTGAGTTTTAGAAGTCAGGATTTTTGACCAAGGATGCCAAAAAAGTGTATGCAAGTGTATACAAGTGGCATTGACTTTGGTCAATGTTGCTCAAGCAGTAGTTCACCATAATCAGAAGTGTGTGGACGCCGATGGTAACCACTTTGAGCACCTCTTGTAATTGCAGGAGTCAAACATGACTTGTATTTATCTTTTGTTATCGGTGTATATTGAGTATTGCAATTTTAATACAGTTTTCCTTTCTTAAAATGTGTACACATTCTTTTGGCACCCTCTGTGTTTAAATCCTTTACAGGAAATGTTAAAGAATTGTTGAGAAGATTAAAACTTCAAAGTGATTTCAAATATTTTAAAATTAAGAAAAATATTGAACGTAGGCTGCCATTAATAGCTTTAAACATCTTACTAAAATTAAACCCATGAAATAGTCTAACAGGTGATTCTTCTAATGAGAATTTAATATTTATAAGTAAATATCTGAGATGTGATTTAAGAAAAAAATCACCAGTCAATTGTGTTTACTGAGTATCAGTAATTGTATTGTATTTAGTTGTATTAAATCAAGATATATTCTTTGTCTAACTCACCACCTTTTATAAAATTTGAGTTCATGTCAGTAAGAACTGGCATACATATATTAATAACTGATTTCTTTCCAAAAGAGAGCTAGGAATCAACTTGCATATTAGGAGAAAAATAGATGTGTTGGCCTATATAATGTTACTGCTATTTGCATATAAATTACTTTACAGGTGTAATCAAGAAAGATATTTGCAAATAGTAATCATGAAAATGAAAATATTGTGAAAATTCAAATATTCATGGGTTTATTGTCTCACTAATACATGTATATATCCAGATTGTTACATATGCAGAAAGAGAAAAGAAAAAAGAAAACTATACATAATGAGAGAGCAAAATATGAAGTGGTGGCATTTGTTTTTAGTAAATCATTGCCTTATTTTACTGTAGACTCCTTCCTCCGGTCCAGACTCAGTCTGTGCCCAGGCGCTGAGATCCTGCACCATTTCTCCAGTGAGGTGGTGCACCCAAGCCCACCACCCTTGGGAAAATTCTCCTTCTTTTGATCTTTCCCTAGCATCTTTGCCTTGATTCCATTTCCTCAGAATCACTCAACTAATAAACGGATTCATGCCAAGGTGAAAATGGCAGATGGATTCCACAGGGAACATATATTTTAATTTCATTATTAGCTCTCAAAAGATCATGGATCCTGTAAAGTGAGTGATGATTTCATGCACTGGAATAGCCTCTTGCATGAGACATTTGGGTGCAAGTAGACAGATATTTGATATCTTTTCTAGCCCATCGTGCAGATTGATTATTTGTATTCTTTAATATTAGGTTGTCCGTCATAGATGTGCACACATCTGTGGGCAAGTGTACCCACACATACTCATGTGGGGGGGGGGGAACAAACAGCTGTGTGTATTTAGCATTTTGGGTTAACAACAATAAGATAGCTATAATTAGCAGTCTTGTTTTAATCTAGATTTTCTCTATATCCTGGAGAAGACATGAAACAGATTTCTTTTTTGTAAGGGAATATTTTTTAAATTTGCCTGTAATGCCAATCTATAGTGCTTTTTTTTTTTTTTTTGGTGAATTCTAATCAGATCTAAGAAATGTATATTGTATAAGTTCAGTACAGAATCAACAAATCAACCTGTCGCTTGGGGTTTTGATCTGGTGAAGGAGAATTGTCAGTGACTCTACAAGAAAAATCTCCAACCTTTCTGTGAGATAAAGATCTTGACCTTCTGAGAATGCTTGGAAGGTCTAATTTAAATCAGGTTTCAAAGAAAGGGGAAGTTTCTTGGAAACACAACAGAGCAAAATACATTAAAAAGAAAGTACTGCTTAACTGTAGGGTTCCAATTCCATTATAAAACACAACGCAATGGATAGTGATGTCTATGAAAATATGACTCTTGGAAACCTGTTGTTGACTTGGAGAGCGATCTGAAGCTGAGTATGTGGGCTGACAAATTAAAGCTACCGCAGCTTTAATTCACATGTTTTTCTGATATCCCCAAACTGTGGTGGGGTGGGATGAGAAAGCGTTGGTGCTGAGACATTTCTCCCTTTACTACTTATTTTGGCTCCTGATTTGTTTAGATCATTTTATTTGAACAAAGTTTCCTGGCATTAGGAACCCAATGGGAGAACTCACAAGACTCCCAAGGCTTTAGATGCTGTGAAGCCCTTTGCTAACCATTGCCCAAGTTCTGCAGACTCTGAACTCAATTCTGAAGTAGTCTGTACAAACTTAATTTACATAGAAGATACCTATAGTGTTGCTGTTGTTCACGAAGACTGTGTTCAACTTCGAGATGGATGGATACATATAACTGAGAAATAAAGCTTTGTTCTAGGCTTACTCACTGGCCTCCAAAAGATTAAACTATTACTGTAAGCGGCTCATTGTTTCTTGCATGTATCTTAGATTTTATTCCTGTCAGCTATTGCAAGAACTACTAAGAGGAATTAGTTTCACCACACAGTAAATAAATGCTTTAATGCCCTGCATTATTGTTTACACTGAGCTTTGTAAGCACTTAAGCCACAACAGATAATTGTCAAAATGATGAAGCAGTAAAATCACACACAGCCAGCAGTTCTAGTGCAGATGCTGTTCTAGGAAACAACTCGGAAGGCGTAGAGCTTATACTTTGTTTGTTAGTTGGGTAGGGAAAGCAATCATTTATGAAAGTGTATCATAAGCACCAAAAAAAGAAAAAAAAATTCAGGAAGAATTTGAGGCCCCAGGTACTCTACAACTTCTGATTATCTGTGCTTTCATATTGTCTCCCTTTATCTGATTTATTTTGCTTAAATCAGGAGTTAGTGTAAATGCTGCTTTAAAAGTATTTTATGTGAGACCCTAGATTTTTGGTATCTTTGAAAGAAGCCTATATATCTCTCTTGTGGGAATTCTGTTAATTTAAAAATTAACACAGGGTAAGGGCACAGTATGCAATTTCTGGTCTGAAATAATGGTTTCACTACACAAATGTAAACTTCAAGCTATTACTTTCAGAGCTTCAGTTTTATCAGCTTTTTATCCTGGGTGTGAGAGTAAGGGATTGGGATCCGTTTGCTCCCTTGGTTTTTAACCACAGAATGTCTGGATTGCTCCACGTTTCCTTTAACAAGGACGTCAGTGAAAACTGTGTTCTGTCTGTGGTGATGTATCTGAGTGCAAACAGGACCCTGTTAGCCATTATGTACCTATTAGCCCTGATTACCGTCTGATAGCTCCTCACCAGTTGGTTTCACTCACTTTGACAGATCTAGTACTTTGTTTAACCTTTAAACCAGTAGGGCAATAACACAGCTGACAGAAGGGGAGAAATAATTAAGGAAAACTTAGCCAGGACATTTAAAAAATCTCTAACAAGGCAGATATTTCTGTTCAATTTGAAAACTTGTCAAGGGATACATACAATTCCCCATAATTGCTATAGCAAAATGTTTTATAATTTTTTCTAGCTTCAGATTAATTTTAGCAATGTAGCTTAATCAAATTACTGTGTCTTACTTTAAAAATATCTATAATTTACACTCTCAAGAAGCAAGTTTTAATATTTTAATACTTCAAAGAAAAGTGACATCCAAGAGAACTTCATTTCTGGAAGAATCAGGAAGGAAATATACTTTAAAAATATTGTCTAAAAATCTGCCAAGAGATTGAGTTTTACATTTTCTGAGCTGATGCATGTTTCTGGAAAATAGCACAAGTAATAAAAAATATCTAGGTCCATATTGTTAACAACTCTATGCATTGAGTTGTCAAACATGGTCAATGGTAATTAGAAGACAACAAGGCATCTGAACTTTGTTGGCTCATATTTCAAAGTACTTTTTGTGAGCAACTTCAGATAATAACTTGCTAGGGAAGGATTTACTGTGTCCTCTTTTCTTCCTCTCAGCATCTTCTGCATTAAACCCCCCTCCCAGGATCTGACCCCATCACCATACTTATTTCACTTTGGAGCCATTTTAGTCACTTCCGTGAAAGGGCACATCAGAACTCTCTGGGTATTCCTACATTAATCCACATGCACAAAGCAGAGAGCTAGAACGAGTACTTCACTGTAGCATGAAGATATTTAATTAAAGTCGAAACAACTTCTAAATGAGAAAGTGCAAATAGTCTCTCCAGATCATTAATAGTTTGGCAGTTTATAAGACATTAAAATATAATGTGTTCATTATTTTCTATAAATCTATTGAGAGCATTACATAATCTCTTTTGCTTAACTATATTCTTTTTGGTTAAGATAATGTCAATTAATATAGGTATCTTACCCTTGTCAGACATAAGATATTGGCATCAAGAAATATCACAATTGTCTTCTCATTATATCTGACAACAAGTTTAATTTAGCGTTCTTTCATACATCATTTATCATAAGTCTTAGTGTTCCCTGTTACCCATTCTTGTGTTAATTAATTGCTATCATGTTCTCTACTTTATGGTTGCATAAATATTCCTTAAGAAACAAGTTTGTATTTCCAATAGCTAGAAAATCCCAAATCATATTAAAATGACAGTATTCTTAGTGATGTAGATATATGCCATATTATTAATTTTAAACAGAATTTGAACAAAACAACTGAAGTAGAATGTTATCTTAAACATTATTATTGCTGATCTCCTTAGTAGTATACATTTTATATTATAAAGTACATAAAAGGCAAGATACCTTCTTTTAAGGAGTATTGGTGAGGGAGGAAACCCTCTCCACAAATTGCAGGAGGAAAGAAAATGAACATGTAAATGTAACCAACTACTGTTGCACATTACTGTCAGTGCTGAAATGATCATCAAGGCTTAATCTAGGAGCCTGCATGGGACAGTTTTGTGGAGAAGGAAGCCTATGAAGTATCAGTACAAAGGGGAGTGCTTGAGATTAGGAGGGTGGGAAAGACACCCTGAGATATACATATAACATGCTGCAAGATCCAGATATGAGAAGATTTGGGCTGTGCAATGAATAGTACTGGGTTTTCCTGCTTGGATCAGACACATTTGGAAATGTCATAGAGGGAAATTTCCAAATGCACAATGAGAGCTTTGACCTATGTGAATAAAAAGTTGCTCCTACTTTGGGGATACAAATTTGAAAATATGAGAAGTTACTAATATACAGTCAGCAAAATAATATTAAGGTAAGGCTTGTTTATTTGATGAAGGAAAACTGAATGAAGGAAAACTGAACGTAGGCTAGGAAGAAGTAATAACCATGCAGTCGGTTGGAGTCTGGGCTGCAGTCTTGGCCAATGGCTTCCTGAAGGAAGTGACATATTAGCTGGCTGTCAAAGGATGAGCGTGCATTAAGCCAGAAGGAAGGGTGAAAGGAGAGAAATGGTTCAGGTAGAAGGAAAAAAGTATGAAAAGGCTATCAGGTAAAGGGACTTGGGGCTTTGGAAGAAGTTTTAGAAATGCTCATGTGACTGGAGTTTAAAGGATGAAGTTGTGAATAACGAGAAAGGCCATGAAGGCTTTTTATGTTATAGAAAAGTTTAGACTTTATCCTATGAGAGCGTGGAGAGATTTAGGCTTCCATTTTTATCAAGTTTGCATTTTGAAAAGATTGCTCTGTCTGAGTGTGGAGAGTAGATTAGAGGTGAGCAAGACTGAAAGAAGGAAGCTAAAAAGGTGGCAGTGTAGTATTCTTGGCAAAATATAATGGTGACCTGGTGTAGGCTGGTGGTTGTGGGGAAAGTCATAGCTATATAAGCTATTTAGGAAAAAGAATCGGTGATCTTGGTAATTGATTTGAGGTTGAGAAAGAGGAGAGGAAAAAAAGAGCCCGAATGAGACTGAGGTAATGGACTTGGTGAGAAGCTAAATGTAAAAGATTAAAAAAACAAAAACAGAATTAGAATGACTACAAGATTTAAGAAATAAAAGGTGATGTTTTTGTTTTAATGGGGGAGTTGGTGATGACAGTCTGGTAGAAAATGAATATAATAAATACTGATTTAGACACATTTCATTAAGGACATTGAAATGGGGAATATTTTACAAAAAGCAACAAATATGAACCCAGAGTCATAGAAGGTGAGACATTAGATAACCAAAATTCTTTAGGAGAATGAAAAGAGAGCCATGACTGAACTTGACTGTTCATTGTTAATGGGCCACTATATTGGAAGTGTTCCTTAGCGGAGGTGGAACAATTTGCAAGGAAACCACAAAAATATGGCAAAAAGGCTATCTGTGGTTAGAGAAAAGTCGAGGGAAAGAGTGTTAACTACATGAGGAGTTTTGCTTCTCTATTAGTTTTATTCCTCTGGTATCCACTGGCTATACGACACAAAGTCATCAAAATAATACAGCAGTGACTATTGATTGCCTATCCAGTTTTCATTTGCTTCCCCATTTTTACTAATAGAATGCTGATTATATTGATGGTGGCAATGTGCCCAGTTAAAAAGTTCTATAAACTTTCTCCAGCCTTCTTTGAAGCTAAAGCTAGCCATGTGACATAATTTTGGCCAATAAGATATAAGCAGCGGTCACTGGGTAGAGCTTTTTGGAAAATTCTTTAAAAGGGAGGTGGAGTTAATTATTACGGGTCTTTTTGTTTTTCTATCTTGAAATGTTGGCATGATATTAGAGGAGGGGTTGAGGAGGAAGCTTGAGCCATCTTGCAGTGAGGACAAGAGTCATATCCTTGGGGTGCCTGAGGAGAAAGATAGGAGCCTGGATCTTTGAGAACATTGCAGCTGCTTCACTGGCCCTGATTCCACAATTCCTAGACTTTTCATTAAGTGACAAAAAAAAAAAAAAATTCTAATTTGGTTAAAAGCCAATCCAGTAGACTTAATAACATTTTTAAAATGTTACTATTAATGATGTTGCAAATTCTAATAGTTTTGATTTTGAGTGTTCTCTATGTGGAAGGCACAATGCTAAACTGTTTACATGTGTTAACTTAAGCCTATATAATCCTTATGATCCTGTAAATTATATATTTTTATCTCTATTTTACAGATGAGGGAAACAAATATTAGAGATTTCAGTAATTTTCCTAGAGTCACACAATTAGTACCTTTACTAATCTGGCAAGCCATATTAAGACCAAAATCTATTTGATCCCACAGAACATTTTTAATTCCTATATTCCATGGCCGCTTGTATAATTAATTTCATACAGTAAATAATTGTTGAATTCATGCTCATGTTTTGACTGTTTTGCTCTTCCCCATATCTGCTGATAATAAAAAGGGAACCCCATTTAAAACAAGAATACGACATACATTACTGGTACATTCACTGAATGGATACATGACTAAGGAGATTGATTCCAATCCACACGTTTACAACTAAAGAGGTTTCATCAAAATCTCTTAAAAACCCCACTGACTCCTGACCATCTATAGAGTTCAAAATAAACCCTGATGTGGTTCTCACTGTGTCGTAACTTAGACTAACAAATGAGATGAAATGGTTGCATGGTTATATCGACTGTTCAGAAGTGCACCCGTGCCAGATGTGAACATGTTTGCTCCTGCTGCAGAACTACCTGATCTCTCTTATTCGTGCCAAATTGGGCATTTCTTAGATGATTTATAGAACGGTCTATTATCCGGAGCTCATGACGAAGTTCTCCAACAGTACCTCTTAACCGAATCCAACTAGAAATTTATAGTAGCCCCAACAAAAACTGTAGACAGTAAGATGGTTTAACACATGTAACAGAAATCAGAGGAGCTGCTTCTAATAATATAGACACAAAGACAGGGAACTCTTGAAAAAAGGGTCAGCAAAGCACAGGGAATGCATATTGTAGAAAACTATCAAACAAATTTAATTGTTCCAATTCCTGTTTAGTCTGGAAGAAAGAGGGCTACAAAAGTATCTGTGTTGGGGAGGGGGGTGGTAGATGAGGGTAAAGGGGATCAAACATATGCTGATGGAAGGAGAACTGACTCTGGGTGGTGAACACAATGTGATATATAGATTGATATATAGATTGACATATAGATGATGTATTACAGAATTATACACCTGAAATCTGTGTAACTTTACTAAGAATTCTCACCCCAATAAACTTTAATTAAAAATAAATAAATAAATAAATAAATGAATGAATAACTTTTGAAACATTGAAAAAAAAAGTACCTGTGTCTAGCCCAGCACATACACAAATTCACATTAGGAAGGACCACGATAGAAAGAAACTAAATCACTGTGATATGAGATTCTTAATTATTTACATGATGGTCATGCCCAACCTCACAGTCCAGGACACTGCAATATTAGCAACACTTGTTCATGTATGCAAAACTTCAATCTATTTGAATCACAATAAATCCACATTATTGTCTCAAAAAGAGATTTGCAATAGCTGTTGTTTTCATTCTTCAAGTTAGCAAGACCTGTAACTCTCCTTACGTGCAAAGAATTTCGTTCACGCATGTTGAACAGAGTATTCGTATGGTTAGAGTAGTTCAATTACATAATGGAGAAAAGCAATTTATGGCCATTAATATACTTGAGGATTATTTATATATTTCTTTCTCCTAGGAGGGAAAAAGTATAAACTTGAGATCTAATTAAACAAGATGTCTTTAAATTAGGATCAGATATGAGTCTCTAAATATGGACCTTACCAATGAAGCAAACTTTACGTGGATTTTTCAGAGGGTTTTCTCTCCAAAAAATGAATTGCTGGCAAGGGATTGAGACACTCACGTATGCCCGTGTTTTCATTGGTGAATTCTAGATGCATTTTCGTTTGTGAATGCCTTCTCTCAACAGTCCAGATTGTTCTTCTACAAAACACAAATCAGGAACTACAGGCCTTCTTGTAACTATTGAATTCGTATTAGGTTTCCTCTTGCCTCAAAGAGATCCTTTGCTGAGATAATTCATTTCTTCCTGAAAAAAACTTCCTATTGAATTTTACTTTCCTGTTATATTTGTTTACTGTTGCTGCTATAAACAGAGCACCAAAAACTTAGTAGCTTAAAACAACACAATTTATTCTCTTACAGCTGGAGATCAGAAATCTAAAATCACAGTGTTGGTTCCTTTGTCTCTTCCAACTTATAAGAGGCTGCTAGCATTCCTTGTCTCATAGCAACATCACTCAGGTCTCTGATTCCTTAGTCATATCACTTTCTCCTCTCTCCGACCTCCTTGTCTTCCTCTTATAGAAACCCTTGTGATTAAATGAACCCACCCAAATAATCCAGCAGAATCTCATCATCTCAAAATACAAAATTTAATCCTATCTGTAAAGTTCCTTTCACAATGTAAGGCGACATACTTATAAATTCCAGGGATTAGGACATAGACATCTTTGGGGGCCATTATTCAGCCTACCATATCAGTATACATACATATTTTAGAACATTAAAAAGTAGTTGACTTTTTTGAAATGAGTCTAAGTCATCGTTTTTGTTTAAACCACAGATATGTCAACTTGTGATGCTGGATCTGTCTTGATCCCCAGAATTCTAGGGGATAATGACTTTCCTGTGGCTCACTACTAACGAGTAATGTGATCCACAAGTTGGAACCATGAATCAGTTAACACAGAAATCCTGGGTCCTGAGATTGAGTCTGATGTTCAAATGACTTCCAGGAGCACTGCAGGTGTCAGAATTCTTGGACTGCAACAAATCACATACTTTCTCATAAAAGTGACAGAGATTCTGTGGTCAAGAAATTGTGTTGATTTCTGAAGAGCTGTTCTGGAAGCAAAAAGAGAATCTTGATTGCAAACTATTTCTTAAAGAGACTTCTTCTAGTTTCATCTTTTAGCTTGGCTTTAACATTTATAATTCTGCGCCTGTTACTTGTGATATTTGTTTTCTCTTTGATATGATGTTATGATTGCATTTTACCTTTATTTTCTTTAATTTATGGAAAAGAGTGTTATATATACTTTCTCCAGATTCATGGGTGACTGGATGGTCCTTCGGTGGGCCTGAATGGGTTGTTTCAATGTCTGTAAAGAGATGCTTTCTGTCTCAATATCCTCCTTTGAAGAGGGGGTATCAAGAAGTCAGCATAGATATGTTCTGGTGTCAACTGTTAAAATAACCTTGGCAACTTATTGTAGAATCTTTTTTTTTTAATTCAAGTTTTTTTGGGTGACAATTGTTAACAAAGTTACATAGATTTAAGATATACAATTCTGTAACACATCATCTATATATCACATTGTGTGTTCACCACCCAGAATCAGTTCTCCTTCCATCACCATTCATTTGATCCCTTTTATCCTCATCTACCACCCTCCTGCCCCCATACTCTCTGGTAACCCCTAAACTATTGTCTGTGTCTATGAGTTTTGTTTCTTCATTTATTTTTCTTGTTCTTCTGTTGTTTTCAGTTCTATATATCACATATCAGTGAAATCATATGGTTCTAAAAAAAGTTTTGACCTGGTGAAAAGTCATAGGGAAACTCAGGAATTTGTGGTTCATTAAATAGGAACTTTTGCCCTCTTGGAAGTATTTTGAGGAAAGCTCCAAGTTGCCCCACAGAGCTAGAGGAAAAGAACACTGAGCATGTGCAACTTTGGCTGTTGGTTTTCTCCCACATCTCTTTCCTGCCAGTGACACAGCTTCTCTTCTCCTGCTTTAGAGAGTCCAGTCGAGAGAACCCACTCCACAGAAGGAGGTCAGCTGTTGTCCAGCTGTTCGTCCTGTGACTACAAGGGAAATTTTGACAAATAGGAAGCCCAATTATATTTAGTTCCAGACTATGTTTTCCATCATATTTTTACCAGCAAGAAAAGTAAAACAAATATGATCTTTCTGTTCCTACCTGAGAATCCCAATTGTTTCTGAAAAGAGAGATTTGATTAATTTGTACCAGGAATCCCAACAGGGAGGATTAAAAATTGTTGCACCTGAAAACTCATCTTGTATGATTTAGAAATTAAAAATACATCATATATAAGTTGCCTCATTTTCAATATAAATGTGTTTTTCACACCTCCCTTCAGCTCCCTATCCTGAACTAGTCTCTCACCTCTCTCTCTCTCTCTCTCTCTCTCTCTCTCTCTCTCTCTCTCTCTCTCTCTCTCTCTGCCCTCCCAACACATATACACATAAGCACTACAGCAGCAAAGCAGACAAGTTGGACAATTTAATTATTTTGTATAATACATTTCTTTTGATTATGATCACACCTTTAGGTCTCTAGGAACCCGAAGAAGAAGTGTTAGGTGTGCCAGTCATTCCAGCTCATTCATTCAGTATATTCATTAAATAAAGATTGAGTACCTACAATGCAACAGGCATCATTCTAGGTGCTTGGAATATAGTGATAAATAAAAGAGAAAAATATCTCTGCCGTCATGGAGTTTATATATTCTCAAAGAGAGACAGACAATGAACGATACCCATAATAAATAAATAATTTATATGTTATATTGCAAGGTGATAAATGTTATGAAGAATCGGAAGAGCAAGGGTGTGGAGGGGGGCAGGGCAATTTGTGTCATTCAATATGGCGCTGAGAAGGGTACATATGTGCATGTGTAGAGCAGGGAGGGGCAGGGGTGGAGGTACTGATAAAGGAGTTACAGGCAAGCAGGAGCACAGTAAAAGTGCTTGGTTTGGTTTATGTCATCTTTTCATGACAGGACAGAGTGAGAAATTAGGAGCTCATTGCACTCACCAAACATGGTCCGATGTCGGTGATCAATCCTATCACTATTGTAGCCCATCACTGATTTTATTTTAATTTTGCCCGAAATATCTGAAAACCAGTTTGCACTGCAAAGAATGGACATGGCAGAGAGAAAGAGTGTGATGGAATGAATTCAGGGTTATTCAAGAGACTGTTAAGTTAGCCTTGGGGTTCTGCTTCCAACTACTACTATGAGATGTCGGGCTACTCACTTAACCTTCTGGGTCTCAATTTCTTCATTTTTAAAATAAGAGCATCGCCGTATGATTCCCACTTACCTTTCTCATTCTTGGAGGCAATGGAGGCAAACAGGAAAATGGGATTAAAGTAAGAGGGAAAGAGGAAATAGAGAACAAAAACAAAGGCAAATAAAAACAGGAATGGAATATTTGGACAAAGGTAGGAAAAAAAAGATACAGACAAAAGAAGTAAAAGAAACATAAAAGTAGGTAGTATGTATGCCAATGTAATATAGATATAACCATAGATATCAGGACAATCACCTTTTCTCCATTTATAGTTCTGGAAAGCTGCTTTTGCTTAAGTATACACAGAGAACTCCTGCTCAATTCCCTGAAGAAACTACTCCCTGCACGAGGGATTCTGGAGCCTCAGATGAGATTTGGAATGCCTTTTTCAGGGCCAAGGTAAAGTTATGGTATTCATTTTTATATTTTAGGTATAAAGATTAAATAAGCTCTGTAATACTTTGGTAATCTATCCACCTTAGATAATATTTTAATGGGGACATAGGTTTCAAACAATTAGGGGCATATTTTTATAATCCTACATGTTGTCTGTGTCTTAATTAATTTTGACATCATCCTAGAGTATATCTCTTTTCAAAGAGATTAACATCCAACTTCTGCTTATCTGGCTTACATGTTTCACTCATAGGTTTTTCTTGACAAACTCCTTTCTCCCTTGCTTGGCATTTCCCTCCCTCCTGGCCATTTTCCCATTTATTAGCACCAACCTCCAGAGGGATGATAAAGGGAAGAAACAAAATATAAATCACTTAATTCCTATAAACTGTTGCAAAAACTGGCAAAGGGCAGATGTTGAAAGCAAAGGCTGAATAAAGTTTAAGTTACCGAGAAGGAGAGAGAAGGCTTTTCCTACTTCTGTGCATAAAAATTGCTTCACAGCAATGAGGGCATCTTAAAATATTTATGAGTTCTACAAGGCAACTCTGCATCGATGGAAAATGGTATAAAGGACATGGGTGGAGGAGTTAGCCTTTGAAAGAAGTAGGGTACCACTTCCCAAAAAAGTGAAAGAATAAATGTGGATAACTGAGAAGGGAAGGGGTAGGATGACCCCTGATGCTCAATGGACTCCATTTGCTCTGAAAAGGAAGAGCCTTACCCCTCTTCTTAGAGAGAGTTAGGCAGAAGGAGGCTTGAAGAGAATGGGAAAGAATTGGATCAGCTGGTGTGAGGACTAGGAAAGGGAGTCAAACAAAGGTACAATTGTTGTGGGCAGTGTTAAATAATTAGTAGGAATTCTGAAATGTGTATGTTTGACAGCTTAGTCATGAGATTTTTCCCAGGTGCTTTTAGCGGCCTAGTAGCAGGAGCGGAAAAATAAAGGATAGAAGCCTTAATCCCTGATAAAGTATTTGCAGGATGGATATAGCCCAAGAGTAAGGGAAGAAGAAAACGAGGAAAAGAATGATCAAAAGAGAATTTAAATCAGGAGTCTCTGGAGATAGCAGTTTCTCAATAAACAGATTATTTGTTAGATGTTGGTACAATTTACTGGTGAACAAAGTGAGGCACAGCAGCTTTTCCAAAGTGGCAAAAGTCATTTATTTGAGTCCACATTTCTCTGATTCCAGGAAGGTGTTCTTTCCCACTATATTTTACACATAGAGAGCAATTGAATTGGGAGTTTTGGTAATATTTTCATTAAAATTATAAACAGGAAGGTAGGTGGAGTTGGATGAAATAGGCAGGGGGTAAGGTGTTGGAAAACTTACTGAGTTTGAAGAGGGGATTTGAATACAGTAGCAGGAGAGATAAATTATAATAGGGTGGAGAATCCCATTAGAAGTGGGGACCGGCTCCAGGGTGTAGCTAAAACATTGGGCTGTTGAAATAGAATGGAGATGGACCCTAGGGTAGAAGATTTCATGGGAGAAGGATTACAAGTACTGAAGGGATCATCCACTTGGTGTGGAAGTGACTCAAGATGATGGATAGAGTTAGGAAAAGATTCCAAATCAGGTGCCAAAATTGTGAATGAATGTGGTGATAGGGCAGAGAAGTATGGTGTGGTAAACCAGAGGCCACTAGAGAGCAGAAATATATTCCTCCTTTGTCTTTGGCCTGCAGCCTGATCCCCGCCCCTCTCCCCTGCCTCCCCCCCTTCCCCACATACATCATGAGCTGGCTGGCCCATAATGGTTAGTAGTAATCAACTTTAGGTTTTGCAATAAATTTGTAATCATGTACCACATTGCTTCTTCTTGACATGCACTTTTGTTTGATCCTATCTATACAGTCAAACTTCTGACTCCATGACACCAGTCATCCTAGTGGCCCTGTACCTGGCTTTCCTTGTATTCAAACCTCAGCTTTTATTTTTCTCCCCTGAAAAAACCTCTTAATGATGAGCCTGTGTCTTTTGTGGTCCTTCTGATTTTTTGGAGGTAGAAATCTTAGCCCTAGCTTTTACCTCAAACTACACCCCTACCTATAACCTAGAGAGTAGTATAGTTGGTGGGGCGGGGGGAGTAGGAGCTTCAAAGAACAAGTGGCATATGAGTGAAGTAGCAGAACACTATTCAGGCTGATTCAGAACAAAGAGTGCCATCTATTGAAAGACACTTAGCTCTCCAGTAATTTATTCGGCTGTATGAAATAGGCTCAAAATAGCATTCTGGAAAATTGAGATGGGGAGAAAAAGGCATGAAATGTTATAGCAAGGTAATTCTAATATATGATGGCCAGAGATGGAAGTTAAGGTTGACCCTGAACCACAGAGAAAAGGGACTCTGAGATTGTTTTCCTTCCTATGAGATTGTGTGGGACGTTTCCAACAGAGAGTCGCCTAAAATGAAGAAGTGGCTTTTTATTATTAAAGATGAATATTTAATAATAATTGTCTAGAGAAATAAAATAGTTTAAAGTGACAAAATGGACCCAAATACACTGGAGATAAAAGACAAATGAGTTGTTATATGGAGGTAAGCAACTGTACTCCTGGACAGCAAGGCGATGGAACATGAATTCATAATGTACAGTGGTCCAAGCAGATTGGTTAGAGAGCAACAACCGCATGCGTTTCACAGGGAATGTCTCTCACCCCGTTGCCACTTTTTTCAGTGCTCCATATGCTAGATTGCAGCTACAGATTTAGCCCTTTTGCCCAAAGGCATCTGAACCTGTGAAAAGCCTAGCTGGGGCACTGTCTATTGTTCATTGACAACTTGTCAATTTACTTCCAGGCAAAATAACTCATAAACATGATAAGTAAGGCAGATAAAACAAGAATTCTTTCACACTTTGCAACTTTACTGCAAAAATGGCTTATTTTCCATAAATGTGTGAAATCTCCCCTCTGAATTGTGACTGTGCATTGAACTTTAAAACTGTTTAGAGACAGCACAAGCATTTCACAATTCCTGTCTGTAATAAGATGAATGTTAAATATTAAACATGCATTAAAAGTGATAAAAGAAAAGATTTTCAAAGGTTCACTAGCATCACCATATTTCTTTTTGATTCCCTGAGTTAATAAAAGTTAAGTTTAACAATACTCTCCAAAAGACAAATGTTTAAACACTACCTTCTAAATTTGACATTTCATATATTTATATTAGCTATTATCTAAACCCTTATGTCAGTTAAGAAAAAGAAAAAATAAGAAACAGATATAGTAAACTATATCAGTATTAAATTCAAAAGCCAGAATGTGGTGTGTTAGTATATGTTCATACTGTAATGAAGTGGCTTTAATTTCCAATATTTATAAACATTCCATTTCTAATGTACTATTTAAATATTGAGAGTTAATTGTGAATTCTTTTAGGTAAAATATTTTAAGTAGATAATAATTTTGAAATATATTAGTCTCTAAGGCAAAACAGTCTATTTATGTGTAGTTATTTATAAAGTCATACTTTTAAATGAAGTCATGTTCCCTGGATTCAATTCCCTGGGAATGAATTTGATTTTTAATCTTCTTGCTTGCTCTGATATCATCACAAAGTTATACTTGGTGCCCTATTGATTTTCCGCAAGTGATCCGCCATGACACCAAACATCTGAATTTTGGATAGACTGAAAATGGAGAGGAAAACAGGAGGGATGGAATCCCACAACATAGGACTAGATTCTGCATTCCAAGTGCATTCTCCCTTTGAGACCTTTGCCCCCAAGACACAGAGCACACTCCCAACATTTGCAGTTTGAGGCTCTGAGGGTCATAGTTGCCTTTCCCCTCTCATTTCCCGATATTTTTTTCACTTACTGTAGAATATTTATAAACAGGAACACATATGCATCTGTCACATAACAAATGACTTTTGGGAAATATGTCACAAAACATGAGAAAGTAAGTTTAAAAGACTGTAAAAAAGGGGGGACTAAAACACATCTGTGATAAGCAAGAATGCTTCAAAATAAGACCTGTTTTTAGGAGGCAGTTGTAGTTCAGTGGTGAGACTCCTGAAGTGGATGACCAGAGACCTGGGTTCAAATAATGTCATTGGCACTAAGTATTCTGACCCTCAGGAAGCCCATCTGTATTCCTGATCTCAGTTTGGATTAGTTTCCCTGATTGGGGAGGGAAGACCATGCTGGTTATACTCCAGACCCCTCCCCACTTTTTCTCTCTTTGAATACAGAGAGTTCCTGTAAGATTTTAAATGAAGAAAGTCTTCCACTGCTGTATTAAGAAAAAAAAAAAGACAGAGAGAAAAAGGAAGGTACTCACAGCCAGATCTAAAATTATATTCATTATGTGAATAATGTATTCAGATGATATAATAATAATTTAATTCATAAAAATTCTCTTCAAAAGAAACCATGTCGATTAAGAGGACTGCTGTGCTTGCTTTAAAACAGGGAATGAATATATTAAGAACTCCATCATCTGATTTTTGTATGAATGTGGAGAGGATACATACCTGTACTTACGAGCCTTCATTTTAAACATTATTTTTTCTATCTCATTTTTTCACAGCTATCTTAGCATATAAATTGTAGATTTCTAAGTATTATATATATTAGGAAAACAACCTAACAAATCTAATAAATTAGAGATTGCGTTTTTTTCACATGGACATGTGATGTGCCAATTTCTACATCCTGATATCTTGGGTTCTGAATAACTCATTTATCATCCTGGCAATTGGCTGTTACATACAAGCTGGCCCCCTCCCTCCCCACTCCACACCCTTTTTAACTAACCATACTTGCCACTCTCTGTGCAGTGTTCTTTTCCCCTTAACATGAATGATAACGTATTTTTTCCCATGAAATTAAATCCTGTTTATGTGTCCAGTTCTCTAATCTATCAAGGTCATTTTGAATTTTAATCTTTTTTTTTTTTTTTTTTATGCTGGCCATTCAGTCTAATCTGGCATCCTTGGCATGGGAATGAGCACATCAACCATGATATTAATAAAATTGTTCAGTATTGTCACTTGGGAAACCTTGGAAAGAGAAAGAGCAGCAATCTAAGTAAGAGTAAATGTTTAAGATTATTGGAGACGCAGAGTATTTGTTGCAGAAAATTCCCCACAATCTGATATTGGAAGAAGTTGGAAGAAAAGCAGTGAGTTAAAATTAAGAGAAGGCAAATAATAGGGATGCGTTAAGAGTAAGGAATATAAAAGAGTAGGAATAAAAAGGAAACGGAAAAGGAGGAAAAATAGCAAACCATCACATTACACACCTTAAATATATACAATTATTGTTTGTCAATTATGCCTCAATAAAGCTGGGGGAGAAAAAAGAAAACTAAAGATATAAACCAACGGCATTTTGGCGACAGCAAGATACAAAATCTGATCTTTAACATGCGAGTTTAGAATGTATTTATTTAATTTGGAGCATATTGTTTCATTCAAAAACACAGCAAAGAGGCTGCTTAGTGCTGGACGTCAATTAATATTCTTACAAAGGACTGGCAGGAAGCCACAATGGACGTCTAGTCAGAGACAGTGTGTCACACTCCTGTTGACTGTAAAATTAATTACCATTTCTAAACAATAACTCTGAGATGCATATTCTTCTAGGCATACTATATTGCCCTCCTGGCATTAAAGGTTATAAATAATTATTTTTTAAAAATATGCCCTTTAGAGAAATTACAAGCAAAAATATTAACAATCCCAACAATAATGATAAAAAGAACACTGTATGTGGTGGGACAAGTCGACATTGTGAAGACAGGATTGAATATTAAGAAGTGTCACCTACCTAAAGTAAGTGTTAGACATTCGCATGATGGCATCAGCTGCTGATCTAATGCATCTGGAGCTGCCCTGTCACTAAGGCATTGCTAACCAAGGCAGAGACACAGACAAAGCTGCTTCATCATTAATGTCAGTAAAAGGATCTGGAGGAAAAATAGAGTCTCCGGAGACTTTGTCTGGACTTCTTGGAGCCTGGACAACAGTCCTTTCCAACAACAGTCTTTTCCAACCCAATAGCAGCTGCAACAAAGGAAAAAAGGAAGGCATTGACTTAAGTTGTCATTAAGTTCAAAGAGGTGAGAATAGTAGCCCATGATGAACCTTTACAGTCAGAGTTATTAATGGGGAGTTCTTTTTTATGGCTCTTTGAAAATATCACATTTATGAACAGTGCTAAATTATCCTGGGTTATTGTTTGGCATATGTTGACTGGACAGTTTTAAGCTGCTAAAATTAAAAAATCTTTTTTATCTCCGTGAGAAAGAATAGGACAAAATTCCTTCCTCAGAGTTGTAGCATATAGATTTAAAATAGCACTATCAATCTAGGGAAATACAGCTCTGACTCTTAGTTGGGTACAGACTGGTTCAAGGATCATATTCAATGAGAAGTTATTAATGTTTCAGAGGCAACCTAAAAGGACACATCAAATGATGTTCTGCAGGGTCTGTCTAGGGTGGTAATATTTAACATTTTATCAGTGACTTGGATGATAAAATATGGAACATGCTCATAAAGTTTCGTGGAAGACTTTAAGTTTGGAGAGGTTACAAGAACATTGGAAGATCTATTTATAATTCAAGATGACCTTGAAAACTCAGGAGAGGAGTCATTAATGATCGGGCTTACATCCATTGGATAGCCTTACAAATAAGGTTTGGATGATTGGCAAAATTGAAGAAAGAGGGACACTGTTAGACAAACATGAAATGCACTAAATACAACTAACCTGGTAAATACAAGTTCTGTTGGAAAGAATCACATATGATACTAGAGTATGTAAATAACAATACACAAGATTTTGAAGTATTTTGATGCTCTATGATTTAATTTAAGGACAATATAAACAGATTGGAGACTGTGCAACAAAGGCAAGAGCTAGAGCTATAAGAGGAAAATTGAATGCCTTATAGTTTCTGAGCATGGGAAAGTGAGACTAAAGGGTGGCCTATTTATAGCTTGTTGCCAATAACTTATTTTTGCTTTGTCAAAACAACCTAGATTTATTGTTTATTTCAGGTATAGTTCATGATTCTCCCTTCCCAATATCTTTCCTTCTGATCATTCTTCTAGATTCATTTTATTCACAACTTACGCACATAGTTTGTGGCACTTATAGTCCACTTGTTTTCATGTGACTTTGTTACTGAACACCCACCTATAGTTGTTCAAATGATCAACATTCTAATACCATGAGGGAGGATGTTTGATCGGTCAATGCAGAAAGTGACATTGGGACTATAATTGATGCTTATTCTGAGAGAGCTGTTTTGGGGAGTAATATTCAACTTAGATTTTGTCTTTTTTTTAATTTAATTTAATTTTTTTTTACCAAAACACTGGTTTGCACATATTATTCTTCCTGATGCTGCAGAAAAGTAGGTAAAGAAAGAACAAGGGAGAACCTATGCCTAGATAATAGGCAATAAGCATGCATTGAAGAGTGTGCTTTGGAGGGGAATAACATTTTCAAGTTTCAAGTAGCTGATTAAGAGCAGTAGAAGAAGAGCCATAAATCCTTAAATGTTGAAGACTGTTTAAAGTGAAGTGTGAACTTTAAACAATCACAGAAATACTTGAGATTTTCTTTATTGCTCTTTAATTCCCAATAAAAGAAAATAATCCACTTGTATATGCCTTTATACTAGTGGTTCTCAGATTGGCTACACATTGTAATAGCCTCAGCTATTTTTTAAAATACTGCTTGCCTGCACATTAAATTCCAGAGATTCTGACATAAGGGGTCTCGGGTGGCTCCTGGGAATGGGGATTTTAAAAGCTCCTGGGTGGTTCTCATGTATAACTAGGGTTATAAACCACTGAGGTATACCATGTGACCAGGGGCCAGTGACAGCAAATTATTGGTGGCAACATTTCTGTACTTTTTTTGCAATGCTCCTGTCCTTGTTTTATGCTTCTTGCTGTCTTCCTCTTGTCTTCTGACACCTTAGATTCGTTTCCATATTTGCTGCCCTTCTCTCACCTATGTATAACAGTAGACTTTGCTTTTCCTGATTTTTTAATTGAGGAATTTCCTCTCATTTTACTCAGCTCTTAAAACATTGGCATTGGCCTGTTCACTTGTACCATAGTTTGGCTTTTCCCTGGAGAGTGAGACCAGTGAGTAGCAATATTTCAACATAAGATAGCATGGAACATCATGAGATAGAACCACTCGGGGCATATATGTGGACATGTTTAAAACTATCAATGAGCAAAATGGAACAGGATTGTGAAATGAGAAAAATCTTTGGGCAAAACTACCACGGAGATACATCCTTTAATCATGTATGGCTAAGGTTTTCACTTCCTTAATTAACACCAAAACAATAATCTATATTATTTGTGATTTTATTATGTACATAGCTATGCTTAAGTAAACTGATTAGTCAAGTATAGAGTGTTCATTTCATCATATTTTATTGGTCATCCTTATCCAACCTATTTTTAAAATAATTAGAAAGTCAAATCCCAGGATAAATAGTCTTTCACATTTCATTATGAATTCAGATGATAACTTAGATCAAAATTTTGGAGTCAGGAGTTGAGGGCCAGGATGAAGCATCCATTACAAAATGGTATCTTAACTAGGATTGTTCCTTCCTGGTTATACCATGTGATATGATTGCAGTTCTGTTAATATATTGTAACAGCAAAATTATAAACGGTCTTATATCACACCAGTAAGATTGCAGCTTCTTTGGTTCAAATGTCAAGTCAGCTGATACTTCTTTGATGTTGTCAATAATGCTTCATTCACTGAAATCTAAATAATAACTATCCAATAAAATCTTAAAAGTATCTTAAAATTGGGCTTTCTCCTAAATTATTTCCATTCTACTCTTTAACCATTTTCATTCTCTTCTCTTGTTTTTCCATGCTACTATCATCTATTTGTTTATTTATTTTTTATTCTTTCTGCCTTAAAGGGAGAAGGTTGACTGAGATCCTTAAAATTTCAAATATTAACTTCTTAAGACGGAGGTTCAGCTTCTTCTTGAGTGAGCTTTGGTAGTTCAGTAAAATTATCTCTTTATAATCAGTGTTCTAGATTATTGAATGCCTGCTTATCTTGCCCCAATTCATCATCAGTAGAGATTCATTATGTAGTAGATAAGGTCAACCAGTTTATCTGGAACCAAATCAAAGCCTTCACAACCAGTAATATAGCTAAGTGGTAATTTTTCCATTTTAATCTTGATATGCTATGTGAGTTTTTCTCACAAGTTTTATTCATTTGTTAGAATATATCATGACTGCAATAGACTTTTAACATCCACCTTAGAGTTACCTGTGACCAACCCTGTGAAAAGAATCCAGTTTCTTCAAGGGATTGACCTCAGCAAAAAGGTTAAATATGAATAACATCCTTTGTTATCTCTTTAGCTAGTCCTAAGTGAAGACAGGCAAATTTTCTTTATAATTTTCTCTGTAATTTCTGTGGCTCTTTCCATTTTGTCTGGTTTAGTTTTTCTTTTCCTCCTCCAGTAAGCCACTGTCTTCTGTTGACCCACACTTTCAACCTAGAAGATAGTTGTCTAAAATATTATTTTTGTTAAGAAGTTCAGTGTGGGATATTATGATTCTATAGAAGTGTGCATCTTAAAGGAGGTACCGAAAGCAAGCATTTTTAACACAAAGTAAGAAACCTCTAAAATAAAGATTGTGAGATGCTCTGGTAAATTCTTGTGCCCAGGGGCCACTGCTCAGGTAATATTGTCATGTTGTCCTTTGAGAACCAACTTAACAGTCTTGGTTTGGGCTCTCTGTGGTTTGGAGAACTTGTAGGCTGAGTGAGAGCATGTAGGTATAGAATTGTTATATTGCTCCTGGTTTCTGCACAGCTTTGGAACTCCCAGGGGGTGTTTTACACCTATTAATAAAAAGATAGGACCAAATTGAATAATGATGTCTGTTTCTATAAAAAGGAGCTAAGACTCAACGGACCCTGCTCCCAACATGCTTTCATAAATAACAAGAAATTAATGCCCACCACTAATTTTCTAGTCTTTTTTTTTTTAAGACTAGAATCATATTTTCCAGTTAATGCTGACCTATTTTTGAGAAAGATTGTCATCTTATGCTAAACCTTTTGGGAGATAATTACCACAAATGGATCTCTATTTTTAGCAAACTGAGGAACTTGTCCATTGTGATCATAGGTTTTCTGTGTGCATGCATTTGATGTGTAATCTTTCCCCACTTGCACCCTCTTCCTTGGCTGAGGCTGATTAAGGTACTGCACAGATGATGACAATCTTTTCTCCTGGTTGTATCAACAGTTTTTTGATTTATGCCTGGGGTACTTCCTGAAGGTTCATCTGCAGGCAGTGCTTTTACAAATGTACACCCACTGGTCATAACGGTTTAGAGCACATAGAGGCTGCTGATGAACTTGAAAGAACTATAGAGAAAGCACCATAAAAATAACAAGGCCCAATTGTCTAGATCTGCAATGTCATTTTTGTATACAAAAAATAGCCTATTTTCCTTGATTTGATAAACAGGGAGTCTGCTTTATTTCATTTAACTCAAATCTCTGAAAGCAAACTCATTTGTACTGTCCTAGTTTGTGAATAATGAGATTGTTTCTATTAGGAGTAAAGACAGGTGAGAAATACATAGGGGTGTTATTTTTATTACAAAAATGATTAAAATAACTACTTCATATGATATACTTTGGAATGTTGTATAAACGCACAAATGATGATAAATTGAAATGGTAGCATTTGATAGTTATGTAATTAAATCAGTATCCCCAAATTTCAAAGGGGATGCTGATTTGATTACATAATTATCAAATGCTACCATTTCATAACTTTTTTTAGCCTGGGACTAAAAAAATAACAGTGGCTATAAAGTAAAAGTACTTTGTATTACTTGTCTGTTGTTGCTGTGTAGTAATATTACTACAAACTTAGCAATTAACAGAATTTTATTTCACAGTTTCTGTGAGTTAGGAGTCTGGCACAGTTTCGTTGAGTTCTCTGCGTTAGGGCCTCAACAAAGCTGTAATCAGGGTGTTGGTGGGGCTGCAGTTTCATCTGAGATTTGTCTGAGGAAGGATCTGCTTCCAAGCTCACATGATTGTTGCTGGCATTCAGTTCATTGCAGGCCACCAAAGAGGGTCTTAGTTTCTTGTTGCTAGTTGGTGAAGGGCTACCCTCTCCTTGATGTATGACCCTTTCCATACAGCAGCTCACCGCATAACAATTTGCTTTGTTAAAAGCAGAAAAGGAGAGGGAGTCTTCTCTCAAAATAGACATTACAATCTTTGTAACATAATCACACACCCGATCATATAAATTTCAATCATAAAAAACAAAAATCAGATGGAATGAGTTTCACAGCAAGATGTATGAGATTATAAATATAAATTACTATACTTAGAAGGTACTTAATAACTATACTTAATTGGACAAAATTTTTTTTGCAAATGCAGTTTTAAGCTAAATCATTAAAAGATCAGTTAGGTGATCTATGGTCTTAAGGAACAAATGGGTGAAGGTTCTGAGAATCCCTCAATATTCCTGTTAACCTACACATCCCTAGGTCCTATTCTTGTATATTGTGATCTAATAGGTCTGATTGGAGTTGGTGATTTTTATGAACACACAACTTTGGGAAAAACTGTTTTGCATAAGATGTTAAGAAACTATTCAGCAAAATAAATAGGTGAAGTAAATTAGAGTTACTAACCGTGATTGTTCTTGAATTATTAGGTATGTTCAATTGAGGTTATTATTTGAAACCCAAAACAGGTCTATATGGCAGAATGTGAGATGAGTGGTGTATAACCTTGTTCCTTTCCAGTTGGTAAACAGCTGAAAGGAGAATGGCAGGAATTGGTGATCTTGTAAAGGAGGATTATAATTGTTCAGTTGTAAAAATAAACAGTCAAGGGTAAAGATTTAACAGAGGAAATAAAGAGAAGCAAAACTGAGAGCTTTATATATGAAAAATAAGTGATGGATACCTTTTATTACCTAGTAGAGGAAATGAGGCATTGAGATGACAAGATTAGACATAAGGGAGGAGGGAATCAGAATATTGGTACATGTGATAAAAAAGGAAAATCTAGGGGTAAAAATGAACCAGTGAGTCCCAAATGGGGAACTCCAGTTGGGTCTGTTTTGAATTTCAGGAATATTCTATCTGAAGAGGAAATCAAGCAGGGACTGAACTTAGATTATAAAGCACACAACCTGACATTTGCAAAGAGTATGACATTTTAACCCACTTAAAATGTTGACAAATGAAGTCAAACAAAACCAGTCAGAAAAGTCCAGATATCTTTCAGTTCAAGACCACATTGAACACTATAATATTTTACTATATAGTCTTATTGTCTGGAAAAATATACTTTCTCTGTTACGTTTGAAAATAAGAAAACTATATCCTCATGGTCCCTTCCTTCCTTCCTTCCTTGCTTCCTTCCTGCCTTCCTGCCTTCCTGCCTTTCTTTCTTTCTTTCTTTTTTTGTATACTGTATATGGCAGGTTAAAAGGGCTAAGCTGTGTTGATTAACTATCCAAATGTTTAATCAATACAGCAATAGCAAGATGCATTCTGGCTGTGAAAGACCTTGGAAAGGTCCCACTTGCCTTATTCTCCAACCCCAAGTGGGACATCAATGAACTATTACATGGTCCCTGCATATCAATGCAGGAGGGCTTAGACAAATACAATGTTAATGGATAATTGTGGGTCACCTTGTCAAAATATGTTAAATGCCCCTTGAGTACAGTTTTTTTTTTCCGTATTAAAAATGACAGTAAACTGCGACCTTGTTGATATCATACATTCTTTCAGGAAGCAAATATTATTATTCAATCTGTAACAGATTGATTTATGGGTCAAATAATTCATTAGAACTAAATTATAAAGCACACTTTCCATGTTGATACAACCCTCAGTAATTGTGTGACAAAGTGCTAAACAGTCTTATTTGGTTGAGGAAAAATACCTTTATGAACCTTCATTCAGAAGACACACACAGTGGCAGCTTCTTGCAGAATGATTCATAAGGGAGGCCTGTGTCCCTGGATGTCTGGGATATCGACATAGCACAGAGTCAGGGAAAGTTCACTAGGTGACCAAGGTCCTTGGACACGGGCCAAGAATATGCCATCTGTCAGCATGGTGGTACGTGCCGGAAGCCTGAGCCTTGGACTCCTGCCTCCCACTAGGTCTATTCATGCCACGAACACCCACACGGATCCTCCACTGTTTCTCGTGCTGTTGGAGGACAGAGGCTTGCTTGTCATCTGGTGCCTTGAGTCACAAGGAGACGAATTGTGGCACTTGGTGCTTCTAGATTCCAAGTGCGCTTCGGCAGCATGACACACATAATGGAATGGGTTAGATTGGCAGTCGTGTTTGATGTTTTCTTTTTTCTTTCTTTCTTTTTTCTTTTTTTTAAGAACATTTCTTAAGAGGCTGGTAAAAGGAAGAATCGATGGCCAAGAATGTAGATTATGCAGGGAATGTCAGAATTTATTTGTCATTTTATCATTTGTTACTACTAAGCCCAAGATAATGCTAAGTTGAAACTGAGATAAAAATGACATAATTGGCCAAGGTTTTTCTTCACTACAAAACTTTTTTTTTCCTCAGAGAAAGAATGCAAAAATATTTAAAACTATAGGTTGTGTGCTAAGAGATGCATGAATATAGAAAGCATTATGCTACTTTAATGGGTCATGGAAAGAAAATATGTTGTACAAGTATAACACACACATTCAGAATGTGTAATAAAGGATAGTATCATCTTTAAAAATGAAAGAAAACAGCATAAATAACTAAAATGGGAACCCTCTTAACATGTCAGTGATTTTATTAGAGGAATAGTTTCACTTTGTATACATATCTTCAATTTACCTCTGGGCACTCAAGTATAAAGTAACAATTTACACATTATAATGAAATAGAATAAACGTCTCAATTTAAAAATTCACTATATGGTGGGAATTTATTCTATCAGAGCACCAAGGTAAGGTGCACCACTCTTTAGCACATACAATTTGTTGGTACAGATGCATAAGAACACAAACGGAGATTGTTCTGAGAGTGTAGGAACTAAAATGACATTCCATTTGAGAGCCTAATTCTGTTTCATTGCACACGCTTGTCTAAGTCCTTTGAGAGGTAGAAATGAAAACATTAAAAAAAAAACACAAAAACCCCATTATATGAGCATCAACCATGTAATGGCTGCCAGATAAATTAGAAATCATCAAATTGAAATTCATTTCTAGATAAGAACAGTAAGGTGTTCACTGATACTAAGTGACTTACCCAGGGCCACACAGCAAGGTAATGGCAGAACCAGGACAAATGAAAACTGAAGATTTTTCTGACACTCCATTATATTGTGCCTCCTTCAATGATAGCGTCCCCCAAATAAAATATTTCATGTTTTATGGAAGTAGATTATTATTTTTGCCACCACTACATCTCCTGCTTTATTTTTTGCTTTTGCTATATTAGCCAACATCTGTTGAGGAATTGCTATCTATCAGGCATTATTCTAAGGGTTTTATATGTAATAATTCTTTTAATCTTCCAAATAGGCTATTATCCATTTTAATAGGGAAACTATCTTCTTCCACTGTTTCCTCCCTCCTTTTTTTTACTATTTTTTTTTAAACTTGGTGAATTGGACTTCATTACTTAAAAAAACTTTCGATTTGCAAAAGGCATTGTTAACATGAAAATACAAGCCACACACTGGGAAATTTTACAAAACATCTTAAAACTAAACAATAAGTAAACAAACTACCATTCAAAAAATAGGCAAATGACGAACAAATATTTCATCAAAGAAGATGTACACGTGACAAATAAGCATATGAAAATATGCTCAACATCATTAGTTTTCAGGGAAATGCAAATCTAAATCATGTTGTTATAATACTACACACCTGTTAGAATAGCTAAAATTTCTTTATTTCTTTCTTTATTTCTTTATTTATATTAATTTCAAGTGTACAAAACAATGTTTAGACATTTATATATGAGTACCTCATAAAAGTAACCCAAATAAATTTATTACCCGTCTGACACTGTACATAATTATTAGAATATCATTTACTATATTCCCTATATTGTACTGTATATTCTTGTGACTATATTTTAAAATTATAGTTGATATTCAATATTATTTTATATTAGTTTCAGGTGTACAGAGTAGTGGTTAGACATTTATATAGTTTATGAAGTGATCCCCCCCATTAAGTATAGTGCCCATCTGCCACTATACATAGTTTTTAGAAAATTATTGCCTATATTCCCCATACTGTACTCGAGATACCCATGGCTATTTTGTAACCACTAATGTATACTTCTTAATCCCTTCACGTTTCTTATCCAGTCCTCCAACTCTCCCTTCCATCTAGTATCCATCAGTTTTTTCTCTGTATCTATGAGTCTGTTTCGGTTTTGTTTGTTCGTTATTTCATTCTTTAGATTTCATATATAAGTGAGATTATATGGTATTTGTCTTTCTCAGTCTGACTTATTTAGCATCATAGTCTCTAGGTCCATTTATGTTTTCACAAATGGTAAGATTTCATTGTTTCTCTTATACCAGTAATATTTAATTGTATATTTGTACCACAATTTCTTTATCCAAAAATCTACTGATGGGCATTTCAGTTGTTTCCATATCTTGGCTATTGTGAATAGCACTGTAGTGAACATAGAGGTTCATATATCTTTTCTAATTAGTGTTTTGGATTTCTTTGGATAAATATTCAGGAGTGGGATTGCTGGGTCATAAGGTAGTTCTCTTTTTAATCTTTTGAGGAACCTTCTGTTTTGCATAGTGGCTGCACCAATCTGCAATCCCACCAAGAGTGCATAAAGGTTCCCTTTTCTCCACATCCTTGCCAACACTTGTTGTTTATTAATTTATTGATGATAGCCAGTCTGATAGGTTGAGGTTATATCTCTTTGTGGTTTTTATTTGCATTTCCCAGGTGATTAGTGATGTGTAACATCTTTTCACATGTCTATTGGCCATGTGTATGTCCTATTGGAGATATGTCTTTTCACGTCCTCTGCCCATTTTTTAATGGGATTGCTTGTGTTTTTGGTGTTGACTTGTATAAGTTTTTTATAGATTTTGGATATTAACCCCTTACCGGTTATATCATTGGTGACTATCTTCTCCCTATTACTAGGATGTTTCTTCATTTTGTTGTTGGTTTCCTTTGCTGTGCAAAACTTTTGTTTGATGTAATCCCATTTGTTTATTTTTTTCTTTTGTTTCACTTGCCTGAGGAGACATATCAATAAAATATTATTAAGAATAATGTCTGAGAGTTTACTTTTTACGTTTTTTTCTAAGAGTTTATGGTTTTGAGTTTTACATTTAAGTCATTAATTGATTTTGAATTCTTGTGTATAGAGTAAGAAAGTGGTCCTTTATCATTTTTTTTTGCATTTATCTGTCCAGTTTTCCCAGCATATTTTGTTGAATAGACTATCTTTACCCCAGTGTGTATTCTTGCTTCCTTTGCCGTAGATTAAATGACCATATAGGTGTGGATATTTCTGGGCTCTTTATTCTGTTCCATTGATGTAGTGTGTCTATTTTTAGGCCAATACCATGCTGCTTTGATTACTATGGACTTGTGGTATAGTTTGATATGGGATAACCTTATACCTCTGGCTTTGTTCTTCTTTCTCAAGATTGTCACGGCTATTTGGGATTTGGGGTCTTCTATGGTTCTATATAAATTTTAGGATTATTTGTTCTAGTTCTGTTTAAAATGCTATTGGTATTTTTGACAGGGATTGCATTGAATCAACAGAGTGCTTTGGATAATATGGACATTTTAACTATGTTAATTCTTCTTATCCATGAGCATGGTGTATGTTTCCATTTATTTGTATCTTCTTTAATTTCTGTCTTCAATGTCTTACAATTTTCTGATCATAGGTCTTTTATTTTCTTGGTTAAATTTATTCCTAGGTATTTTATTTATTTATTTGTTTGTTTGTTTGTTTATTCATTCATTCATTCATTCATTCATTCATTCATTCATTCATTCATTCATTTATTTATATGCAATTATAACACTAGCTGCCTGGCTTCAGAGACTATTTTTCTTCATTAAATAGATAGAGTTTCTTTTTCTCCAGTAGATGGAGTTTTTCCTGAAGCTGATTCTATTCCTCCCCAGAACCGTCACTCAAAAACAATAGGAAGGAAGAGAAAACAATCATAACAGAGGCGAGTTCCTTTATCACCCAGTCCACTGTTGTTGCAGCTCAGTTGCATACATTCTCTTTTTAAAAAGATTCCTGGCCTATACTGCTGTTCTTGAATTTGCAGTTGCTTTAATCCAAGCCCAAGTATTCTGCCTCCTAGTAGTAAGCCTCTACTTACATGATAACACCTAGTGACCCACCAAACCCATACATACCATATAGTAAATGCAAGCCCCTAACTGCTGTTACTACATGTTATCTTTTGATAACATTTATCTATCTATCTGTCTATATATCTATTTATATACATCTATATTAGTTATTCTATTACTCTTATGAAGCCAATAGTAAATGTTCCAAATTAGCCCTGGTAATGTATAAGCATCATTTCAATTTATATAATTTTAATTTGCATAGGTAAATATCTCTCTTAGATAAGTTGATATGCTTAAATATAAGCAAGTCGTCTGGCCAACTGTATAATTTAAAGTTTTATTAGGACTAATATTTAACTCTTGTTGATGATTGTTATATTCTGTGTTGTTGGGTTAGGATTAAAATAATTAAATTGAGTCACTTGAGAAACCAGCTCTCCTGTTGTCAGAACTGCTCACATCAGTGGTTTGAGAGCAGATTCCAGAATGGAAGAAAATAAGCTAATTTTTAGAGGTGACTTAGTTTTCTTCACATTTTATTTCTTAATCAGTGAGATGATAATGTGCATGGTAAAATTATCAGTATTTGTGGCTTTTTATGTTATTTTATCTATTTCATTTTCATTTTTTCCTGGAATCTATATGAAGAAGTTATATGTTTCTTTTGGTTATATTTTTTATTTTTTATCAACCTTATTTGATATGGGGATCATAATAAAATCTCCCAGATATTTTAATTTCCCATAATTTCCACATTAAATAATTCAGCTAGTCTTCATTATTTGAGACTCTTACGGTACTTATTGGCAAACTGCTTGACAATTGCATCATTAAAATAAAATAATTCTTAGTAATTTCATTACTTTTAAATATCGGTCAAATAATAGGAGTGATATTTATAATATATTAAATTTAAATTGTTTATACTCATCGGAAATTAGACAAACAAGGCTATATGATTCAAATTGTGTAATATTTAATATTAGTTTATTGAACAAGTTATCTGTCTGAAGAATAATCACAAGCATAGTTATTGCTATATATGAGGTCTGACAATTAAGTTTGCAAACTTGTTGCAATGATGTTGCTAACCTTTTTAGATATCAGAGAGATTATTATTTTTTATGAATTAGTACCAATTGGACAAACAGTTAACGAAGTTTACTATTTGAAGTACTGAAAAAGCTTTGCGGAAAAGTTGGACCACATGAACTTTTTGCCAACAATTCATGGCTCTTGTATCATGACAATGCACCAGCTCACACGGCACTGTCTGTGAGGGACTTTTTAGCCAGTAACCAAATAACTGTGTTGGAACACCCTCCCTACTCATCTGATCTGGCCCCCAATGACTTCTTTTTTTACCTGAAGAGAAAGGAAATATTGAAAGGAAGATATTTTGATAACATTCAGGACATCAAGGGTAATAAGACGATAGCTGTGATGGTCATTCCAGAAAAAGAGTTCCAAAAGTGCTTTGAAGGGTGGACTAGGTGCTGGCATTGGTGCACAGCTTCCCAAGTGGAGTACTTCAAAGGCGACCATAGTGATATTCAGTAATGAGGTATGTAGCACTTTTTCTAGGATGAGTTTGTGAACTCAATTGTCCGACCTTATATATCAGTACTGCGCGCGCACGCGCGCACACACACACACACACACAATTATCATTTTGTACTTTCTCTTGATAGAAGATTCATGTTAAAGAAAAGTTAGCATCTGTTTAGTACATATTTCCAGATTTGACAACAGTTTGTTAAGGATAATAGATTTGCAAACTCACTACTTTTAAAATGTAAAAGAAAACAATATGCCATGGATTCCTGCTTCAGCATAGATTTGAGCTGTCTCCTTGCAATCACCTAAGTCATGGAAAGCAAATTTACTGCTAGACAGATAAGAGAATTTCTACTTATTCAACGTCAACAACAATGTAAAAACCTTTGCTGCTGTTTGTTTACTTACTAAGATATTTAATACATAGTTGCATGTGATTTCTGGGTGAAATTGTCATCACAAATATGTATGTATGCTGAATTGGCCATATAAATTTGCATGGGTGATTTCATATATCCTACTGGCTGGCCCACATATGTTTTGTATAGAAGAGTCACAGAACTATTTATAAAATAATCTTGCAACTCTTGATTTTTCTCTTCCCCCATTTTCTTTCTCAGCAAGAAAATAACTTGTGATATTCTGCTTTCACCCAAATACAAACTTTCTATGCAAGAAGCACAAGGAAGTAATGCTTCCCTTTTATTTTCAAGAAAGCCAAATGCTTCTACACTTTACATTTCCTTTGTCCTCTTAATAATCCTCAAGATAAGAGAAAAATTATTACTTAGTGTTTTATGACTGGGAGAATAAGGTACTAAGAATATAAAGATCAGCAGCAGATACTGTCAGGAATGCATGGTTCCGAGCTTTTGGTGTCTGCTCCATCAGCCAAACTTTGCACTTCCCTAGGGAAAACCTAAATGGTGGAGTCACTAACATTGCTGTTTTCACAATGTCCCAGAGAAAAATAAATGATCCACTTCTTTTAAAAAAAAAATTATATGTTTCAAGTGTACGATATTATAATTGGACATCTGTATATGCTACAAAGTGATCACCCCCCAAAATCTAGTTATTACTATCCATCACTATACAATTGACCCTCTTCATCCTTCTCCCCCACACCCTTCACTTCTGATAACTACCGAACTGTTCTCTGTATTTTTGAATTTGTTTGTTTTTATTTTTGTTTGTTTGCCTTGTAGTCCACACATAAGTGAAATCATACAGTATTAATCTTTCTCCTTCTGACTTATTTCACTTAGCATTATGTCCCCAAGGTCCACTCATGTTGTCACAAATGGCAAGATTTCATCGTTTTTATGGCTGAGTGGTATTCCATTGTGTGTATACACACACACATTTTATATATATATATATATATATATATATATATATATATATGTACCATATATTCTTTATACATTTCCTTTGATGGGCACTTAGTTTGTTCCCATATCTTGGCTCTTGGAAATAATGCTGTAATAAACAGAGGAGTGCATACATCTCTTTGAATAAGTGTTTTCTGGTAGTATTCAGATAAATACCCAGAAAGGGAATAGCTAGAATGCCGTACCTCTTTATCATGTACTGAACCTTCATTATAAGTAAAACATGTGGCTTTCTAGACTTAAGAATTAATTCTCAGTTAAGAATTAATGTTAGAAAATGAATTTTGCTTTCTCTATACCTCTATTAGAATTAGCAAGAGCTCTGTGAAGGGATGGCTGAGGGTTCCCCTTAAGAGAAGCCATATAATAGGAGAGACAAGGGATCTTAGTGAAAATATTTGTTTGATCCCAACCAAAGTTCTCAATTGCCATGGAAAAGTTATCTTTTTCTTTTCTTGACTCTTTACTTTCACATCTGCAAAATGGTGAAGGGAGTAAAACTCTCCAGCTTGCTTTTATCCTAGAAGCATTCAGTAATATATATAACCTGCAGTATTTCTTAAAAGTTGTATAGTGTTTGCCAATCTGAATTCTTTCACATTTGCCTTCATTCTACGTGTGGAACTATTCTGTGTTATCAGTCCCCAGAATGAAAGACAATGTTGAGTTGCTCCGTGAATTGAGACATTGTTTTCATCAGAAAAATAATTTGGGCTAGAGCTGTAGAGAATAAATGTTGTGTTTTTAACATGGAAACAAAGATCATGGGATATGATTTCCTGTGCAAAAACCATTTTTTCAGTAATATATCATATCTCTTTTCTCCTGTGTGTGCAAAAGGACCTTCCTTCGTTATATGTTAGAAGGTGTATAACTCCAAAAAAGATGGAGCTAGATGAAAAAGAGCTACTCTGAACTCTACTGATTAAAATAAATGTGCTCATAAAAAAGGCAGGAGAGTAAATTACTACATCCCCAGAACAGCAGTAACTTACACACCAACAAGTTATTTTCGAGTTTGCCAGAGGAAATAATCTGCTATCAACAAGGGGTAATTGCCTGAGCAAACTCATCTTTACATCTCACATACACTGTCACCTTGTATAAAAAAGGAGAAATGTACTACATATCAACTCAGAAAAGATTTTCTGAAATATTTTTCTAAAGATTTCTTCTTCTCCTAGGCAACCAAAAAGAGAACATGAATACAGTTCAGAACACATCTAATCTCTGCTCCTGCCTTATCATTGAATAGCATCAGAACACACCACAGATTCCATACCTCAGAGGCCTAGGGGCAAGATGAGAAAGGATCCATTTAGATAGGTATAGAAATTCCAATCTGAGATTTACCTAAAACTGCCACAGGTGAAACAGGTTAGTTAGGAAACCCTCCAGGAATAAATATTGCTATCATTAGGAAGAAATATCTGTGTGATGTATATGTTCAATTTCTCACAGAATAACACAAGCAGAAAAACAGAGGCGGGAGAAAGGAGGGAGAAAATGTTTAAGCAGGCAAAGAGAAAAGAGGTCTCTTTTTTAGAATAATATTTTAGGGTGCATAGAGAACAGAACTTGATAAAAAAATTAAATCTGCAGTTAGTACTTCAATTCTGCCTTCAGTACATTCTGTTAAACTTGGTAATTATAATTTTAATGTCTGGGATATAGTGTATATGTTAAAATTGCTGAGGATTTGGTTAGTTATTAAGGTAATAGGATGTGGGAGCATGGATGTGTAAGCTGGAAAGAAACCAGAAACTCTAGGAGATAATTGGCTCACAGTTCTTTTGGGGGTGAGTGGTAGAGGTAAAGTATGCATTTTGTTGATAAGATATTTTGAGAGGCATGGGCTGAAGGTTTCTTACCTCAGGTGATTTCTACTTACTTGAGAAAAACTGTATGAATATGGAACTCGAGTGGATGCATATATCTGCATGTCCACCATGACTATGTTTTAATTGACAGGTCAGGTCAAACGACGACTCTAGAAACTTGTATTTTTAAAAGAAAATGCTGGTTTTCTCTTTGAATTACCAGATGTATCTTACAGAAAACAAAGTATTACCATGCTTAGTATTCCTATAAAACTTCAATAATTTTTGTGCGTGACTACCAGTATGTTTTAATTTTTTTCCCTCACAAGGAAGAACTTTAAGTACCTAATGCACTTTTTGATAATGTTTTATAAAGTTGTCTTCTAGGATAAGTTGTATGACTACAAGTAAAGAAAAAAAAAATCAATGTGAATAGACCTCTGTGTGTGTGTGTGTGTGTGTGTGTGTGTGTGTGTGTGTGTGTCTGTGTATTTGTTTAAAAGCACATGATGTTTCTTTCCTTGTCTGTATGTTAAAAATTGTAGTATTTGACATTTTTGGCCACCCATTCCTTCTTGAAGTTTTTTTCTTCCCTTTTTGGACAAGAAGGTTCTGGTTCTATGATTGTTTCTCCTTTATTTTAGCTATCATTTTCTCTTCTTTCTCCCATCCTGCATGTTGACATGTTCCTTGGCCTGCCTCTATAACCCTAGCTCTACCTTCCCTCCCTTAATAATTTTGTTTGTTTCCCACAGCTTCAGTTATCACTTGCACAAGATGACTTCCAGTCTTTCATTACCAACACTAACAACTCCCTAGAGCCATGGTCTCATGTTTCTTGTTGCTTGTTGGATTTTTTCTCTACCAAAACCAACAACTTACCTCCTAGATGAACCCTATATCCCAGTCAAACTAGACTACTTTCGACTTCCTCCTACACATTTTTTATCTTATCTGTTCTTGAATCTTTTTGCTTTATTCAACTTTTGCCTAAAATATTACCATATTTTTTACTTATTGAAATATTTCTATCTTAAAGTTCAACTCAATATTCATCTTTGAGACTTTTCTCCACAACTTAGTTATTGTGGAATTTTGGAAAATACTTAAACTATTTGAGCCTTCATCTCTTTATCTATAAAACGGAAATAATTTCTGTGCTCAGTAAATGAAAATGAGCTACCATGTAAATATAGTGTTGCAGAATCCAAGACTGGAAAGAACCCAAGTGGCACTCAGAGAGTTAGGAGAGTCAGCTTTATCACGCCAGCGGGCTCAGCGGGATTCTTCCCAAAAGACTGAGCCCCTAGCTCAGGTTTTGAGCAGGTTTTTATAGTTTGGGGACTTCCTTGAGTCAGGGAAGGGGTAGGTGTCGTCTGGTGATTGGCTCAAGGTGTGGCTTGGAGGGGGTTGTGCGGCAGTGGGCTGGGGCTTGGGCTGGGGCTTGGGCTGGGGCTTAGTCTGGGGACTTCTCTCTTTGCTTGGGCCACCATTTTAGCTCAGTTCCATGTGTCAGGGAACCATTTTAAGGTCAGTTTCCCCATCAATAGTGCTATGGTCTGAATGTTTGTGTTACCCCCAAATTTATATGTTGAACCTAATCCCAAAGGTGATGGTATTAGGAGGTGGGTCCTTTGGGAGGTCATTAGGTTATGAAGGCAGAGTCTTCATGAATAGGATTAGTGCCCTTATAAAAGAGGTCCTGAGAGCTAGCCATGTGAGGGTGCAAAGACAGGTCTGCTGCTTGGAAGACACCCTCACCCAACCATGCTGGCACTCAGATCTCAGACTTTCAATCTCCAGAACTGTGAGAAATAAATTCCTATTGTTTATAAGCCACCCAATCTGTGGCATTTTGTTATAGCAGCCAAAATGGACTAAGACACATAAGATATTATTATAGTGACTGAGATGATTAAAATATAACACTTTGACCAAAAACAATAAGGGGTTTCATGAAAATTCCTGTTACAGTGGAATTTAGGCGACCCAGGTGAGAAATGTTTTCACTGTGGGTCTCTGATTATTAGTCTTCTTTCTAAATTCTCATTGCACTCTTTAACTCTTATTTGACACTTATACACTTTTGTTTGACGGAATGGAGAGGATCAGTGATTTAGGGTGTGGACTTGGGGGCTAGACTGCTTGGGTTCAGTCTTGGCTCTACTATCATTTAATAACGTTGTGGTTTTTGGACAAATCACTTAACCTCTTTGTTCCTAGTTTCCTCATGTGTAAACTTTAAGGTTGTGTTGAGGATTAAATGCATTAATATAGGTAAAGCACTTAGTACATAGCCCTTAGCACTAGATATTATTATAATAGTTATTTTTGGACATGTAATATTTTCTTTGCTGTATGTTGCTTGAGGGATGATAGCAAGAATGACCTGTGCACTTTTGCACACTCCAAAGAGTTTAGTGCAATATCTAGCACAGTGACTTTCATATAATTGCTGCTTAATAAACATTTGATGAATCAAAATTAAGTTGTGTACTTCAGATTGTTAGCTAAATTTTAGCATTTCCATGCAATGACTTCAGACAGAATATAGTAAGTGAAGAAAACTTTTGTAGGCTTTACTTAAGCTTCCCCTTAAGTAGAATTTAACCCACCCAGTTTTAGAAATGTTTTGTATCAATTTTAAGTTTGACAATTCAATCATGAATGTCTCTTATAGAGTAAGGGTTTTGTTTTGCTTTTATCAACAGTGTTTTAAAAAAATAGTTGTTTTTTTTAAAAGCACATTGAAGTGGAAGGGTTTATTACTTTGTAAAAGTTATTTTTATTTTTACCCCGAGTGAATAGAGAAAGTAGGAAGGGTTTCTATTTGAAATACCCAGGATACTAGATGAATGGTCCTGTTATAAAATTTTCTGGAATGTAATTTTGGTGTGAGATCCCTTCAAATTCTAACAGTTCATTATGTGTTCTTACACATAAGTTTCGTTCATGATTTCCTCAGGCTCGTGGTTTTGTGGTTTGAACTGCTTTTGTTATTAAATGAGGGACACCTGAGCAGCAGTTAAGTTTATTCAAATGATGTCAAGCCCCTCAGATAACCCTAAACACAGAAAATAAAACCAATTATGAAGAAAATGCAGGAATAAAAGACAATCTGACACCTCTGGCTGCTAGGCACTTGCCTTTGTTCTTGCCCTGGGCCTTCTATTTTGATATATTTAATTTTTTTTTCCCTTTCATGTTTCTCTAGATATGTAAGCCACTGAGGAATTTTTTACACAAATTATTTCCTTCCTTTCTACTCATTCCCAAGAAAAAGATCCTTGGAATCATCCTAAGAGTTAAACCAATCAGGATCTCAGTCCTCATTAAAAGATACAAAGTAAACAAAATGTAGGAGAGAGAAGTAAAAACAGAGGTGTCTCTGAAGGCCCAGGGCTGCTGCCATATTTAACATGTTATAAATGTTCTGAAAATAGAGTAAACAATGAAATCACTAGGTTTAGAGATGATGTTAAGCTCCTCAGGGTTCTGACAGACCAAACTGATGAGAACAAGCTACAGGGTAGTGTGCCTGACGAGTGGCAGATGAGATTGACTGGTGGCAATATGACGGGAAAAAGAACCCCAAATATCTTCCCATGTGCAGCTGAGTCTCTGGACTTTGGAAATGTCCATTTATGGAAAATAAAACCTCTGTGAACAGTTATTTTCTGAACACTTGAACTCAACATTGGTATAACTCAGCCTTGGAAATCAACAAAATACAGACTAGCCTGAAAAATAAAATTAGAAACAAGACAGAAAATAATATTTTGGCCTTTTATATAAAACATGTTGCTTCTACACTGATAAAATTGCATAAACTCCACTTAAGCTTTTATTTTTGTGTTTGACAAATGCTTTATTTACTGCTTATTGTCCCAAGCACTTTCTACATATAAATAAAAAATATATTTTCTTATATCACACGATGGTATAATATAAAATATGTTTGTGTACTAGTAAATAATATTAATTGTATGTTATATTTAATGTGTAAATATAATACTTGCAAGAGTTAAATACTACTATAATCCCCATTTTGCCAACAAGGAAATAGAGGCATGGGGAGGTTGAATAAAACATGAGATGAAAGATTCAGAAAAATCACGACTAATATAACTAACATAACGGATTAAAATATGTAGTACTCCGTATTGAAAGGGAAAACTTAGAAAAAGATATGAAAGGATGGTGGAAGAATATGATGAAAATTAAGGCTAGTGGTTTCAAACTATCCTTAGTAGATAGTTTGGATGTCCCTAGGGGGCCTGGAGAGCCAAAAGTGAAGGTTATTGTTGCTTGTTTATCTTTTTACGTATATCTTGGGCTCTGCTCAGAAAGAAACTACTCTGGTGTTAAAAAGCTTGAATGCCACTCGTATAGATCAGATTTTTCTGTATGTATTCAACTATATTCAGTAAATTTTTTTCCCCAAAATGCTACTGTTTGTGTGTGTGTGTGTGTGGTGGGCACAGTTTGTGACACACGACTGTACAATCAGGCATGTTTGAGATTTTGATTACGTATGTTCACCAAATTTCTCTCTTTTTTTTTTTTGGTAATTAACATAAGCTACAACTGTATCCTGTGATAGCTAGATATTCTAAGAAATAATGTTTTTGAGATAAATGCAGTCACGTTAGCTGACTGCTTAAGGATGCTAATATAATGGTAAAGTTGTAATTTATTATGCAATATTAATGTAAGTAATAGTAGTGGCTCACTGTTCAGAAAACAAAGATAAAGTAAAACTGAGTGATATCCAATAGCCAATGGGCAATCTCTGTCTTTATGTGAACATGTTCAGGATTTAAACATGACTGCAAACAGTATATTTTTGGACCTGTTTTGCTTCACATGTTTAAAAAATAAAGCAAAAACTAAGGATAGATGATAGTAAGGGAAAAAATGCCACTTCTTTCCTCGTGTTACTGACTTTCAGATGGCTTCTCATCTTCAGAACACACAAAAAAATAATCACAATATGATAAAAAGTCATAGTTCACAAGCACTCCATTTGATATTTAAGTAATTAGAAAATAAACATTTGAAAAGAAGCTGAAGTAGGGTTTTATTTTCTTATAGGCAATAAGGCAGAGTCACCCACACAGACAAGCATTTAATTGAAAATACTTTTTAATTATTGTGAATTATCTAGTTTTTTCTTTACAGAAATACCTTCAGGAAAGGCAGTTGAACTAAATTTTCATCTTTATTTTGCTGAGGCAATCTCTTCCTGACTTGTTCTACTGTTAAGGAAAGACCCTCTGGATATACTAAAATGTTTTCCTAAATGTATTTTGCAATATAAACAAAACAACTTTCCCTCAAAAAAGAAATGCTTGTATTTATTTGTGAGAAAGCTGTGAAGAAGTTGATCATTGCACTGAATATTCAATTGTTAAAATCCTATTTCATATAATTAGGATTTGAAGAAATTTATAATTTTAAGTTTCCATAATTTGTAGATTTCAGATCATCCTTCATTTTAATCTTTATTTGTCCATTGGAAAAATGATGCCTACTATTTTTGTCTGACTCAGAAAGGATGCTAGTAATTTGCATTGGGATGTATTTTATTAAGGTATTTTTACATATGAAAACTATATCATCTTGGTATTATGCTGAGAAATATAGGTCAAGATTTATTGACTTTTGTCTCTTGTATGTTTTAATCAGTCTTAAAATGGTAGAAATATGATGTCCTGCTACCTACACACTGAGGAACAGTGCTGCCCACAATCCCCAAAAAGTTTAACCTAAATTCAAATCAAGATCTCAGAGAAATATAGCGTGAGATTCTTTTCCTCATGACTGATGTGGTTAGAGAAAAAGAAAAAAAACCTGATCCATTAATTCTGCACTAATTCCCTCAAGACTTTATCCCCTTGGGGGGGATAATATGAATACAGTTTTACTTATTTGAAATTGGTTGTGCTTATATTCCTGAAAATTGTCCCATTTCTTGGATACATTTAAAATTTTTCTGTTGGCATAGCAACAGATTAAAAGATCTACCACAGTTTTTAACACTTTCTTCATTCTTAAGAAAACAGAGTATATATTTATTTTACATTTAATTACATCCTTTCTGTGATCTTCTATCAGCCTATACATGTGAGACTAACTTCCTCTCTCATTCCTCTAAGATAGTCAATACTATTGTGTACGTTTGTAATTCAAAACTATCATGCTAAAGCAATTATCTTAAAAAACAAACAAACAAACAAACAAAACAAGCATAAAAAAACCCACCAACAACAGGGTTTCACTTGGTCATTTTCTTATGAAATGTTTATAAGTAAATGACCAAACACTTTTAGTATCTGACCTGGAAAAATCATCTCATTGATTTTATCTACAATGATTGATTTGAAAGCTTCTATCAAAATATTACCCAGGTATTTTTTCTCCTTTTCTGGTAGATGATGTTTACAAATTCTTGGGGCATAAGTTAATGTTTTGAGAAAGTACCGAGAATGGCTTTGTATATTTTCCTAAACAGCTTCGTATATTTGCCTAAATAGCTTAGTATATTTTCCCACTTTGTTTTTAATAAATCAGAATTTGAAAATACATGGACCCACAAAGCACATCTCTTACTCATCTTATCAGCACTGTCAGGGAAATTCTAATTCCTGTCCACAAAGCCCATAGGTCTGTTAAGAACAAGGATTTTCAATCCTGACTGCACATTGGAAACATTTATGGAGCTTTTAAAATTGCCCAGATCACCTCCTATCCCTCACCCCAATTCTGTTTTAATTATTCTAGAGTGGGTTTCAGGAGTATATTTTAATGTCTCCTCACATAACACTAATGTGCAGCCAGGGTTGAGAACCAGTAGTTTAGGACAAGACTATCAACATAGATAAACTATGTATAGATCCCTCCTCACTTTGTCTTCCACCATCCATGGGTGTGGAAAGCTAAGGAAATTTGGAGGATATATCATTGAAGATGAAAAAGTCAAGAAACTATGAGGTCAGAATGTTGATCATTTATACTTTATCAATATCATTTTAAAAATGGCACACCTAGAATTAAGCAGTATCTAAATTTGGCCTGCAGTATATACAATAAGGGGGTTGATACTTCTCTTGTTGGGGTAGCTATTTCTCTTCTTTAAGTCCATGACTGTATTCATCTTTCCACACCTACATCATAATATGTTGGTTATTCTCAATTGTGGTCAACGTCCCAAAAATTAAAATAAAATAAAACCAAATAAAATACATAGCAGTTAACCTTGGTTTTTCCCATCTTGAATTTACAGTTATAATTTTAAAATGACAATCTTTCATGCTCATTTTTGGAAAATTTCCTCATACTCTGTTGCCTAAGTTCTATCATTTAAAATACTCACTTCCTCAACCTGCTGTATATGATATGTATGGTCTCCAAAATAGAAAGATGGCACTCTAGAAATCCAAAAATTTGGATTTTTTTTTCTGGATGTCATGTCCATATATATATATATATATATATATATATATATATATATATATATATACACATACATATATATATATATGTATATGTATATATGTACATATATATATAATATATATATTATATATATATAATCAACATAGATAAACTATGTATAGATAAACTGTGTATATGTATATGGAGAACTTGCTTAATTCTTATTCATCTTACTCAGGAATATAGAAGATGTCATTCTGGGTCAGACTAATTTCGTGTAGCTGGGAAATGGCATCACGGAGCGTCCTTCCAAACACATATTGTAATACATTCTTTAAATTTCCCCCGTTTCATCAGTACATAGCATAAACTCATTTATGGCCAAGTTAAGGTTTTAAACTTCTCAAAACCTGAGTCTTGTTGATTTAATCTTTTAAAAAGACATGCAATGCTTACCTTTTTGATTAAAGTTTAAAAAGAAAGAGCACTAGATTTTTCTTTTTCCTTTTTATACTAAGGATTTGGTTACTACCACCGCCACTCGTATGCCCTTCTCCCCACATTGTTTTATAATGCCCCTTACACATTTGCCATTTACAGGAGAGTACGAAAATTTAAATCTGACACTCACTGAACACATCTTATTAAGCACTGCAGAATTCAGTTCTGGTAAACCTCAAAATAACACCATCACTATTACTACAAAAATAAAACCAGTGAGTGAGGTATAAGATTTTTTTTTTTTGCTGTTCTTTTTTCCCTAGAATAATCCCACAAAGGATGTGCAGAGTACTTCATTCAAAAGACACTTAAAATAAGTCTTTTCTCTAGATGATTGTATTACCAATCAAATGCACGCTTAGTTTCTCTCGCTTTGTTTTTTCAGCTTTAGAGTTTGCTTTTTTCTCTTTGAATTATTTTTTCAATCAGTAAAATAGTACATGGTTTTATAGTTAAAACTATATTTAAAGACATATTCAGAGAAGTCTCACTTACATCTTTAATCCCTCTACTCTTTTTACCCCCTCAATCTATGAATGCTTCTTTTTTCAAAAATAAGTATGTGTGTGTATTATATATATATATATATATATTATATTATATTATAATTACAATATATTATATATATGTTATACACACACACACACACACACACACACACACACACACACACCTCATTGCTGAATATCACTACAGTCACCTTCAAAGTACTCCCCTTGGGAAGCTATGCACTGATGTCAGTGCCTAGTCCGCCCTTCAAAGCAATTTTGGAACTCTTTCTGGAATGGCCATCACAGCTGTCGTTGTATTATCCTTGGTGTCCTGAATGTTATCAAAATGTTTTCCCTTTCAATATTTTCTGTATCTTCGGGTAAAGAAAGAAATCATTGGGGGCCAGATCAGGTGAGTAGGGAGGGTGTTCCAATACAGTTACTTGTTTACTGGCTAAAAGCTCCCTCACAGACAGTGCCGTGTGAGCTGGTGCATTGTCATGATACGAGAGCCATGAGTTATTGGCAAAAATTTCAGGTCATCTAACTTTTACACGCAGACTGTTCAGCACTTCTAAAGAACAAACTTGGTTAACTGTTTGTCCAGTTGGTACAAATTCATAATGAGTAATCCCTCTGATATTAAAAAAGATTAGCAACATCGTTGCAACAAGTTCGCGAACTTAATTGTCAGGCCTGGTGTGTGTGTGTGTGTGTGTGTGTGTGTATTTGTCACACAAAAGGTAGTATATGGTGTACACTGTGTTATACCTTACTTTTTCATGTAATAATGCATCTTGAAGATCATTCTGTAGTATTGTAGTATATAGAGAACCTTCTCATCTTTCCTATGGCTGCATTTTGTAGATGTATCATACTTTCTTCAATCTGTCTGCTATTGATAAACATTTGGGTTGTTTGCAGTCTTATGGTATTACAAAATACTACAAACAATAACTGTGTGCAAATGTTGGTTTATATATGTAAGGAAATATCTTCAGGGTAGATTCTTTGTGGTGAGACTGCTTAAGTCAAAAGGAAAATGCCTCTGTCATTTTTGGCTGATAACTATAATCTTGCATTCCTGTAATATACTCTGTTTGGTGATGAGTGGTATATAATAACATTTTTCTGTGTTATTGAATTGGTTGCTAACATTTTATTTAGGAGTCTTGCAAAATGTTTGTTCAAGACTGAATTGTGTACCCCCCAAATTCATACATTGAAGCCCTAACCCCCAATGTATTTTGAGATAGGGCCTTTAAAAGAGGTAATTAAGGTTAAATGAAGGAATAAAGGTGGGGCCCTAATTCAGTCTGACTCTGATAAAAACAGAAAGAGATACCTGGGTTGTGTGTGCAGCGAGGACACAGAGAGAAGATGGCCTTATGCAAGCCAAGGACAAAGGTCTCAGGAGAAACCAAACTAGTCAACACCCTGGACTTGCCTTCCAGCTTCCAGTGCTGTAAAAAAAAATTTTCTGTTATTTAAGCCACTTATTCTGTGGTATTTTGTTATTGCAGCCCTAGAAAACTAATACAGTATTTATAAGTGAAGTTTGTAGTTGCTTTTTTGTGTGTATTTTTTATCATATTAGGTATAAATATTATACTTGTGTCATTAAAAAAAGTATTTATGTTTTCCTTGTTTGTATACTCTAGAAGAATTTATGTGGAATTGGGATTATCTGATCTTTGAGGTCTGACAGATTACCCGAGAAACCATTTGGGGCTCATGTGTTTTAGAGAACAGCTTTTTGATAACTTTATTTTTTCTTTTAAATTTGTCTCTATTTTTTTATTTTACATTAATGTACTTTGCTTTTAAATTTATTTGCATAAAGTTGTACAGAGGGGTCTCATGATTTTTTAAATTTCTTCTGTTCAAATGCTTCTTTTCTGATTGTCGTTTCATGAGTATGTGTAGTTTTCCATTTTTTTCTTATTTAGATTAGCAACTTGTTGGTATATTTTATTAAAAATTTCAAAGAACCAATTTTATTTATTAGTTGTCTTGTTTTTCTTATAACTTATTAATTTTTGCTATTTTCTTCTTTCTTTTAGTTAATTTTTTGTTTCTTTCCACCTTTGAGTGAGAAGTTAATTTTATTTGTATTTTTTCATTTTTATTAACATAAATATTGAAAGCAATAAGTTTTCCTCTGAGCACTGCTTTAGTTGTATCACACAGATTGGATATTTGTGTAGTTTATATTAACATTATTTTAGAAATTCTGTAATTTATGTCTGCATTTTTCCTTTTTTTCCAAGAGTTATTTAAGTTTTTTTAAAGTGGAAGCGTGTTTTTATATTTATGATTTTGCTATTAATATGAATTTTATTGCATTGTGTTTAGAAAATACTATTTGTATTATTTTCACTGATGGAATTTATTAAAGCTTTTTTGTGACCTAATAGATATGAGTGATCCATACACACTAGAAAAGAGAATATTGGATGAGGGAGGGATATGGAGACTTACTAAGTTTCTCAGTTTTAATTGTTTCCCTCTTTTGTTGCTGTCGTGGAGGGTGAAGGGCTTCTATTTTTAAGGAGTATTCCGCTTACCTTTTACTTTTTTAATTTTTTTATTTTTGGTGTGTTTTCTGATTCTTTATACTACCTTGCTTCAAAGGGGCTCTCATCCTCATCTATTTCCTTCACCTCTAGAGGATACTCTAACTGCTGCATTCCTCCTATCTCAGAATGTTGCTGTCCCCTAAACTGCCATATCTGGGCATGCATACTTTCAAAGCCCTTTCTTCTGACTTTTGAGGAACCATTTGCTCAGATCTACCTGGTGTCAGATTCCTCACTATTTCCCACTCAGAGCAGGGCCATCTCTTTCTGTGGTGGCATCCAAGTTGATGTTATCTGTGTTTTGCCACCCCTGAAACCCCATAGCACTCTTCTCCTCTCTTCCTCACAGTTCCCTTATGTCTGTCAAGAATGAAGAGTTTGAGATTTTACCCCACTTGTAAGCTTACTTGACAGTTTTATGGATGCTAGCTAGTAGAAGACACAAGACTCCTGGATCAGAAAGGAAGGACTGTTTATTACAACAGTAGCAATAATCAGTGTATCAGTATTTGTTATGCTGATTCTCCAAGCCCCAATTTCCATAGAATAGCAAAAAGAGGGCCGTAGGATATCTGCATATGAAATTAGTTGTGTTACAGGAGGGAAACCTAAGCCCTGCAAACCCAAATCTTTATACTGGGCAGTAAGCATGCCATACTATGTCCCAGAGGATGACACTATATCTTCCAAGACAAACCTGATTTTTTTTTTTTTTTCCAGAGCCAAACACTATCTCTTTCTTTTATGGCTGTTTGCTATACAAACATCCTTGAAAAGCTAGTCTGGAACAAAGTGCAATCAATGACTTGCTCATTAAAAATGTAGAAACTTGAGACCTCATGGGCAATTGTCTCCCAAAAGTGACTCTACCCTGGAGAATATTCAGAGGCTGCCTCTGCTACATGGAAATTGGAGTTTTAGTCGTTTCTGTATCCTACTATGTTGTTGGCATGGGTTATATATAATGTTATTTGTTTTCTTTTCATCCCCAATGGTTTCTGAAGGATGTGTGATGATTCAAATTTAGGTGGTAGCCAGTATCCTACAAAAATCTGGAAACCCTCTAATTACTTTCTTAATTTCACAGTAAAAAATATCTATATAATAATAGTGTGTAGTAAATAGAGATTTTCCAACAATGATGAATAAAGACTATGGAGAGGCTTGAGGTTAATGTTTCATGATAAAATACAGCTATTAGAAAAATTAAAATTATATAAAATGATCAACAAAAACAAGAATTGGGAAGAGGAGAAGGATGAGAGTTAGTATAATTGGTTTGTTTTTCATAGTAGAAAGTTAGTAGATTTTTAAAATAAATATATTATAATTCCTTTATTTGAAAATAGAAACATGTAAACCTTCCATTTGCTTTTGTAATTGTTTTTAAATTTAAATATAGTTGACATACAATATTATATTAGTTTCAGGTGTACAGAAACTTAGTAGATTCTACCAAAAAGTGATAAAGACATAGAGTTATAAATATTTTATTTATAAGTATAGTACTAATCACTGTAAAAAGAAGTAAAAACAGAAATTATGAAAAGAAGTTGCCTCTGGAATAGGAGATAGTTTGGGAATGGAACATTTCACACAATTCTGTAGTAATTGAAATTTTTGTTTTACCAAATACATGTATGGTTTTAAAATTTAAAACAATTTTATAAATTAAGAAATAGTGTTTTTAGGGCTGAGGATTTACGTCTAACAAATGTAACAGCCAACACAAAAATCATGGAGAGTTAGAGCCTTCTTCTTGGAGGTTGCTAGATTATGGATGGCTTCACATGGAATCTACCAGTGATCAGCTCAAGACACATAATCAGAGGCCTAAATGAGACCTCATATTTATGCCCTTAAGCTAGAGAACAAGAGACTGGATCAAAACCAAAACACATTCTATAGACAAAGTATGCCATTTCCTAGATTTTTATAAATGCATCTATGAAACTATTCAAAAGAAATTTAGAGATTCTCACCTACTATGAGAAATTCAGAAACTCTTACCTACTATGTAAGGCTAATGGCACCCAATATCAAAATAGTGCTGCTTAGAAATAAAGAGGGAAGATAAAATACTACTCAGTTGATCTTGCTTATTAACTTCTGGAGTTTTATCTTCAGTCCCAAAATGTCTTATCAGATGAGGACTTGTCTCTCTTAATAGAGCTGTTTTGGAAAAGTGTAACAAGCAGAAAAGAATGGAGTAAGCCATATCTGTGTTTCAATTCTGGTCTCTTCTTGCTAGAATTCTTGCGTATTTAAATACTCTTAGGCTTAGTTTTTTTCTTTAGCAAAATGCAAATGATAATTTTACTTTCATAAGGTTATTTTTAAAGTTAAATGAAATAGTGGACTCATGTGGTTGCTTTCTTTATCTTATTAACTTGACTTTAGTCTTTATTATAGAGGATTTAAAGTAGGAGATTCTATATTGTTCAAATCAATATGGTTGAGTACATTCAGTCATTCTGGTTTTTTTTTTTTTTTTTTTTTTTTTTTAGTTTCAGGTATATAAAAACAACATAATGATTAGACATTTACACACCTCACAAAGTGATAACCCCAACAAATCTACTATCCATTCAGTCATTCTTTCAATATTTATGGAAGGATTACTGTGTATTTCACTGTTCACTGCACAAGAAGCTGGGATACAATTTGAGAAAAACAGGTAAGATGCCTAGCCTCATGAAACTTATCTTCTTGTAGTGAAGAACAACATTGATTAGAGAACAGAACAATTGTAAACTGACATAAGTATAGTTAGTGAAGGAACTCAGTTTTATGGTAGTAGATAGCAAAGAAACAAGGTTTAAACTAAACAACCAGAAAAAGCTTCTTAGAAAAAAGGATAGTTGACCTGAATACAAGAAATTAACAAGGGTTGAATAGAAAGAGAATTTTCCTGGCAAAAGCAACAGTGTGAGTGAAGGTCATGGGCTGGAGGAGCAAAATGGGACAAGGTCAAGGACACCAAAGAATGCAGTGTGACTGGCACAGAGAACACAGGGAGGAAGGATAGTGAGGGTATGGTTGAGGCAATTGGTGTAATTTTTTTGGTTCCCAAGAACATGTAGTATTTTGCCCTGTAGACAGTGAATACATATGTGATGAAAAGACCAATCTCTAGATTTTTTAAAGCGCTTTCTTTGTGTCAGGTACTTTACATGTATCAATTCATGTAAATTTATAAATCCTCAAAACGCCTTTATGAAGTAGCTACATCCCTGTTTTACTAATGAAGGAACAGCTACTTATGTGGTAGAGCTTAGATTGGAAGCTAAACAGTTGCTAGTGTCTGCACTCTTAGTCACTATACTGTAATTAATGCCTTCTAGGAATGAATGAGTAAATGAATGAATGAAATCACTTTGTTTTGAGATCCTGCAGACTGAAATGTAACCTTGTTTTCTTTGGACTGTTGTACATTAGTTTGATGACTTCTTGCACTTGATGAGCACTTTATTAAGAGCTAAAATAAGGGCTATTTATTGAGCACTTATGTGCCAGGTACTATGTGAAAACTATTTCAGTTACTTGTTTGTATGCCCATAAACCAAGTTAGTCTGTAAACTCATTGAGATGAGGGCTTTGTTTTATTCATCTTCATACCAACAGGGCTTATCTTATTGTTTGTCTTCACTAAATCTGCTTTTCCTTTTCTGTCCTTTCATTCCATATTTAAGTGCAATTTTAATTGCTTAAGTGCAGGGAGAAGAGTGGGTGACCTTTTAAGAACTTCCAGGAGCTGTAATTCTGAATGTCCAATCAAACTGCTGTTAACTCAAACTACATTTTAGTATGTAGCAGCAGGCTCAGTTAATTGAAAGATTGTCCTTAAATTCAAAAAAGGCTGATGCCGAAAGATGCATGTAATTTTCAGCCAAATGTCCTTTCTCTAAAATGTGCTTTCACATACCTAATGAAGTTGTTTACTCTGATACTCCATCCTCATTGAAATGACTTGGAAATGTATATTTTTAAAGAGGAGATATTGTTGCAAGACTTTTATGGTTATTTATCTGGGTTCTAATCCACCTGAAATGATTCCATCCTCAGGGATGCCTGAGGCCAAAACAATGTGAAGAGAACTAGGGCTGACCACAACCTCCAGTTCTCTATATCCTTCTATTTATAAAGCTAACATCATGAAGAGATGTTGCAAAATATTGAAGTTAAAAATTAGTTGCAATAAAATAAATTCCAAGCATGTAATAGGGTGTTAAAAAAATGATTGCCACAATGCAAGTTGAATCACATACAGTTAAATATATACATATAATATATATTACTTATAAAACTACGTATTAATCCAGTTTAACAACATCCAGAGCATTTATGTTAAGAAATTGCCAAAAAGCACTAAGTGGAATTTAGAGAGATGAATAAAAAGTATAATTATGAAGTAGACTTGGGATATTCCAGTTGGTAAATGAGGCTGTGAAATTGCCTTTTATTAAAGAGGAGTATTAATGGCTGTGTTAGTACTTGGCTAGTATTTTGAGACACTTAGTCTGCTATTATGTGAAATGCTTCATACATCTTCTTATATAATAGTTTAGAAATAGTGTTAATGCCTATTTTATGCCTTGCTGGTAAATTATAATCTGTTAATACTGAACATCTGTTAAAACAATTTAAAACTGCAGTATGTATGGTTAAAGGTAATCAAAAGAAATTATTGAAGCTTGCACAATTTCCTTTTAATTAGTGTATTCTGTGCACATCTTGGTGAATATGTAATACCTGGTCAGCAGGAAATTGTTAAATTGTATTCTAATCACCACTAACACACACTTACATGTCAAAATACAATTTGATAACAACCTGATCGAGAGGGCAAGAGAAACTTGATGTCTACCAATATTTACCTTCAGAAAAGCTGAATTTTGAATGTAAAAAGAGGTACACACAACATTATTTGTAAAGAGAAGCTTTGTGAAATAAATTTGCATAAAAATAGATGAAGAGGCTATGTTGTGTTATTCTTTCTGTGGTTCTCCACAGGATAGTTCTGTCTCCCTTTGCTTCCTCCATGTGGGTTTGTTCCATGATTTAGCTCTTAGCTCTTTGGTCTCTTGTTGTTACAGCTGCTGTGAATTTAAAGGTTACATCTTCTCTCAGTTCTTCAACTTTTATCTTTATGTGAATAATATTTAATTCCCACATCCTCAATTGTGGCGTTCAGAACTTCGGTATCCTACTTCTTGCTTCTAGTGAAACATTTCAACTTGACTCCCTGGCTTTCACTTTAGCTTATTCAGTGTCTAAAATTCCAGATGTCATTCTTCATGGCTCCTCTTCTAGTCATCTGTATATATTAATAACTACCAAGCTATTATTCCAACCCAGTCCTGGAATATCTAGTATTTCTGTCAGAATAACCACCTCTTTCTAACACGCAGGCCTGAGAATCTCAGGGTATCTGCATTGCCCAAGCAATAAATGTTAGTGTCATAAGTACCCAATAGTGTGGTGAATGCTGGAGGTAAAAGATGGTTAAAATCTACTCTTTGCTCTCGAGGAGCTCTTGTGAGACCTATATAATTGTTTGTTTTCCTTTGTCGTTAACTGTATTATACTCTAGTGTGACACTATGTGAACATGAGCAAAGTGCTTCAAAGGCCTTGGGCCTAGAATTACTGGAGGAATTCCTTCCATGAGAAGGAATCCCAGAAGACTAGAGTTATACCAGTCTTGAAGGATAAGATTCCCATAGAGAAGTGGGTGGAAGGCTTTGCAGGCACAGAGACTTGCATAACAAAAATAAAATTTTCTCTGTACTGTCTCTCTCTCTTTTTTATTTTTCCTCTTCCCTATGCACTGCTAAAATCTACTCTAGACTTTAATATTCTCGCGACTGGCCTCAGCAATCTTATAAAAGTGTGGCTTTAGGCTTAGTTTTTCTTGTTCCAACCTATACAACATGACAGATACATGAATTTTCCCCAAATCTGTTTATATTCTATAATGCCTTATAATAAAATTCGGAAATCTTAACCTGAAAATCAGTGCCTTATAGTCTGACACTAACCATTTATTATAATTTTTTTTCCTACTTTTAGGATACAATGAACAATAAAGAATTAAAACAAGAAACCTAAGAAAATTTATATGTTTTTCAAAAGGAATCTACTTATTGTTTACTAATGGTTCAGTGGGGGATAGTGTAGCATATAATTCTGGAGTAAAGAAAGCCTTGAATTCAAATCCTGACTGTGTGGTAGTGGGCTAGTTATTTAACCTCTCAGTGCATTCTATTTTGTAAAAGGAGATGATACCATTCATAAGTATTTTTGTGTATGAATCTGGGCCAGGAATTGTTTTAGGCACTGGGGATATGGTTGTCAAATGAGTGCCAGCCTTCAGGGAGCTTGCATTAAAGAAGTAAATAAGTTAATAAATGAGACATGTTTTGATAATGAAAGTGTCATGAAGAAAATGAACCAGACCAATAGAGAAAGACGAGATGGGAGTGATGGGAAGGCCATTTTAGGTATGGTGGTCATGAATGGGCTCAGAATACTAAGCTCATAACGTTTTGTTAGGGTTAAGTGAGATAACAGTGCCAGCCACGTAGTAACACCCAGGGAATCTCAGCTAGTATAACATTCTTGTTCTTAACCCCTATCACTCTTAATTCATTTGATTCTCCCTGTCTGCAATGTGCATCCTCCTTTCTGCTCATATCCTGCAGTTTCGTCAAGGCATATTTGAAGTCCTGCCTCCATCATGCTCTTGCATTATGAATCTCCAAACCCCAGGAATCAACAACACTTTGACTTAAAGAAAGGTACTTGCACGTATTTGGTATTCATTCATGTGCAGCCGTGTGACCTCTTTTGACTTACATTATTTTGAATTTTTGTATTGCGATCTTACTTTTCATATATGAATATTTGTTCTTCCCAAGTAGAATATACGTTTTCCAAGGACAGGGCAAGATACGTGCTTTGGACTTAAAAAAAGAAAAGGAGATATTATATATACTAAAGAGATTTAATATATACTTGCTGACACATTAACAAAATACTTTATGACCTTGCCTATAAGCCCCCAATCTAGAAGGAATTATTCTGCATATGGAGTTATGTGTCCTGGAGACCTGGAGATTGGTATGGGCAGTTTAGATGAATATTTAGATTGGCCTTCAAAGTTCAAGGATATAAATCCACAAAAGGCTAGATTGATGGCTTATTCTCACTGAAAATTTGCCTGTTTTGCAGCACTTCAATCGAATGGTATGTTATATGCTTATTCAAATATTATATATAACAACAAAGATGATATGATGTATAGTATGCTGAGTGAGAGTAATATTTACATTTTAAAATTTAAAATACTGTTTGTTTAAAGAACATATTCAATTTGAAGATAGTGGGAGTTTAGGACTGTGTATTATTGCTTTGCTGATGCAATACAAGCTGGAAAAAAAATGGCAGCCACAGCACTTTATGTCTGCAGCTATCATCTAGGTGAAGCTATGGTGTCTGGTTCATTTCCCAAATTGGGTAATTGCAGCCATGAAGAAATACTAAAGTTACTTCAGTGTCAAGGAGTCAATAAAATCATCTTTGTATACAAAGCATAACCCATAAATGCTAAAGCTTCTCTGTGTTTTCCTGTGTAATTTTCTTTTCATAAGATGAACTGTTACCTACCAGAGCAAACAAACACTGCACCAGCTCTTCATATACACAATGAGGGAAGGGCAGGAGCATTCAGCATTTGAGGCTCAGTTAGTGTCTGTCTTTCTTTCAAGTATGTGTGCAGATTTTTTCTTTCATGTACCCTTAGTCTTTCTCAACAGCCTAAAAAATACAAGAGTAGTAAAATTTTTTGGCAAAAAAGAAACTAAACAAAAAACAAAGTGTAGAAAACAGAAACCTTTGAGAAACCATTATCCAGCAATAACCATCAGTCTATTGTTGTATATTTGCTCACATTTATTTCTATATTTGTATATATGTAGTTTTATAAAAGTTGCATTTTATTCAAATTGTTGCTAACTTGCTTTTCCATTAATAATGTACTGTAAACACTTCCCATGTCACCAAATGTTCTAAACTAGTGTCATTTTCATGGCTACCTAGATCCCTTTTACAGATGTGCCTGAATATTTTTAGCCAGTACCTTGTTGTTGTTCATTTATTATCCTTTCAGTTTTCTTCTACATAATACAACAATGAATATAGCTGGCAATTGAACATATTCTTAATTTTTCTTCTGATTCTTGCCTATTATTTCAGTTGTGTGTATTTGTGAGTACATGTGTTATACATACACATTAGGCATATCTCCTCAGCTAGTGCTAGCATTCAGCTATACTGTTTTCATTCTCTGATCCTTTATATGAAAGCTTTGGGGCCAGATGTGCTACCATCATTTAGAAATCTTAGCATTTAGAGCATGCATATACCATGTATTATGTGCACTGGCATTGGAGGCTGGGGCAACATATGGAAATCAGACTTAGAAATATTTCTGAAATAAAATGCATAAGCATTCACACTAAGTAGATAAGTAACCTCATGTAATTTGAGTCAGTTTTTGCCACCAAATGAATTTTGGAATCACTTTATGAAAATATTTGCTTTTCAGATCTGTTTGAGTATTAGAATTGGGAATAAAGGATTGTGAACCAGTCATACAGATAGAATGCATTTCAAATGCAGACTGATATTTAGAGTCAAATGATGACATGTTAATGCATTTGGCATTTTACACTTTCCTATTTCAGTAAAATAATATTAAAAATTTCTGGAGGGGAAAAAATATACTTAATACCTCTTCTTTATCTCTAAATTTGCTCTTAAGAAGGAGCACAAAAATCCTTCCTGGTATAAATCTGACTGAATCACAAGAGCTTCTGAGCTTCTTAAGTATTTATTTATTTATTTATTTATTTATTTATTTATTTATGACAATTAGCTCTAATCTAGTATAATTAAATTATATATAGTAGATAAACTTTTCAGTTTAGGAATTATGACATTTAAGGATACTAAGCAAAACATATAAAGAGGAATAGCAGATACAAGAACAAAAAACCCATTGAGTGCAATACTAGCTGCTGGACATGGTCTGCACAGGACTTACAGGAAGAGCCTCACCCACCACTTCTGTGGATGGAGCAGTCATCATTAACAGGAGGCTCACACCAGTGGGGATACAACATTGTGTCTGCTGGGGAGCCCTGCAGACAGGGATCCTCTAGTTGCTGGGGTAATGATCCCAAATTAATGCCTATAACTACAAAGCGAGATACCCAAGGTACAGCTCTTCTGAGCATCTGCAGCAGCAGCAATAACATGTGAGGAGAAATAGGCTCTCAGGTGCTGCTTCATGGAGCATATCCCCGGTCTCGCCTGCAGCAGAAGAACTAGGTTTTTCAATCCCAACAGAAATGAATGGAAATCTAATACTCATAGGGATAAAGTGAAGGAAGATCAAATGGGCAAACAAGGCATTTATTTTTCTTATAAATATATGGACCAGGATTAGATTACCACTTTGTACTTACAAGTGTGTGATAGAGATTCCATGGATCTGAAAGTTGCTTCACTGTTTTAAAATAACCAATTTGGAACATAAATATTTCCATCTACAATGCTTAAAAAAATCTTATGAAAAAATAAAGGATATTACAGCCCAAATATTTTATCTCTTCAAGGGGTGAACTGCTTGTCCCCAAACCAAAATTCATGAATCGTGGTTAATGAACATAAAAATGTTATCAATCCAAACGTAAGTGAAAAGACTATTTCTCAAAGGGAAAAATAATACAAATGCCATTTTATTAGTATAGTATATTAACATATTGTTATGCTATTATATATTGTAATTATTATAATATAGTTCTATAATCTTCAGACAGGACTTTCTGTCCAAATGGCTATGATCAGTACTGAAAGCAAGAGGGGTCTACAGCCTGATGATAGGTCAGGAAGTGGTGGAGCTCCAAGGGGATAGACTCCATGAGGTATCTGGATGGTAGATGTGAAATTAAAAAAAATAAAAAATGAGAGAAACTGTCACTCTTTTTGTTTATGGTAATAAAAATGTAAACCCGTTATCTGTGGAGAATTTCTTATTAGCAACAAAATATGTTCCATTCTTTGTGGGTTCTGAGTTATTAAGAAACTGAACATTTAGAATTAACCATATTGATATCTTGAAATGAGTTAGTCAACATTGTTATTCGCCGTACATCACGTTTTTTATTTTAGAAAGAACTACTCATTCATGTTTACGCAAAACTTTGGTTTGGAACTAGGTTTGGGAGTGGCTTTTTAAACAAAATACTTGATTTAATGAAATAAATGAACACAGTGAAGATCAAAGCTGTAATCGACAGTTAGTAAAAAGTGGGTGTATGCATGGACTTTGGAGGCATATTTCATGGGTACAGTCAGGATTGCTCCTCACTGTCCCCTTGGACAAGTTGTTTAACCATAAAACATATGTTTTAACAGAGACAGCAAGGAATGCACAGAGAGGTTAAACAGCTTTATTGATATGTAATTCACATACCATACAATTTGCCCTTTTAAAGTGTTCAAGCCAATGGTTTTTATATATATTCAGAGTTGTGCAATCATTACCAAAATGAATTTTAGAACATTTTTATCACCTCAAAAAGAAATCGCATACCCATTAGCAGCCACTGTCCATTTCCCCAACCTTGTCAATCTTAGGCAATCACTCAATCTAATTGATTTGCTTATTCAGGGTATTTCATATAAATGAAATAATGCAATATGTCATCTTTTGTGTCTAACTTCTTTCACTTAGCTTAATATTTACAAGATTTATCTGTGCTGTAGCATGTATCCGCAGTTCATTTTTATTTTCAAATAATATTCCATTATATGGATATACTATACTCTATCCATTGATCAGTTGATAGACATTTGGGTGTTTCCACTTGTTGACTGTTTATGAACATCTGTGTAAGTTTTGTATAAACATGTATTCTCATTTCTCTTGGGTATACATAGGAAGAATTGTTGGATCATATGATAATTCTATATTTAATCTTTTAAGGAAATGCCAAATTGTTTTCCAAGGGAGCTGCATCATTTTACTTTCCTACCCACAGTGTATGTGGGTTTCATTTTCTCCACATCCTTACCAACACTTGTTAGTACCTATTCTTTTGATTATAGCCATCATGGTGGTGAAGTCATACCTCATTAGGCTGCTTCTATTTGTATTTCTTTGATAGATAATATTCTTGAGCATCTTTCATGTGTTTCTTGGCCATTTGTATATCCTTGGAGAAGTGTCCAGATCCTTTGTCCATGTTTAGGTTATTTCTTTATAAGTATGAGAGAATTATACAAGTCCATTAAGTACTTAGAACAGTGTCTGGTATATAGTAGATATGTAATAATATTAAGTACTAGTATCATAACCTCATTTAAAACTATACTATTTCACTGAAAAATCTACAAAACGTAAGCCTTTATTTTGAGAAAAAGAGATGACTAAGAGAACTCAACTGCAAAGAGGAAATGAACTTGATTTTTTATTGTTTTGTATTCAGTGTTTAATTGTTTTTTCCCCAGGGATGGGCTTAATTAAAATAATGGGCTTAATTAAAATAATAAGAGTTTTTGCACTCTTCTTTCTTTAAAATTTCTTAAAAAGTTGAAAGCCATCCTAAAAATAAACTGTTGCTATATAGAATAGAGAAAAGCAATTCAACGAATAGGTTTGTTTATCATGATAAAAAGATTTTTAATAATGGAAAGGAAATACTCACTTTATATATATATATATATGTTAAAAAACCATTCTGAGAGCAAAATATTTCACTTTAGTAATTGCTATAAGCCTTTTTCTTACTAAGTCTTCCAAATTATGAAATATTTCACTTCTGCTTTATAAACTCAGAACAAGATTCTTTTTGAGAATGCTGACACATCATGGAAGGCATAGATTAAAGCCATGTTTACAGATGCAAGTTCTATCATTTTTAAAATAAAGTAGGATATTTTCATTTTTTGCAAAATCATTTCCTGTATAACCATGATGATCACAGAAAAGAAGATGAAATGAGCATTTGGAGTTATAGAAGATACACAGGAATAGCCATTAGCTACTAATGGAAAAAAGTTCAGCAGGGGCATTAAATCTGTATTACAGAGCCACCAATTTGTATCTTATCATATTGATAATGAATACCAACATTACCATTGAAATGAAACTAGGCATTCTCCCTTTAGTCCCAATAGGGAATTTAAATCAATAATGCTCCCATTATCCATCTACGTATGTACATGTACTTTTAAAATACAAAATCATATAATGTGTTTCACTTTCATTTCAAATATTTAACACAGTGATGTACTTCTCTATTCTTCCAATCAATTTATTCTGTTAGTGTTTTTCAGCATTTTAAATCCCTGAGCTAAGTCAATAATGTTGATTACTTACCATAAGCACTGTAAACGCTATTCTAATACAGGTTATTTGCAATTTGACATCCTCATCTATATGCATTATTCTGCCAGGAAAATTAAATGAAACCCTTGATTTAGAATCTGAAACACTTAGAAGTAATGATCCTGTTTACTGATTGACTGAAGTTGTGGTTTTTAAGCACTACTTAATAGAGGAAACAAAAAGCAATATTCAAATAAAATGGAAGCATCTGAGTTACTTTGGAAAGCATTCATAGTCAAGAAATAATAGACTTTTATCATATTTTTCCCTATTTATGCCTCAGTGCTACTTAGCCAACATTGTTATTTAGCTCAATATTACCCATTTTTTTGAGATGCTTGATCTTTCTATATTTAAATTGAATGAGTTCTATCTATCAGCAATTCCAAGATTAGATCATAATTTACATAAATCAAGTTTTGTGTTATATATTTGTTTAAAATACATTATTAAAATAGACTTCTAAAATATCTTTAATACATATCTTTTTAAGGGTATTAGTTTTATTTACAATCTATTTAATTTATCTCTTAAAAATTAATGTATTTGATGGTACAGGGACATTTATCACAGAACACCTTAATTAAGTGAAATACTATTATGTTAAGTGTAATGTTTATGGGTTTTTGTAGAAATTAAAAAAAATAAAATTGCTGAATATTTTTCTGTGAAAGTTGAAACAACATTTAAATGCTTTTGCCTCCTTTATCTTTTATGTATATAATTGGTCTCACGTCTCTGTTTCAAATGAGAATATCTTACTAAAATCAATCACATGTGGTTGCAACATGGATGGTTGGATATTTAGCATTTGATTTTACCCTTATGGTTGTATTTATAGCTAGGATTGAATAAATTTATTTCACAGGAAACAACATAAAAATAAAGCTCCCAAATTATAGTATTTTGAGTTGAGCAAAATGTAAATAATGAAATAATTGAAGAAATAATAAAATAATTGAGGAAAGTTTTTATTTGGTTGTAAATAATTTCTTTTATGAAGGATTAACTTGAATTGAGTTGAACGTTTGAGTTTATTGATCTTTCCAAACAGTAAAATATCTTTCGTCTCTGAGATTAAGGTCTTTTAGTTGAATGAAGTACATTAGACAAAATAGAGGTACTATGCATTATTTTGGCTATGTGCTGACATTAAAATTAAGTAGACTGAACATTTGAAATAATTAAAATACTAAGAGTATATCAAACACCAAATGTAAAAGTTCTTATTTATCTGGTTTATGTAGTTTTAGTTATTTTGGTTCTCAAATTCATTTCAGTTTTTTTTTTTAAAATTAACTTCAGTCTGTTGCAGAAACACGCAAACAATTTACATAACAAATATTTGCATTTTGGCAAAAAAACAATTATGGGCAGATAGTCCTCAGGAGAATAGCTTATAGTGCAATAAGTGGTTTTAACTTATAGCAAAGGGGGGATGGTAAACATACCTGCTCTCTCTTATTAGGTTGCTGTAAAGATTAAAGGTCGAACTTTAATGTGGAAAAGTGGAATGCTCACCAAACTGAGTCAGGGAATGATATACAAAAGTTGTCATTGAAATGTACCTGTAAGGTGTAACATTTAAAAAATTTAAAGGCTGATTTTGCTTTGTGTTTTAATGTACTACTTGTCCTGTTGGATATTCAAGTGACATACTTTACTAAAGTGAGAAGCTATAATTTAAAGTAGGCATTGTACAAACGTGTGTGTGTTTGTGTGTGTGTGTGTGTGTATGTTTAATTTTTAAAATGTTGGGTCAAGAAAATAAAAGTTTAGGAAAAATAAGTCAAACCTTTCTAAAACAAATAATTCAAAAGTTAAACAGTGTAAATTAGGACATGATTTACACACATGTATGTAGAGTTAGTATATTTTCAATTTCTAACATGGTGGGGCAAGAAAATGAATGTTTAGTATAAATAAATCAAATCTTTGTAAAATAAACAATTCAGAAGTGAAACAGACTAAATTAGGACATGCTTAGTTGATGATGTCAAGTACTTCTTTTCAACAGTATTAATGGAAAAAAAAAATAAGATTGAGACACCTAACCACTGCACTTCAAGCTTTGAAGTGGAGATGCCTTATAGGGGTTCTGTATTATGTTAAGTACTTAAAGTTGGTCAACACCCTAGACATGATAAGAAGATTAAGTCCTGATTAAACTCCTATCAGTAGAATTCAAATACGTAATCTGGCAGGACAAGAGCTCTAATCAAGTGCTCTTGTTTGTCTGTCATTGGCTCAATATCAGATACAATCAGTCACTATTTCTTCTCTTCCAAACACAGCTCCTTCAACTTTGGTTGCTTATACATTAATTTTGAAAGTACTTGTTATGGTTAGGTGTATGGATTCCGTTTATCTGTGCTTAGGTGAAATTATGGCACTGAATACTAAGGATAAGTACTAGGCTAGAAGATGCCTATAAAGATTAAGTATTTTCCCCCTTTCCCAACAATTAGCGACACTAGTCTCTTTAGCAGAGATCAGGAACTGAGAAAGGGCAATAAACAAATTACTGGTGCTTTCACCAAAGTCTGAAGCCTGTTGGTTTACAGAACCTTTGTTATTTAATCCAGAAGCCCTGTAGGTTGTAAATTATCCATTACAGTTGTCATTAGGCCCTTAAACAGAAGTTATGTACTAGTTTAAAGACACAGGAAAAGAGAGTCTCTTGGTCTTTATCTCGAACAAAACAGAATACATAGATCAATTAAAATATAACATTAAGCTTTTCAAGTGATGTAAAAAAGTTTATAGGTTCAATGGGATAAGAAAATACAATTGGGGTTGTTTATTTCTTGTAACTAAAAATCTAATCTAGAAGCTCCTTGAAATATTTGATTTTGATGGATTCCATGATCTTATTTTTCTGTGAGATCTAAGAAGAAGATAATGATTATACATTTTTTAAATTGTTTTAAGATTGCAAGATCTTAAATTCTATATTAAGTACAAGAAGGATAAAGAAAAACAATAGCAAAGACATTTTATTTTTTGGATTATTTGAGGGAGAAATATTGTATATAACATATGAAGAAATAGAGTCTGTGTGTTCTTCCTTTTCCTCAGCAAACTTTGACTCCCTTGCTATTTAAACGTATAATGTTTTAAGGGCCTAAAATTAAATAATAGGCCATAAAAAGAGGAGCAGAATGAATGAGTTTTTGAAGGCACAAAATAACCTTTTTAATAAACAATCTACTTTAAATATATTTCAACAAATAGGGTAACAGTAATTAAAAATCTTGTCTTACGTTGGAATAATGCCATCTACTTTAAACATTGGTAAAATATTCATAAAGTGTGTGATTATCATGACAATGAAGCTTCCTGTAGAAGCAATCCATTAAAAGTACATGGGATCTAATGTTAAACAGAAAATTATAAAATTTTACAATGTATAAATGTATAATTTTGTAACATTGCACGTGCACTGAAACCATAAAAAAATCTGCTTAACAATGAAAGACATCTAATGACCAACATTCATTATAAACAAGATTGAAAAGGCAAATGACAAGCTGGGAAAAATAATATAATACATATGACAAATGAAGGGTTACAAGCTCTGATGTTTAAAAAAAAAAAACGGCATTTCCTAGTTAGTTAGGAATAAATGAACATCACAATAGCAGAACTCACAAAAGAAGAAATAGAAATGTCTCTCTAGTATCAAAGACATGGAAATAAAAACAACTATCATTTTTTACCCAACTTAGTGGCAAAAAAGAAATAACCTGGTATATGTTAAGGTATGAGGAACTGATCATGTAATTGGAGGAAATGTAAATAGATTTTACCTTTGTGCAGGAGAGTTTGGTAATATGTAACAAAATGTTTAATGTGTATATATTTCTCTTCCTCTAGGAATGCATACAAAGAAGTGGTACAAAAAAATGTAAGCTAAAGGATAACTTGAAACAACTTAAAAATTCATCAATTTGGGAGATGATGAAGTAAATTAACAAATGGACTGCTATGTAGTTATTTAAAATGATGCCACAGATCTGTATTTATTGGCATGGAAGTATGTTTTTGGTATACTGTTGAGTTTAAAAATAGCTTGTAGAATAATATAAGTGTTTATTAAAGAATTCTTTCATAAGTATGTGTATATTTTTTCATATTTGTATTCATATATATGAATATGTACATACGTATATATACGTATACGTATGTGTATATATATATATATACACATACCCGCAATCTGAAAGAATGTTCACCAGAATTTTAATAATTATGGTTAATATTGAATTTTCTAGTGATTTTTCTTATTTTGCAATGAATATGTATCATCAAAAAAAGTAATGTTACCTGTAGAGGGTATGACAGTATATTAACAGGTTTTTTTTTTAACTGTAACTTCATTAAGGTAAATAAATATACTTTAATTTTTATAAGAAAATTTTCATAGAATACTCACCATAAAATAGCAAACATAAGGTCTTCTTTTTTAATAGAAAATTCCTTTGGCTGAAGAAGACTCCCTTATAGACTATAACTAGTTTATTTAGTTGTGAATTTTCCCTTTTACTGACCAGACGCTTCACTTTAAGGATATTTATCGTTAATATTAAAAAAAAGAAAAGACCTTGGATTTTCATTTGCCTAATCTTTTTAAGATTAATAGACATGGTCCTTAGAAAGGTGTCCATGATCTTAATAGTAAAATGATAATATTTCCACAAATAAGCAAAATGGGCATGTTAGATAAAATCTGTAGCATTATTTAGCATTTTCCTTCTCTGTTCCATAAGGTAAAACTTGGGATGCCACTTCTCCTTTATAACTCATCAAAGAAGAGCCATCTATTATTTCCAGCAAGTTCTGCTCTACCCTTTGCTTTTATTTCCCCAGACCTTAATTGAAAAAACAATTCATAGAAATGAGAGAAATCTTGGTGACAGAAAGAGCTCTCTGGAATAGGGAGAAAAATCCTATTCTCCAATTTACACTGCAGGCATTTCTCTTGTGTTTTTAGAAACCGTGTTTTTTGTTTGTTTGTTTCTATTTGTTTTTCTGTTTGTTTTTTTAACTGCATAGCCTTTTCTCATCTAATATGCAGACTTGTTTATTGAGGTGTAAGTTTTGTTAGTTGAATGAGTATCAGCACAATTGGGAGCCACAACATAGTTTAAAAAGTTATGCTGGGAATAAACAATGCGAAGTATTACCCACAGTTTGCAATATAGAACTTTTCTATTATTACAACAATAGAATAAGTAGTAGAAAGTCATTTTTTAAAAAAGAGAAATTTCTGTGTTTTGAATGTTGGCTATGTTGGGGGAAAAATACAAACTGGTTGCCAGCATGGCAAAGAAGGCTGTTGTAAGCACCAGATGATTATGGTTATGATCTCAGTGATGATGAGCACCTGAACATTCAATTTAAGAGGGATGGTCTACATGGATTATGAAGAATGTCCTGTGGATTATGTAATCATAGTGGGGCACTCTATTGTTCCACTAATTATGTAGGCATCTACGGAATCTATGCAGGCAGCTATGTAATTAACTACATAACTGCTATCTTTTTATTTTGTTTGTACTATCTATCCAAAATTATTAACAGATGGTTTCAGTGAACTAGTTAAAGAGTCCTAGGAAGAGGTGAGATGCACATTTCAGTGACACTATTGATGAAAGACTGGTAATTCTGGGCAAAAATGAGACACCTTTGTCTCTTCTTTCTTCTCCCACTATATCCTCCTTTTCCTTTGTCTCTTCTTTCTTACAAAATAATGATAATAATGACAATAATAATAAGCAACAGTAGTTTATCTTTGAAAGTAACTGAGATTCTTTTTCCATTTAAAATGTAGACAGGTTATCTTTAATTGAATCTACTTTGCACAATATTTTCCTTATAAAATACTAATTTTGCCAAATAAGTATTTTACTTGGTAGAGTTCAAATAGCTTAAGAAGGAAAGGAAATGCTTGTTTTATTGAGACATGTTTTGAGTGGAAATAAAAATTTTGATCATTGTGGCAAAAGACTATCTTGCTGTGGGAGAACAATAAATCATCCGTTACTGTTAAGAGCCTTGTGAAGTGTTCTTATATGCCAGGCATGCCTAATCACTAGAAATTGAACAGATATTAGGTTGGTGCAAAAGTAATTGCGTTTTTTGCAATTATTTTTCACCTTTTAAACCGCAATTACTTTTGTGCCAACCTAATATTTAGTATAAATTTGCTTGGTAGGAAGTACGCAAATATTTAATATGTGGAAAACTTCAAAAGCATACTCTGCTGATCATCCTGACAATGCTTTATTTGTCAATGGCTAAAGACTGACAAAACCGTATTTTCTGAATAAAACAGTTTGACAGTGGATTTTATGGTATTTTGATTCTGAGAGACCCTCTGGGTGGTGTGGTATATATGCTAAATCATTAAGATGCCTTTAATCTTATGGGGACACACCTGGATAGACTAGTGTTGGAATTGGTATCTGGTCATTTTATAGTCTACCTTCAGAAAGGAAAATATAAAGTATGTGACTATACACTTACAAAATAGAGATTGGAATATTAATTTTAAAACTCAGTCTTTCAATTTAGACATCTATACTGATTAGTGATTTCAAGAGAATTCACTTGGTTGTGAACTACCAGTATAAGTTTGTTCTCTAATTTAATTCTTAGTGAATTTTTTAAGGTTTTATGTATAATTGTCATAAAATTTGATTTTTAAGCTGAAAAATAACATAAAATATCAACAAAGAGGTAGTGATTTGATTCATTTTACTATGATTTCCTTCTAGTGGAGAGAGAACTAATAAAAACAATCTGAGAGTTGGCAGATGTGTATTTATCTGTAAAATTGTTTTTAACCTTTTTGTTATATATCCCAAGTACATCCATTCTTTGATAAAATGAATGACTTTTTCTTCTTTTTCTTTTTTTTTTAGTTTCGGGTATACAAAACAACATAGTGATTAGACATTTACATACCTCACAAAGTGATAACTCCAATGAGTCTATTACCCATCTGACACTACATAGTTATTACAATATTATTGACTATATCTCCTATGCTGTACTTTATATCCTTGTGAATTTTTAAAATTATAGTGACATTTGATATTATTTTACATTAGTTTCAGGTGTACAGGATAGTGGTTAGACATTTATATAATTTATGAAGTGATCCCCCCAGTAAGTCTAGTACTCACCTGACATTATATGTAGTTTTTACAATATTATTGACTATATTCCCCATACTGAACTTTACATACTCATGACTATTTTGTAACTACTAATTTGTACTTCTTAATCGCTTCACCTTTCTCACCCGTCCCCTAAACCCTCTCCCATCTAATATACATCAGTTTATTCTCTTTATCTATTAGTCTTTTCCTATTATATTTGCTCATTTATTTTATTCTTTAGATTCCACATATAAGTGAGATCACATGGTGTTTGTCTTTCTCAGTCTGACATATTTCACTTAGCATAATTCCCTCTCAGTCCATCCATGTTGTCACAAATGGTAAGATTTCATTCTTTTTTTATGGCAGAGTAATACCCCATTGTACATATGTACTGCAATGTCTTTATCCAATCATCTATTTAAGGACATTTTGGTTGTTTCCATATCTTGACTATTGTAAAGAGTGATGCAGTGAACATAGGGGTATATATATCTTTTCAAATTAGTGTTTTGGATTTCTTTGGATAAATACTCAGGAGTGGAATTGCTGGGTCGTAATGTAGTTCTATTTTTAATTTTTTGAAGAAACTCCATACTGTTTTTCACAGTGGCTGCACCAATTTTAAAATGCATGATTTTTAAGAATAACAATATGATTCCAAATTCCAGGAAAGTTTTATATTGCATAAAAAGATACTAAGGAGACTGGGTTAAAATATTTCTTCTAGATCAACTAAGACAGAACCAATTATTTGCCTCAAGCTAGAGAAACCCTGGAATGGAATATCACTTCCCAGAATCCCATGAGGCTAGCAAAAGATACTTTCCTTTGACATTCATTTCCAGCCCAGAAAAGGTCAAGGTCAGCCCCTAGAGCAACTTGACGTTAGTTTGAATCCAGAGCTAGATACAACAAACTTGTAGGTTCATCTGGGTCACTGGACCCATCATTTTATCCCCGGTGGTCTAAGAATCTTCTCATATACTTATACCCTGAATTAGGAATTTAAAATTCTTCTGTGTTAGTCAGATAAATCTTAATTATGTCTCCTTGGGGTGTTTTAAGTCAAGATGTCCCAGGGAGATGTGAGTCTGACTTCCCAGAAAAGTACACACTTGATTCCAATCCTGAGCAGCTTGAAAAAAAATTTCAAATATTGCTACCTGATGCTAATAGGAAATCCATGTTGTTAGTTTAATAGGAAGAAAAGATCATAAATGCCCCAGTAGATAGGGGATCCAGAGTTAGCCTTTAAAGAATCAGAGGTACCTTGACCCCTCTAGGACCTCAAATCCTCTCTCTAACAGATGACACTGGACCCCTTGGAAGTGTCATTCTTGAATGTCACCTTTGATAGTGTACTATACACTGCTGTAGAGCAGAAATGGTAATTAAGCCAACTTGCCTGGTATTACTCTATCCTTAACAGTAAACCTTCGTGTTCAAAAGTTGCTATATGTATACTGGATATAGCAGTGCATAGGAAGGTAGATCAGATCAAGAACTGGGCAGAAGAGAGTGTGGATTTCACAGATGCCTTAACTTCGGGTTTTTGATTCTGGATAAGATGGCTATTCTGAGCTCCTAAATATACTCATCAGAGATAAAGACTTTCTCCTTTTGCTTTGTCACAAGTTCTATTGTGATATTAGAGCAAAGCCTATTCTGCTATCAGCAAGAGCAATGAGAGACGTTAGACTGTGTACTATGAAATTGACCCACCTTAACATTGCCAAAATTGTAGGAACTTCAAACTCCTGTTCCTGAAGATGTCAAACTCAGCCTCTGCACACAAAAGGGACAGTGTGCCAGCATCAATTTTCACTGCATTGATTTTGAATCTCGAAAGGGTTTATCTCAGTGTAACAGATAATGTTATCATCTGGAGCATGTGAAATTATTAAAAATAAAATTCATATTTTTTGCAGTTTTCTTCTGCTATTAGATAACAGACCAAGAGATCATGTTTACTGAAGAAAACATCAAAGTCAAGGCAGATTTGGTATGGAACGATCACTTATAAACATTGGGATCTAGGGAGCCTGCTATTTTTCTGTCATGGCTGAGTACATAACCACTCCCAACCACACTGACCACATTTGGATTTAGATCTCATTTACATAATATATAAGCATGTGGAAAACACCCTAAAAGGCAAGTAAACACATCCAGAATGAAAGAGAAGAAATGTTAAAAATTATTATTTTATTCATTTTACTTATCTTTTTTAGATTGAATTTGGAGTGCTAGCAAAGCCACCAAATAATTTTTCTCACGAGCACTTTAAAATGGAAACACCCAGTATGCTAATGTCTAATCCAGTTACTTTCATTCATTTCCAATTTGTTAACTAGTTCATGGATTCCAACTTTGAGTATAATTCCTCATGTTTCAGGGCAGTTCCTTGGGAGATAACTTCAAAATGAGCACGTTATTTAGAGCATTGACATCCAGTTTACAGAAAATGCAATCTGCTCAGCTTTTAACAATCCTTATTAATTAAGAAGCATAAAGGTAATGCCTAATCAGTCATGTCCCTTACATTTTTCTTGTAGATGTCTTAATGGTTTTCATCCATATCACGGTATCACTCTTTTGTGCCCCCTCAAAAAAAATTAATAAAATTTTCTGAATTTAAGCCAACAAATAAAAAGATCTACTAATTATCAGAGGTCCCCAGACATATTTTGCTGACTGCAGAAGGATAGAAGCCAGAGGAAAGAATATTTTAAGAGCAAATTCTTCGGCAAGTAGTGACAAAAATCCTTGTCCTTGAAGCTTATATAAATAACTTTCCAGTGTTTTTTTAACCTTTTCTCTCCCCTCCCCAGTCCTCTCAGCAATGAGGCATGTCACTCCACTCATTCACATCCATCTTTTTTTATTGATGTCCACTTTGGTGTCTGTACAGGTCATTAATTTTGCTGCCTCTTAGGCAGCCAGTGGGAATGTACAAGTTAAGTCACTGGACTTTGTGTGTTGAGCCTGAGGAGGAGGGAAAGGGAGGAAGTGTCAGCTTTCTTTAGCACTAACAGTCCCAATCAGATACTGGCACTGGCCTCATAAATCTTGTGGCTGACCCAGGTGAACCCTGAGGCTCAGCGTTCACTGAAAACTGATCAGGCCTCTGCTTAGTTTAACAGGCCGTTCTCAGTGACAAGTGAAGGGTTCAACAAATGCACAAAACAGATATATATTAGTTGAAAAACTAATGGCTTTTAAAAGAATGTTTGACAATTGTTTAAGGCTGTCTGTAGATCTGTTATACTGATAAACGACCAACTTGGTGTATACTAAAGTGTACCTGGTTAGGAAGACACCAACTTAAAGTTTGTTGTTTTTTCTTTCCTTTTTTTTTTTCTTCCTTTGGTTATTCTGGTGTGGATTCCATGAGCAGCATATCCAGAAAACCTAGGAAAATACCTGTGCTGCAAATATGTAATCTTACAGTCCAAGTGGAATTAAGAAATCTCTAAGATGGCCCTCAGTGACCTGCAATTGACCGCTTGAACTTCTAAGTTAGGGTCAGTTGGGGCCCAGAATAAGAGGTCAAAAGTTGGTCAGCTTTCCCTAGCCCCTAACATGCTGAATAGGAAGACTTTATTGCTGTGATTTATGCAGTTTGCTGAGACAGGTTAAGGAGACCTTAAAACACACCACAGGGCTTACTTGCACAAGGATACCCTCCTCTTGGAAAATAAATTCTGATTGTCCAGCTGGAAATCTCTTGGGGATATGCCTTGAAGTATTTTACCCTCTGTGTCTACAGATTCATTCCCACACTCGACCCCTGAACGTGACAGGGTTAGTGTTTCCAGATTTATTTAAACAATACAAATGCACCAAACAAAGCACTTTCAAACCTGATGAATTGCGAAGGCAGAATAACCATCGGTAATGAATTATTTGGGGGAGCAGTAAACTCCTACAAAAGTTAACTCTTAAATCAGTTCTTCAGAGGTCCAAACACAATAAAAGCTACAATATTTAAACCTTTCCAAATAAAAGATTTTTGGGGTTTCTGTTTGTCTTTGAAGCTAGATTCTAGTGAACTGAATCGTGTCTTTTTTGGATAATATAGATGAAAATCATTCTGTTTTTATGGAACAGTAAGTTTTAGAGCTCTTACAAATAAGTTTCTGTTCCTAGTCTGTGCACAGTGGAGTCAGAAACAGATCAAGATTCGTGATTTCCTCTTCTGTAGAAAAAATTGCAGTATGTGGCTGCATTCTTTGTTCAGCTTCTACATTTGAAGTAAAACAAAAATCTGGTTTTGTGATATAAGTCATGATATAGCTATGAATGTCAGTTTTACTCAGGCTGAAAGCAAAGAATTAAGCCCAGGTCTTTCATGGATAAAAAACTACTTGGTGCTATAAACCTTTAAGCCACCTTTCTGCTTTTTCACAGGGCATTTAGTGCTTCTGGGTGCATATGCCTTCATAACTCAAATTGGCTCTGATCTAATAAATGTAATTCACAAGGTATTAGTCTGTAATGTGGTCTAATTTCATTTGGTAAATGAGAAAAAAAGGTAAAACTGTGAAAGATATTCACTTTGAAAAATGGCTAGTGTGTAATATTCAGAGCTAATTTCCATAAATGTTTTAAAGACACATGTTTGAACAAGGGATATGCATGCCCCAAATATGTGTATATGTGTGGGGTTGGGATGACTTACTGGGTGCTTTCTCACTTTGTCAGGTAAATAAATTAAATTATGTGTATGATAAGCTTATGTCAGGACAACCTCAAAGATTATAAATTAATAAAAGCTGTGGAAAAATTTTTCTGCACAAATATTTAGTTGATTGACCTCAAGACTTCTCTGTTTTGCAATGTCATGCTGATTTTTCTTTCCTTCTCTTTAACACTGCCCAATGACATATTTTCTTGAAAACAGGACCTAGCTGTAAAAGACACATCTCTAACAGACCGAGAAAAACTTCTTGTATAGTTATAGGGACGCAGGCAAGAAAAAAACCATCCATCTTGCACACCTTACTTTGCTCCTGCTGTGGAAAGCTGATCCTTATCCAGGTTAGAGTTTCTTAGATATGAATGAGGCCTGTTAAAAGTCACACAAGGAAAGTTAAGAAAAGGACAAGAAGTTTCAAGCAGGGCCTCTCTCCTCAGATCAGACTATCATAACCTTTGTCTTCTCAGCAGCACAATTGACTTTTGCCAGTGGGTCCCCACACTTTAGTGTAGTTAAATGTTGTTTTCCTGCTGCATTTAATCTGTTGTAAAAAGGGTATCTTCCTTCTTGAACAATAAAAATTAAAGCTAATGTTCCCAGTTCACTGTAAATAGCTTTTTGGAAACTCAGTTAATTAAATCTTCCATTATGAAGTATTTTCTATTACTAGAAGAAATTAAAAGTAGACAGGAAGCACAGGGCAGCCATTAATGAGGTTACTGAAGATCCAAAGGGATGCTGCATTGTGAGATTGGTTCCAGAGAAAGTCTGTGGTTAATCACATCCCTACAGGAATGGAAGTTTGCTGTACCAATGATCTCAATTGATCAACTGGTGTTTTTGAAAGCTCTTACAGCAGTTGATGGACAATTTTGTCTTTTGCCCTTGGTACTGTTGATTGATTCATGAATGAACTTGTTAAAAAAAATAAACAGATTAATATTGAAAACTTGTTAGTAAGTAATAAATTAGGAATTTAGTGTACTATATAGTACAGCCCTCTTAGGGAAGTTCAATCATTCTCATTCTGCATGGACTAAACCTCCTCAATTTTTTTGTGTTATTTCTTTAATCCATGCCAACTCAGTCTGAGGGATTTCCTCATCACTTGTGTTCAAAACCATTTCTGTATTGACGAATATTTGGAAGAGTTGAATCCTTTCCAGGTGCTTTTCCTGCCAACTCTGCTGGGGTTTTCTCTTTTTGGGTTAAAATTAAAATATAAAAAATATGGTCTTGTTTTCTTATCACAAATAATTTTTACAATCTTAAAAACATTAACTTCAGGTATTATGGCCAAATTACAATGCAAACATGAGACTCCCCCAACTCTCCCCCCCCATGCAATCAATATAACTTAACCAAGAGAGAATGCTGTGAGGCACTATTGGCAATACATAATTGGCAATTGTGTTCCAGGTTTTAGACTGGAACACAAGTTGCTTTACTCCTATGTGTGGCAGTTTCTTCAACAGCTGCATGTCACCAACAGGGCCTGTGAGGATTGCCTCTTTTGATACCTTAAGAATAATTTCACCTCTTGTGTATTTCTCCTCTGTGCAGTTCTAGGACTTTATATTTAACTTATCTCAGGGAGCCCTTGTCTAACAAAGGAAAAAGTGCTTAAACTGATAGTAGGCTAATTTTCCTGGAAAACCAATTAAATAAGTACAATGGAAACATTTCTACTTATATATTCAGTTCTACATTTTGAGACCCATACTCACAAAGAAGACAAACTCACTCTTTCTTTATATAGCCTGGACAATAGGTTGATACACCTTTCGTCATTTAGTTTTACTAACTAATAAGAACCAACACACTAAGGCTTCACTGTGCTTACTGTACCAAGTGTTTTTACTTATATTAACTCTTAATCCTCATAATAACACTATTAGATAGGTACCACTATTATCTTCATTGAACATATGGGGAAACGGAGGCACAGAGATGGTAAGGCAGTCAGTAATTGGTGACAGGATTTCAACCCAGGGAATCTGCCTTTTGAACCACTGCTTATGAACATACTATAACACGTCAAACAAATAATAAATGTACAGGTAAAATTAAACTGGGCCAGCTCTGGGCAACATCATACAAAGTACTTGCATCTTTAGTGTCCTTCTTAGAAAACTACTTGATATCTTTAGTATCCTTTGCCAGTACCCTTCCCTTATATTCAGAAGCAGTCTTTTCCCCATGTTTACTTCTTTGCCACCATTCACACCTTATCAAGCAAGAAAGAATGTAGTATTCATTATTTATACATTGATCAAATCCATTCATACTGTGGTACCTTCTAAGTAATTTATATTCATTCATTCATTCATTCATTCATTCATTCACTCTACAAATATTTATTGAACCTTTATTGTGTTCCAAAAACCTCTTTCCCCTCCCTCCCTCCCTTCTCTTTTTCCCTCTGTCCTCTTTCGCTCTCTCGCCTTCCCTCCTTCCCTCTTCTCTTTCTTTCTTCTCTCTCTCTCTCTCTCTCTCTCTCTGTCTGTCTGTCTGTCTCTCTCTCTCTTTTTTGCTTTTTCTCCCTCTCTCTCTCCTCCTTCCCTTCCTTTCCTTCCTTGCACTGTCCCTAACTCCCTCCCTTCTCTTCTAAAGAAATCCAGGCCTCAGTAAACAAGTGAAGGAGACTAAGGTTTTCTCCTTGCCTTTGAAATTGTGCCAAACCACAGACTGGCCTTTAGGTAAACCTTCTTTAACCATTTTGGAGAGAGGAAGACCAACAGAGTCAGGAAGTCACTCATTCCTCTTGGACCAGATAGTCCTAATCCTTTGGAGAAGCTTAAAAAAATCCACACAGAACCTCTCTGAAGCATTTACTAAGTCCTCTTGATTTTTGAGGCTTAGATTCATAGAATTAGCAGTGAAGCATTTCATTCAAAGTGCACCAAGTACAATGGCCTCCCATTATGAACTGGCAGAGCATTTGCCTAACTTCTTAAGGGAAAGGTGACAAGGCCATTTCTGTTTATGTGATGGGGTTTTCTTTGAGTTCCCTTTACTACGCATTTTACGTGTATAATTTCAAATGAAAAGTTAATTGAAATTACCATATTTTATCAAAACTTTTCTCATAGTTATCCAAAGTATGAATCACTTCATTTGAAATAATCACAGGTTTACAACAAGATCTATGTTTTTTTTTTAATTATTAAATTTATTGGGGGTAACATTGGTTAAAATTGTATTGATTTCAAGTGTACAATTCTATAATACATCATTTATATACTGCATTGTGTGGTTACCACCCAAAGTCAGATCTTCCATCACCATATATTTGATCCCCTTTACCTTCTTCTACCTCCCTCACTTGCCTTTTACGCTCTGGCAATCACTGAACTGCTCTCTGTGTCCATGAGTATTTGCTTGTTTGTTTGTCTTTGTTTCTTGCTTTCCCACATATGAATGAAATCTTATGGTTCTTACCTTCTTCTGTCTGACTTATTTTGCTTAGTATAATTCAGCCATGTTGTTGCAAGTGGCAGTATTTCATCTTTTCTTATGGCTGAGTAATATTCCATTGTGTATATGTGTACCACCATGTTCTTTATCCAATCACCTATTTCAGAAAAAAATACCTGTGTTTTTAATGAGCCTTGTCTGAACCATGGGTTTAACGCAGAACTAATTCAGTGCAACTTGCTTTTCCTGATCTCATTGTAAATGTTTTTTATGGTTCTAATACTTAAGTGACTTTTGTCAAACTTTTTGGTGACAATCGAATAAAAAACCCATAGTTATTTGGCTCTGTCTCTTCAGAGCTGGCAGAGAATAGGAATTGCAGAATGCAACTGGCAAAGCCAAATACATGCAAAGACTAATAATATTTCAAAAGAACAATTCCATGGGGTTTTTTGTTGAAAGTATTTTGTCTCCTTTCAGTGATTTCCTGTTTTTTTTTCTTCTAGATTTCATCCCAGAGCTTAGAAAATATCAGACTTAGAAATAAGAGAAAAACACAATACTTCATACCTTTCATAGACCACAAAACACACCCAGGAAAAGACTAAAGTAATCAAAAGTGAAAATTGGAGTTTTTGTGACTTTATTTTGTATTGAATTTAATTTGTGCATTTATACCCACACTTATTCCAGAAATTTTTTAATTTTTCTCAATAACAGAACAAGCATGATAGCATAAATTTTAAAATAGTCTCTAAAAAAAGAAAGAAAAGCAAAAGTGGACATAAAATAAAATTAAAATGATCAAAGAAGATATGTACATGAAAAGATGTATAATATTTTTAGCCTTTAGGAATTTCAGATTAAAACCTCAGTGATATAATCCCACACATCTATTAGAATGGCTTAAATAAAAAAACCTGACAATACCAAGTGTTAGCAAGACCGTGGAGCAAATGGGACACTCTCACATTGCTGGAATGCAAAATGGTCTATCCACTCTGGAAAACAGGTTGGCAGTTCCTTATAAAGTTAATTATACATCTACCACATGAATCAGCAATAATACTCCTGATATTTATCTATAGAAATTAAACCTTATATTCACACAAACACCTGTGGATGAATGTTGATAGCAATTACTGTTCCAAAATGAAAACAGCCAAATCCTTCCAGTGGGTGAGTGTGCAAACAAATGGTGGTACACCCATACTATGGAATACTACTGAGCAATAAAAAAGAACATAGTACTGATACATGCAATAACTCAGATGAATTTCACAAATGACACTATGCTGAGTGAAAGAAGCCAGTATCAAAAGGTTACATACTGTTTGAGTCCATTTATATCACATTCTAGAAAAGACAAATTAGTGGTGCAGAACAGCAGAGGTTGCCAGCGTTGAGGAAGAGGAAGGGTGTAATTATTTTGGGGATAATAGAACCGTCTTGTACCTAGATTGTAATGATGGTCATACAAATCTATACATGTGTTAAAACGCATAGAATTTTACAACAAATAGAAAAGTAATAAAAAGACTAATGTATTTAGGTTTCAAATCTGGCTCCAGATTTTCTAATGGGAAAAAATAAATTAATTTAGTTACACAATTTACAAGACATATAATGGAGAAAAAAAACACTGGGAACTCTGAGGAAGTTCAGCTACTATTTATATTGATACCAGGTGTGCTTTCACAAAAAAGACAATGTGTAAATCACAGGATAAAGTCCTATATGAACAATGATGAGTTTCACTGAAATGTTTCATTCTGGGTACCTCAAAATAGCATCAATGATGCAGAAAGCATCATTTCAAAACAGTTGAATAAAAAAAAATCTTTTTGTTTGCTCAATCCAGAAATAGATTTTAACATATTCTTCAAAGAACCGTATAGCTATCACATATATTTTATATAAAATCACATATGTATATTAGCTTACCCTTCAAATAACATTAGTTTCTAAAGACTATAAATGGTTAAAAGCATAAAACAAGGAAAAAATAGCAGTGGAAAAGGCAAAGGTGAAAGAGGCAAGGCGTGGTCATTAAGCCATAAAGACATAACATTAAATTTGTGACACCTGTATCATCTCACTGCAGTCATACTATGTGTATGCAGGTATAAAAATACTAATTTTCAACAGCATTTTAATGTCACAAATTTTAAATAAGAGCATAATGTTCTACATTAGTGATAAATGTCCACCTTAAAAATTTTAATTCTCCATTCACTTCAAAAAAGCTTAATTTACAAATTTAATCCTGGAAAAACACAATAAAATACAATCTACTTTAACATTAAGTGCTTTCTCTTGTGTTTTGGTTACATTGAGCAGAAGAGAAAACCTTTCTTTCTCTTTAATATTTGACATGAACTAAATTTTGAATGTCATTGAAAGACAAATGTGTGCGTATTTGTTGTCATATGTGGAAAATTTCAGTATATTACTCACTATGTTAAAAACACTGTTGTTTTAGACTGAAAATAAGTTGAAGAAAGTTACATAGGCCGCATAAAATCTCTTGGAATTATCAAAGAGATAATGGGAGCATCAGAAGAGGTATATAGTACAATAGCAAAACTCTAACATACACATGCAACAAGCATACACAAACATGTTTGAGAATCATGTGACAATAATTGAAATATTTATGATTATTATGTTTTCAAGAAATATTCAGTAAATATCCTTTCATAAAAAATCCCCAAATTATTTAAAATGTCATTTCTTGAATTATCAGTATATATCACTGCTATTTTACCTACTGTATTTGAAATTGAGTATCATTATTTCTTAAAGATGAGCTGTCTCTAACTCAGTCAACCCTATTTTTAAGCAGCAGTTTTTTAAAATTTATTGGGTGATGTTGGTTAATGAAATTATATGGGTTTCAAGTATACAATTCTATAATACATCATCTGTATATTGCATTGTATGTTCACCATCCAAAGTCAAATCTCCTTCCATCACTATATATGTGACCCCTTTTATCCTACTCTACCTACACCCTTCCCCCTTTCAGTCTGGTAACCACTACACTGTTATCTGTGCTTATGAGTTTTTGTGTGTTTGTCTTGTTTGTTTGTTGCTTTTGGTTTTATATCCCACAAGTGAGTGAAATTGTATGGTTCTTGACTTTTTCCATCTGACTTATTTCGCTTAGCATGATATTTTCAAGATCCATCCATGTTGCTGCAAATGGCAATATTTCACTTTTTCTTACGGCTGAGTAGTACTCCGTTATGTATATGTACCACATCTTCTTTACCCAGTCATCTATTGAAGGACACTTTGGTTGTTTCCATGTCTTGGCCACTGTGAATAATGTTGCAGTGAACATAGGGGTACATATATCTGTATGAATAAATGTTTTCAAATTTTTTTGGTAGATGTCTAGAAGAGGGATTTCTGAGTAATATGGTAATTCTATTTTTAATTTTTTTTGAGGAACCTACATACTGTTTTCCAATTGGCTGTACCAGTTTACATTCCCACTAGCGCTGTGTGAGCATTCCTTTTTCTCCACAATCTCTCCAACACTTGTTATTACTTGTCTTGTTGATAATAGCTATTCAAACAGGCGTGAGGTGGTATCTAATTGTGGTTTTGACTTGCATTTTGCTAATAGTTAGTGAAGTGAAGAATCTTTTCATTTATTGGTTGGCCATTTGTATATCTTCTTAGGAGAAGTGTCTGTTGAGGTCCTCTGCCCATTTTTTAATTGGATTTTTTGTTGTTGTTGAATTGTATGAGTTCTTCATATATTTTGAATATTAGCTCCTTATCAGAAGTCTTGTTTGGAAATATCTTCTCCCATTTGACTGGCTGCCTCTTTGTTTTGTTGATAGTTTTTTTTTGCTGTGTAGAAGCTATTTAGTTTGATATAATCTCATTCATTTCTTTTTGCTTTTACTTCCGTTTCCTTTGAGGTCAAATTCATAAAATCCCTCTCTAAGACCAAGGTCCGTAAATTCAGTACCTATGAGGTGTGATCAAAAACTACAGTGAATGTTTAAATTAAAAAAAATATTACAGTAAAAACATTGCCATTAATCCCCCTCAAAATATTCTGCTTCACTTTGAACATATTTATACCATCATTTTTGCCACTTTCTGAAGCATTCTGGAAGTCCTCTTTCATAAGTGTCTTTAGTTATGCTCTCATGACTGCCTTGATGTTCTGAATCATTTTGACTTTGGGGAAAAGCCAGAAGTCACATGGTGTCAGATCCAGTGAATAAGGTGAATGAGGACACACTGTAATGTTTTTATTTGACAGAAATTGCCATATATCAGAAGCCATGTGTGACATGGAACATTGTAATGATGGAGGATAATTTACACAACACTTTAAAACACACCTTCTCTCAACCAGAGTTCACACCTGACTGACTGTGTTGAACAAGTTGAAACCTGTCACACACTGTTACTAAGATTTGATGTGCCACTTCCCATATTGAAGATCCCTGCCTTTCCATTGGATGGCACTTGGCCGCAGCATTAACTGTATTTCTTGATCACAACGGGAAAGTCTCCATGTCACACATCTCTCTGGTATGGCAATTTCTGTCAAATAAAAACGTTACGGTGTTGTCCTCATCCACTTTATTAATTGGATCTGGACCAGGGGACTCCTGGCTCTTCCCCAAAGTCAAAGTGACCATGAAAGTTAAACGTTTTGAATCGATTCAGGACATCAAGGCAGCCACGACAGCACAACTAAAGACATGAAAGAGGACTTCCAGAACTGCTTCAGAAAGTAACAGGAATGATGGGTAGGTGTGTTTGAAGTGAGGGGGAATATTTTGAGGGAGATTAAAGGCAATGAGTCTTTTACTGTATATACTTTTATTTAAACATTTACCTTATTTTTGGATGACACCTCATATGTTTTTTATATGCATTTTATTGTTTCAGGTCTTATAGTTAAGTTTTTGATGCATTTTGAGTTAATTTTGGTAAATGGTAACAAATAGCAGTCTAGTTTCATTCTTTCGCATGTGGCTTTCCAATTTTCCCAGCACAATTTATTGAAGAGGATTTCTTTTCTCCATCATATTTTTGGCTCCTTTGTCAAAAATTATTTCCTCGTAAAAATGTGGGTTTATTTCTGGGTTATCAGATCTGTTCCACTGGCCTGTGTGTCTGTTTTTTGGCCAATATCATACTCTTTTGATTATTGTTGCTTTGTAGTATAATTTCAAGTCAAGGAGTGTGCTACCTCTGGCCTTGTTCTTTTTTTCTCAGGATTGCTTTGGCTATTCATGGTCTTTTGTGGTTCCATACAAATCTGATGATTTTTTGTTCTACTTCTTAAAAAAAAATGCCATTGGGATTTTGATGGGGATTGCATTAAATCCACATAGTGCTTTGGGTAATATGGCCATTTAACTGTGATGATTCTTTCAATCCATGATCATGGAATATCTTTCTATTTTTTATGTCTTCTTCAATTTATTTTAATGTCTTGTAATTCTCTGTGTATAAGTCCTTCACATTCTTTGTTATGTTATTCCTAGGTATTTTATTCTTTTTGTTGCAATTGTAAAAGGATTTTTTTCCCCCTGAAATATCATTGTTGATATATAGGAAGGTAATGGAGTTTTATACATTGTTTTTGTATCCTGAAATTTTACTGTGTTTGTTTATTGTTTCTAATAGTTTTTTGGTGGCATCTTTAGGGTTTTTCTATATAAAGAATCATGTCATCTGCAAAAAGTGACAATTTGACTTCTTCATTTCCAGTTTGGATGCCTTTTATTTCTTTCTCTTGCCTGTGAAACAGAGCTCTGGCTAGGACTTCCAGTACTATGTTGAATGACAGTGGTGAGATAGGGTAAGGTTTCCAGGCGGGAATTCCTGCCCATTCTCGGGAAATTTTTTCACTTTCCCGTTCCCGAATTCCGAGATATAAACTGTTTTCTGTTCTCCACGATGAATCGTTTCCACAAAGTGACGGCTGATACTACCAACCACCTGGATTCAAGAGCTGATTTTCCCGATTTCCCGACAACTTTTCTTGGGATTCGGGAACGGAAAATAAAAAACAAAATTTCTGAGAATGCGTGGGAATTCCCACCTGGAAACCCTAGCGATAAATAAGAAAAATGTCTAAGAGATACACTGTGAGTAGTACGTTTATTTCCCATTGTGGATATTACTGGGTTCAAGGAGCCAGTTTTCCTGATTTCCAGACCAAATTTCTCGGGATTTGGGAAGTGGAAAGCGAAAAAAATTCCTGAGAATGGGCGGGAATTCCCACCTGGAAACCTTAAGATAGGGTATGCTGTTTTTGTTCCTGATCTTCGAGGGAAAGCTTTCAAATTTTTACCATTAAGTATGATATTAGCTGAGGGTTTGTAATACATAGCATTTATTGTACATGGCCTTTACTATGTTGAGGTACTTTCCTTCTATACTCATTTTATTAAGTGTTTTAATCATCAATGAATATTTTACATTGTCAAATGCTTTTCTGCATCTATTGATATGATCATATAATTTTTATCCTTGTTTATGTGGTGCACTTCATTGATTGATTTGCATATGTTGAACCATCCTTGTGCCTCTGGAATGAACCCCACTTGATTGTGATGTATAATCTATTTAGTGTATTGTTGTTTTGTTTTGTTTTGTTTTGTTTGTTTTTTTTGTTCTTTTTTTTTTTGGCAAAGCAGATTTTATTTTATGTTTTTGTTTTTTTTTAGTTTTATTTTATTTTATTTTATTTTTACATCCCTCACACCGTGAACCCCCCTCCCCCCATCCACCACCACCCCCACCTCACACCGAGCCATCACATTATACACATAAAATTATAGTTGGCATTCATTAATGTCCAGCCTCTGGTGTACAATGCCATGACCAGGCATCCACAGCATCCCTGAGGTGGTCTCCCAAACAGGACACATGTCCATCGGACACCCAACAAAATCCCCAAACACTATTGAATAAGTTCCCCAAAGTAATTCTCAAAAAACCCTGAGGCCATCCTGTGGTCACCAGCCGCCCCCCAATCCCTTCACCCTTCCCCCCATCCCCAACCCCCTCCCCCCCGCCCATCTAACAACTCTCGGTTTTTTTGTGTCCCCAAAACTGTTTCTGATTAGTGCATACACATATTCTTTTCTTTAGATTCCGCATATAAGTGAGATAATATGGTACTTGTCTTTCTCTTTCTGACTTATTTCACTTAACATTTGGTGTATTGTTGTATTCAATTTGCTAGTACTTTGTTTAGGATTTTTGCATCTGTATTTATCAGAGATATTGGTCTGTAGTTTCCTTGTTTTGTATTATCTGTGCCAGGTTTTGGTATCAAGGTAATATTACTTTCGTAAAATGAGTTAGGAAGCATTTCTTCAATTTTTTTGAAGCGTTTTAGGAGGACAGGTATTAAGTCATCTTTCAATGTTTGGTAGAATTCACTAGTGAAACCATCTGGTCCTAGACTTTTATTTGTTGGGTGGTTTTTGATGATTGCTTCAATTTCCTCACTTTTTCTCTAAAGTTTCCTCATTTTTATTTTCCAGTTCTTTGTGATTCAAAGAAGGTTGTATATTTCTAAGAACTCATCCATTTCTTCTGGGTTATTGAATTTGGCGGCATATAGTGCTTCACAGTATTATATGATCTTTTGTATTTCCAGGCAGCAGTGTTTTGACTCATAGTTCTTTCTGATTGCAGTGAGTTAGGAGGTATTATGTACTCATTGTCATTTTGTTTAAGTCTTACTATTGCTAATCATGATGTTCCTTTTTTTTTTTTTTACCTCTGCACTGTTTGCCAATATGCCCTAAACTGACACATCATGATATTTTGTTTTATTGACATATTTTTTTATGGTCAGCAATTTCTTCCCTGGAAGGGACTTGAACAGTTAACTCTTTCAGATTATGTGATCACCATTTGCTATTCTGTGGAAATAATATAACCTCAAGGTCTAATATCAGGTTATTTGTATAGAGAATATTTTATGTGATCTAGTGTGGGCCAGAATAAAAATAATAACTGTTTTAATATTTCAGAAAAATGGCAATGTAGAGTGAATGCCAATTTAGTTTTTGAACCCAATAAACCTATTCCCAGAAATATGTAAAGCATATAATAACTAAGTTAGGGATACAATGATAATTACAAATTATATCAAAGATGCAAATCTTATTAGTTTTTCTTTATCTTATTTTATATGTTACATCTGTTAAATAACCTTCATGGTTTCCTGTTGCCCTAAGGAGAAAATCTTAAAACCGTAGGATGATATGAAATTTCTTCTAGGATTTGTCCCCTTGTTCCTTTTTTAGTCTCATGATGCCGTATTTCCTTATATCTACCCCATGTTGTAGCTGTCTACACTGTTTGATGTAGCTGTTTATGTGTGCAGTTTGGTTTGCTTGAAATAACTCTTCTCCCTTGTCTGCTTGGTAAACTCTTCAACATCCATGAGAAATGGCCACTTATATCATTTCTGGGAAGCCTCTGTCTGCTGTGGCAGAATTAGGTGTGATATTTATCTTGCTTCACAACATCATGTGTCCAGCTCTAAAAGGTTGTTGTGACATGTTGTTAACCATTTATTTACTTGCCAATCATTCTCACTACATTGAAGTTTTGAAGAATAAGAATTTAATTTTTTAAAATCTTTGCTTCTTATCAGACTGTCTGGCATATAGTTGATGCTCAATAAATATTTGTTAGCTGAATAAAATGTGTGTAGCTACGGTAATGGAGGGGGTGGGTAGTGCTAAACATGAGGAGGAGGAAGGGAACACACCAAACGGCTTTCCCTCTGAGGACTAATTTGAGAAGACTCAATACACAACTGTGAGAAAGATATTGCAGAAGAGACTATTGACTGGGATTTATGAACTGTGCCCAGAGAACAGCAGGATTTTTAAGGCTGCATGGACATAAGTGTTCCATAATGTTTTAGAAGTAAAAACAAAAGAGTTAGGAATCATTAAGATGTCCACACCTTCTAGTTTGAGTCTTAAATTAATTTGCCCATTTCTCCCCCCCTTTTTTTAAAGCAACTTACACTGGATGAACTGCTATGAAATTTCTCTGTGACCTTGGGAAAGTCATTTAACATTGTTAGGCCTCAAAATGCTTATCAAAAAATGAAAGGAATTTAATATTCACCCTAAACCAATATTTTGTTCTTCACTGACATCTTAATAGTTTAACGAAAGCCGTATTTTACAGGCTACATACGTAGAACCTGAGTTTGTTCCTAATTTAATTGATGGCTGTTTAATAATTTCCCTACCCTACTTGGTTTTTTTTTTTTTTTTTTTCCTCATCAGCTTGCTACAGTACTTAAAATTCCCACCAGGATCTGCTTGTGTTCAGGATTACCTCTATAAGGCTCCCTTTAAAATGCAAACAAATGATCTAGAGGATAGACACATAAACTCATTAATACATATTCAACATGATTAGTGATCTTTAAAACTTAAATTTGACCAGGTCACTACCTTACTTAAAATCTTTTAGTGGCTTCCCATTGGGCTTAGGATAAAGACAAATTGCTTATTGAGCGTTTTGAGCCCAGAATATTCAATCCCCACCTTCCCACCCACGTCTCCAGACTCATCCCCTTTATACTCCTCCAGCTCTCTGGGCTCCAATCCCTCTTACCTTCTTTCAGTCTCTGGCAGCCACCTTCCTTCTGCCTGCCACTTGCTGTTCCCCTAAGCACTTTTCTCGAGACTACTTAGTTAGTACCTATTTATCTTTCATTTGCCACTTAATTGCTGCTTTGTGTGTTCCTTGACCTTCATGACCAAGTCAGATTCCCTTATTCCAGACTCCCTTTGCACCATGCACCTCTGCTTCCTTGGCTTCATAGCACTTCTCCTTTAATGATCACATTATTGTCTGTCTTCCTCACTAGATCATAAACTCCGAGGACAGGGATCATGTCTTCCTTTGCTTACTGTTATATTCTTACTTCTTATCATGTAAGATAGGGCTCTCACGCCTAGTTTGTACTGTGCTCTCCATAAATAGTATTTGTTGAATGAAAAGATAAATTAAGGATTAAATGAATAAATAAATAAATATATAATCCAGCTTATCATCTCTGAGCCTTAAAAAAAGCACAGAACTTTGTGGAATGAGATTTCCATAGACAGATTAAAAGCCAATGCTTTCCAGGGCCTCCCAGAATCTCTACTCCTCTCTCAGTCTGTTTTTTTTTTTCCTCACTTCTCCTATTCCTCTCCTTGTTCATTCCATTTCAGTCATGTGGCCTCCTTGTGGTCCCTCAAACATATCAAGCACACCCTGACCTTAGGCTCTTTGGACATTGGCCTTTTCCTCCTGGGAGCTCTCCTCCAGACTTCCTCATAGCTGCTTTTACTCAGAAGCCACCTTTTCTGTGATGCCTATCTTAGTCTCTCTATTTGAAAATACAATCCTCACATTACACCTCCCATCCCTACAATCCTCATCCTCTTTACCATGCTTCACTTTTCTTTTTTTCCATAGCCATATTATCTGCTAACAGCCTATATAATTTACACATTTATTATATTATTTCTTTTCTGTGTCCTTTTTTGGAATGTAAGCTCCATGGGGCTAAGGATCTTAGTCTGGTTCATTGATCTAACCCAAATGCCTAACTGCAACACTGCCTGAGTACATGTGGTGGGTGTTCAACAAATATTTGCTGAATGAATGGGAGAAAGATGTGGGCAGAAACATTGTCTAGGTGAGCTATAAAATGAAAAATACCAGGCAATCAAGTCATTAGATTCCCGATGGAGGGTAACAGGAAGTAGGCAGGGTTTTAAAGACAACGTCATTCACTCCTCCATTTTACATGAGGCCTGACCCTATTTTATTGTTTATTTATTTACTTATCTATCTATCTATCTATCTATCTATCTATCTATCTATCTATCTATCATCTATCTATCTATCTATCTATCTATCTATCTATCTATCTATCTATCATCTATGTGTTTATTTATTTATTTTTTAAGGAGGGTGCCTCTCACAGTGGCCCATGTGGGGATCCAGCTGGCAACCTTGGTGTTATCAGCACTACTCTCTAACCAACTGAGCTAACCAGTCACCCCGGGCCTGACCCTATTTTAAATTGATGAACATTTATGGAGAAAGAGTCTAATCTAGTTCAAAATAATTTATATAATAGATAGATTTATAGGCATGACCATGCTTCTTTCTGATAATTGAAAGATTTCTGCCCTTGAGTTCTGCTATGTAAACATGGCAGATGGTTATGTAAACATAGTACTTAAGAACTGTATTTGGCAAAGGAATAAGAAATATTCTTAGAAGGACAGTCTGTACTCTTCTCAGAAAGAACTAGAGAATTGTATAAAGACATGAAATTCCTTCCCCTCAAAACTGTAAAAAGTGAGTATCTGTTACCATGTTCACCCAAGTCAACCAGATTTCCAAAATGATCCAAGTTTCTTGCTCTTACTCCAGTTGGATGACACTGATGGTTTTTATATTAATTACCTTTATTACCTATATCATTACTTTGATTACCTATATAAAGATCTTTTGTTTCTTCTACTGTTACTCTTGCTCTTTGAATCTTTACATGATTTCTTTGTCCACGTTTCCTCTAAATTTTCTTCAAAAGGAGGGTTTTAATGGCAGTTTGCCTTTTACATCTTTCCACTTCAGTCTTCAATCTTTTTAAAAGAATAGGAAGAGAAAAGAACTAATCACACACAGTCAACACTATGATTTTTCTCAATAAAATTATTTAGGCTACTGAAGTTCTCTGTATTCATGGTGTAGTTGTAAAAATTATTTGCATTAACATTTCTTATGACTTTTTATGTTGGCACTCATGGCTCATATTTTATAGAGATTTCTAATTGAAGTCCCATGATCTATATTTTAGTTATCTAGGCAGTGACTCTTGTTACATAATAATGGCTATTTAAAGCATTAAATTGGAAGAAAGACCAAACCAAACAAAATAAAACTGCAGGTAGATGGGATCATGAGATATGTGGCTTGAATGGGGGAATTACAAAACCTTGCTATTCAAAAAACGGGAAAACTGGGAAAGCTTTACTCTCTCCATGAATTTTAAAGAGTGAATAAGTTTAACCTACTGAACACAACTCTGAAATGTTTCTAATTCCCTTATTATCAATGAAGGTAGACCAGAGAATGCGGAGAGAATTTTACCTTCGGGAAATGTACTGCTGTGCATTTTCAGTAACTGTATAGTCCATTTCTACTTCTCTGCTTGAAAATTAACAGCATGTTAACAGGATGATTGCCTACACTGTGGCACTGTCTGCTTAGGATAAGGCCATTAAATATTGATGGAGATAATTGTTCCTGCACTTGAACATCAGAACGATGGAACTAAGAGTAGTTTAACTGGCATTTGCCTTTATGCTTGGTAAATAGAGGACTGGATTTCAAAGTATAGAAGCATAAGTATTACCATGTACTCAGTTCCACAGCCAAGGCATCATTGATCAGAAACTGTGTTTTGTAAAAATGTTATAGTAAAAGTTAAATGGAACAGTTCAGCTGAGCTTTGTTGGAATTTATTCAAATAAAATGTGCTAGAACTGTTCTTCAAGAACATGCAAGCAGGATTTTTTGGCATTTGTCTAGTTATTTTTTCAATTTTAAAATGATATTCATGTATTATCATAAGAAGTACTGTACTATTTAGTGTGTTTTAAAATCTAGAAGATTTTTTTATACTTTTACTAAGTAATGTCTTAAGTAGCCTGATGTTTGAATAAAAGTGTCTAGGACTTTATTCCATTGCAGTTTGTATAAGTCTTTGTCTTTCTGATCAGATTGTGAGTTTTCTTAAAGGATTATGTTCTGTTCATTATCCTAACCCCAGTGTTGGCACAGTATTTAATACATACTAAGCAATCAATAAGTGTAAGTAGAATTTATACTTGCAACATGGTCCTTATTCTTGATATCCTTATCCAGTTGTAGAAATATCTCATCTGACAGAATTGAGTATTACTAGCTTTGAATGACTATGCTGAGGCCTCAGGAGATAGTTTATATTATTGATAAAAATATGAGCCCTATAGCTTACTAGAATGTGATTTGGGGTAAAGTATTTAAAATTCTTAACCCTTAAGTTTTTTCAGCAAGAGAAGGATAATAATTATCACCTTATAGATCTACTCTGACAATAAGTGAAACATGTATGTAAGAGATCTATCAACAGTACTCAGAACACTGTAGATTTTTAATGGCAGCAATTTTTTTATTACATATAAAAAGAATTTGGGCTATTTCAAAAATCTATCCAATAAGCCTGTCTTTTAATTAAACATAGCAAAGCAATAGTGTCCAGAATGTGGCAACAGTACTGGGGGATTATTTGTTTAATTAAAATGACTTTCAATATTATTTCTTTCATGCTCACATTTAATTAATTAATTGATTAATGAACCAGTTTGTTTGTTTGTATATTTTTAATATTCTAAGCCTGTGTGCCCCTAATGACTTGCTGGATACATTGAACCAACCCGAAATCAAATCAGATCACATTTCACGATTTGGTGAACACTGCTGTTATGGGCTGAATTGAGTCCTCTCAAAATTGGGATGTTTAAGTGCTAACTTCTGGCACCTCAGAATGTGACTGCATTTAGAGATAGAGCCTTTAAAGAGGTAATTAAGTTAACATGAAGCTGTTAGGGTGCGACTAAGCCAATCCCATGAGTATCCTTATATGAAGGGAAACTTAGAACGCAACAGAAGAGATGGCAGGAATGCAAACTCACAGAGCAGAGGCCACATGAAGACCCAGCGTGAAGGCTGCCATCTGCCAGCTAAGGAGAGAGGCCTCAAGGAAATCAACCCTGCTGACACCTTGATCTTGGACTTCTAGCCCCCAGAACTATGAAAAAAATATATTTCTGTTGTTTAAGCCACCCAGTTTGTGGTATTTTGTTAAGACAGCCTTTGAAAATGAATACAACTGTGAACACTAAATTCAATTCAATTCAGTTTTAACTTTACAGAAATTGAATCAACAAATATTTTAAAACAAAAAATTTACCTGGTAAACTACTCACACTTACCGGTAATGTATGAATCTAGTCTCAAGTAATGATGACTTTCACCATGAACTTTGAAAGCAGTTCCAAAGGAAGTTTCAAAACGCTTTTGAATACTTAGGGTAGATGCTGATTCAGTGAGCACCTTGATGTTTGGCCTCCTGCAATCTGAAGCTCCAGTAGCCCCTGGCAGAATCTCCTGCATATGTCTATTTTATTTCTTTTGGTACTATGCTAGATACAACTCCTTGCTGCTGCATTTCCCAGAGTTCACAGTTTTATGGTATCATTTGATATTTGGTTTTCTAATATCTTAAAATATTTTCTTTGGCAGACCCTGTTTGGATATGCCTCATTGTATCTGACTGCCAGGTAAACTCCCATATGCTGGCTATTTCTAAGCCTCCTTATTCCCGTCCTTTGCTTTACTTGTTGCATCTACGTCTTTCCAAATTTCTCCTCATTAGAATTGTCTTTTGTTTTTCAGCAAGTTAAGATTTCGTCCAGTTTTTTATATCATCAGCACAATGGAAGTGAGGCAAAGTAGCATGGTAGTCAAGTGAGGACCCTGGGGTCAGAAAGCCTCTGTTCAGATCTCAGCTTTGCTTGTTCTTACCTGTGATTTGTTGGCCTACTTACCTCTCTGAGCCTCAGCTTCCTTCTTCCTAAACTGGAATTTTCATTGGTATTTATCACCTCATTTAGTTTCACAATGACCCATATGTGTAAAGTTCTCATCAGAGAGACGGGCACACAGTAGACCTGTAAGTAATGTTAACTGTTGTGATCATAGAGCATCTGTTCCTAGGAAGTAACAAACAATGTGCCTCAGCAATGGCCGAGTTTTGTTCAAAAAACACATGATAAAAATCTAGGTGCCCCTGAAAAGCTGTAATTTGTTGCTTCATTTCAGGAACAACATTAAAGTGAATTTCTTGCCCCTTATCTTTGAGTGAGGCCAGAACCAGCAGCATCTAGCTTTCACCTACGAAAGTGGCCCTAAAAGTTACAATAGTAAATTTTTCTCCTGCTTTTTAGTTTTCAAACTGAACTCTCTGGAGTCTTTACATCAGTATGAGGCTGTTCAATATTTCATTCTTGATCTCATTTTGACACTGGAAATATGTAGACTTTGGGTGGGAGGGAAGAAAGTAACTGAATACATTTCAACATCAATTTGGTTCAACTAAAATCTTAACATCTGTAACCAGACTTCTAATCAGCCTCCAATATTTGGCATTCTCAAAGGACAGGACAATGCAAACCCCAAAGGAACAAATTCATTTAGACTGATTATAAGTGCATTCTGGCATACAGGTGGAGAATTAAAAATTCATTTCCTTTTGACGATTTTTAAAAGTTCTTAACCTACCAGTCTCAGGAAGGAGTCACCAGTGTTTGACATAGGAGAGCACAAAATTGTGGATGAAGCTGTGGAAATGTTCAACATATCCATCTTAACAGACTTTCATGGGGAATGAGTCACATTTTCATTCATTCTTTTGTTACATTTGTTGACTAAGCTAAGAGTGTTACTTAAGATATATTCGTTAAAGACAAATATTAAAGACTATAAAGCATTTTCTTTTAAAAATTATTTATTTGAGAAATGCTTAGTGCATATTCAATTTTATAATCCCTTCTTTTTCAACTATACCAAATTTCTACTGTGAAAGCTAGAAAACCTCTGTAGAATTAAAATTTTTCTTCGAACTTTTTTTCTAAGTAGATAGTTTCATTCACAACCAGATAAAGATATCTTTGTATCCTACTTATTACAATAATAGACCGGATGGATTCTTGGTGAAACCTGAATATTTTTAAATGCTGTATATGTTCTAGTTCTAAATTGCATGTTTTAGGCATATTGCTTTGAAATACCGAAAAAAAAAATGCATGCTGAATTTTGATGTGTTCTAAAACAGTCGTGAAAATTAACATCTTCCTTCAGCCCAGGGCCAAACAGATTTTTTTGCAGGGCCAAATTAGAATCTGCCTACAGGCTTTAGATAAAAAAAGGTAACAAGCAGGCAACTTTATAAAGTCAAAAAAGGCAAAGTAATCTTACATGGTTATCTTTTTTGGTAATTGAAGTAGTTGGGAAAGAAAATAATCTTTTAACTTAGCCCAAACCCTCCAGAGTGTGTGGATGTTAATAGATCTTTTCCAGGATATAAGCAGGCATAATGGTACTTTACTTCCTATAGGCAACAAATTGTTTTAATGTAGAAATATAAATTATGGGGAGTAGAACTTGCAAGGCCTGTTTTTGCAAGGTACTCTTTTTAGATTCTTTTTTCAGCGTTCACATTTTTGCAAGCCTAACTTGTAATTGGGAGATCAGAAGCCAGAATCATGGATTACTAATTACATATTACTATTTCTACCTGCTCTGAGATTTTATAGGTGAAACTAACAGTATGGATCATAATAACCATTAGACTAAGTACAACAATAGAGAAGCAATGCCCACAGCATCAGGAAAGGAAGGAGAACATAGAAGAGAAGGCCTGGGAATATGACATGTAAACTTGGATACTCCATGATACATAAATGTGGATATAGGTGTATTTGACATTGAGGAGACAATTATGAGCACCAAGTATACACCTGGGAGTGTGCTAGGTGATGAGAGTCAAAAATGGATAAGACAGTCTCTGCCCTCGAAAAGCTCAAAGTCTAGTGAAAGGACCACAAGAGAATGAAGGAAATATGGTCTAGATTATAATAAAAATAATTATATCAGCAAACATGTTTTGAGTGCTTAAGACGGTCCAATCACTGTTTCATTTATACATTTATACATTTAACATTTATACATTTATATTTTCATTTATTTTCATTTATACAACAAATCAGTAAGTTAGGAACAATTATTATTTTCATTTTGCAATTAGGAGAACTGAGTCTAGGGAGGGGTAAGTAGCTTACCCAAGGTAACAGAACTAGTAATTGATGCTTCAGCCAAAAAAAAAAAAAAAAAAAAAGAAAAAGAAAAGAAAGAAATAGAATAGGGATAGAAAGAGAAGACATGAATAGATAGATCTTAACATACGTGTATATGTATATGTATATACATATGTACGTCATATACATCCTCATCACCCTCACACACACTGTAAATGTGCTTTATGTGCTTTTCCAGTTTTCTGTATGCCATTACCACACTTGGACCATACTTAATGTGTGTCCTCATTCCTTGTGTTTGTCCATCTATCAAGACCAACTCAAATTCTCCTTCATTCGTGAGTCCTTCTCTGAAGATCTAGATGGAATGATCTCTTCCCCACTCTAAAATGTCATTAGCTTTATTCTTGTTCATTTACTCACTAATACTGTTTTGTAGAGTACACTATAACTAGTTGCTTTTCTTGAACTTAACAATTTGAAAAGTGTTTTCCCTCTGCTACACGTACAAGACACACGATAAGTGTTTCTTGATGCATCAATGCATAGATTGGTTGGAGCAAGCAAACCCCTGTCATTTATGCACCATTGCTACCTTGTACCAATGTCTGATGTGCTATTGCTTCTTGTGGTCCCATTAATATTACTATTCTAATTAGAGATGTCCAAATGGAATCTACTATCTCCTTTCTGGTAGAACTGATTTCCAGTATTATTTTCTGTTGTGCCCTTCGTTGGATTGCTTCTTGGTTTACTCTAATAAGCTTGTTTCACAGTTTTATATCCATTCTAGTCTGGTAAACAATATCTTACAAGAAAAGTCTGGAAAGGAATTAGCCAGCCAGCCAGCCAGTCAGCCAGCCAGCCAGGATGTTTTTCTTACAACATTATTTTATGGCCTTTACAAAGCTGCTGAAATGAGAATTATTCTTTATCAGTTTCCTCATCAGATCACAGTTGTAATGTCTGGGATGGTGGCCATGTCCAAATCCAGAGACCCTTAGAGTAGATGAGACCTCTCTCTTCTCTGGAGTCCTCAATAAGCCTGGCTTGCAGGATGGTCATTTTAACTGGCAGAGTAAGAAAGACTGAAACCTCATTGCAGTCTTTTCAGCTTCCTTTGAATTCTTTCCCAGAGCAGTTACCCCTAGTAGGCTAAGCTCTAAGGGGTTGGTAAAATACCCAATTGTTCTCCATTACACTCTTTTTATTTACTGTGCTGACAGAGTCAAATGACTCCACAAAGACATCATGTTGGCAGCAATTACTCCTTCCCCCCTCCCTTCCATCCCCGCCTCCAATCTTTGTATTTTCTAAGCTGTTTCAAATCTTTGAGGAGTGAGTCCTAGGGGAAACCAGAGTTCAGAATTCTTAATCTAGTGAGCTGGGGTTACAGAAAATAATATGAAATTGTAATTATGTTATTCTTGGGTTGAAACTGGCGAAACATAAAATTCTTTTTCTAGGAGTACCCAGATTATGGATTTAATGGCCTATAATAGAATCTCATGATCTGTTCAGTTAGAGCCAATATTTTAGGTGTGCCAATTGTGGAGTTTTATGATGAGAGTGCTCATGATCTAGTTTATCAAGAAAGGTGTAGCGCAAATCTTTGATTCACAGTCCATCTATAAGTTTACTCTATAAGAAGTTGGAGAAACTTAATCTCTTTTGTTAATGTGGCTGATGAACATACTCACTGGATTAAATGCTGAATAAGGGCTGGGAAGTTTAAGTGTTACTGGTTTTACAAAATACAAGATCTTTACTATCCTAACTGATCTCCTCTTTAGTGAGTAAATTATGCTTGCTAGTTATTGAGGTTAAAAAAAAAAATTCCTTTAAATCCTCTTCAAAATCTCTCTTCATAAGAGTCTGTTTGACCTGCCTGGTAGTTCTATGTCTGACAGTGCTCAGATTAATTGTACAGAAACAAAACAAAACAAAACAAAACAAAACAAAACAAAACCAACAACAACAACAAAAAACTAGAGTAATGCTTAGGAGTGGAAAAAAGGAACACACATTCTCTCTCGCCCCCTCTATCACCCTCTCTGTTTTCTTTGTCAATGCCATATTATACATGTAGTGTGTAAGAACCAGAGAAAGAAAAAAAAATGAGATAGTCTTCCTGCCCAAAGTCTAATACTAGAATGGATAGAAAGAAAAAGAGAATGTACTTGAAAGTATATAATATGAAGAGTAGGGAAATGAATTAATCAGAAATCATAATGGAAAAGTAACCATGTAGAAGGAAAGAAAGTTTTCACAAAATACTCTAAATATGTACCCAAAAATGATAAATCCCAAATCTAGAAATAGTGGGGAAAAATCAAACAAAGAAATGATGCTAAGCAAAATTCCATTAAGGTATGCTATTTTTGATCATTAATATGAACTTAGAGACCTGTAATCAGCAGTATCTTCTTTCTATCAAATGCCCTATTGTGAGTTCTTGTCAAAGTATATATCTATAGACAGGTAGTCAGAGGCAGAAACGAGACCAAGTTTTTACATTTTCAAAATTTGGAAAAGAAAGGCATTGTAAAGAAATTTTTTGTAAAGTATTAAAAGCAAAGGCCTTTCTATTACAACTCAGCAGAAAACTACTTTCTAATAAATCCCTTATAAATACATTGGCATATTTACATTTGGGTGGTAAGTGTTATCAATTGCCTTAACAGTCACTGCCCAAATTCATTTCTTTATAACTCACAAGGTTTTCTTAAAATATTTAACAAAACTTACAGATTCTGGGTTTGTGACAGTATTCATAGTACTGTATTGATTATGTTTAGCTATTATCAATAACACATTCATTCCTGTATTCATTCACACATTGTGTGTTACTATACTTGGAGATGCAGAGAGGAACATGGTACTGTTCCAGATCTCAAGAAACCACAACCTTTTGCAGGAGACGATATCATCCCAGTTTTAGAAGTGCTCATTCTCTTTCATTATATGTGTATGAAATGTGGAGTGATGGATAAGAAGATTTGGTGGTTAGAAGCCCTGGCTCTGTGTTCTACTGGTTAATAACTGTGTTTTAAGCAGAGCAGCTTCCCATAAGTAAAATGAGATACAAATTTCCTCATTGAGTTAAGAGGATTATATGAAACAGTACATATGAATCACTTAATACAGGGCCTGGTACATTCCAGTTGGTCAAAAAACTTAGCTACTATTATCATCATAGCACTTGAATCTGGTAAAGAATTATTTTCTTTTTTTTTTTTTTGCTCAGAGAAATACTAAGCAACTTATTTATGGATATATATATATCGTAGGTAGAAATATTGGGATTCACACTCAGGTTGCAGTGCCAAGTAATTTACATGCTCATATTTTTTCTTTCTACAACATTATATCTCTTCTGAAATAGCTTCATTTCCATGACTTCCTTGAAAGGATAATGCTTGTAATTAATATGGAAAAATCATCCATGCAGTTTTTTCTAAATCTCCTTTTCTCTGGCCTAGTTTACTAAATCTTCTGTAAGAGTTCTTGTACCCTTTTACAGAAGTATTTATAATATTGATGCATGATACTTGATACTAAATGATTAATAAAAATTATGGAAGTTATTAACTTTTTCCCAACCAAATATCACATTATGGACCCAGAAACTTTAGACACTTAATTAAATCTTATTTTGTACCTACTAACAGTTTTAAAAAAATGTTATGAAAAGACGTCAAGTATGTACTAAAGCTTTGTCAGTTCTGTTTTCAGGCTAGAGTTTTTTTTTTTTTTTTTTTTTTTAACTGCTAAGTTATACACTCCATTGGAATCCATTACCGTGGCAGGTTTTTCTAGGCAAATAGCACACCAGAGGAAAGTTTGGCTTTGAGTTTTCTTTCTGATTTAGTTTATTCTTTGGTTGCTAATTTACATTTTTCTTTGAAACAGATGAGAATTATAATACATATGCAAACGCATAAAGCGAAGAAAGATACCCCCTGGCCCCCAACTAACAGCACAAATTTGGGAAAATTATTTCACTGATTTGTATCACAGTTTAAACATCTGCAAAAGTGGGTAGTACTTTCTATTCTAAAGTTCTGTTTTCAGGATTGAATGTGATCATGTGCTGGAGTTGGCCTATTGTTAATTATTCAGGAACTTTCAGAGCTGGATATTAAAATCTTGGTAGTTTAAAATTGGCCACAGGGGGAGTACTTATTATACCATAGAAATCAGCAAATACTATAAATTAGAGCTTTCCTTTTCCTTCCTGGAGAGTGGGTTTACTGCACATCACTAGATTATTCTTGTAAACCACTTAGTAAAATTTCTGGCCCACATTTAGATTTCAATATTCTTAGTTCTTAGGAGTATGATTATGATGTTATTTCAGAAATCTGCATGGGGTGTTTTCCTACATTACCTCTCTAAATGCTTGTACCAATTTGTACCTTTATGCTAACAATAAAGATGTCAAGATGTTTGTGTTAAGAAACCCACCTTTCAGTACCTGCACAAAAGAAATCAATTAAAGAGGAATACACCGAGCTTCATGAGAGAAAACTTATCCTGAGTTGATAGCTGAGATGCCTTAATGAAATGAAGATGCAGAAAGGCTGCTGATTGCAGATCATTATAGGCTTCTTGTTTTATTCCTCCTCTTCAGTGGCAGGACGAAAAATATTTCATGAATTAATCTGAGCTAACATAAAAAAAATTTTTCTAAGCATAACATGCCACCTCATCTCTCTTCATCTGTTGGTTTCTATTACTTTTGTTACTTCTATACAATAAATTTTGCTTACCTGGAAGTGAAGTGTTTGAAAAACTCACAAATTCAAAATGTGTTTTTAATGATAAAGTTCGTAGCTTGGCTCTGAACAGAGCATCCATATATCATATACCTCTGTGTCTCCATCTTCTACTTGATCCGGATACAGGAAAAGCAGGATTCCAGGTAGAGAGGGGCAGTTTCCCAAACCTCACTCATGCAAATGATTAGAGACGGCTGTTTAAATTCCCATTTCAGTGGATGGGCTCAGAAATGGGCCACATTTTTTAGTAGGACTGCTTCTACTAGGAGGGGTGAGGGCATCTGCTACAGCTAGATAGCAGATGTTAGGGATAGAAAATTCCCCATTTAAATATAAAATATATGGGAAAGGGTATAGAAAATAAATAAGGAATGTCAAAGGATGTTGAAGGAATACACTGACATATTTATAGTGACTATTGGCTGACAAAAAAAAAATTTTGACTTAAGGCAATTTTATTTTTGATGAAGTGTTCAGCGAAGTTATTGCTCAGATCCAGTTACATTCCTCTTATTTTCCTAACATCTCGTTGGTGTATATTTATGCATTAGATGTATATTAGGTATAACATATATCTAATGCATAAATTAAATACATGTATGACTTACATAGTCTCACAGCAGTTTTTTTCTGATTATAAATGTTTTATAACTTAATGAAAATTTCAAGAAATACAGAAGTGAATGAAGAATAGATAATCTTATTCCTCAGCTACAACTACTGTTAAAATTTGTGAAACAAGCTTTTAGGCTTTTTAAAAACAATATTTAAACACATATATATGTTCATATGAACTTAAGCATGTATATGTATGATTGTTCATTTGCTTGTTTTATTTTAAATATGGTATCATTCTCTTCTAAAAACTTTCTTTTCCATTTAATATAGCTTGGTTATTGTTCCATGTCCTCACCTGTAGACCTGTTTCATTATTTTTAAAAACTATATAGTATTATGCTGATTGTATACACTATACTTTATATAATTAATATATTGATAGAAATGTAGGAATTTATATTTTTTCAACATTAAAAACAATGGTAATTCAGGTGTATATCTCTATCTCTATATTTATATATAATTGCACAGTTATGAGTATTTCTGTAGAATAAATACCCAGAAATTGATATTATACTTATTACTACTTATTTTTTAAAATTACAAAAAATTATATAACAGTTGACATACAACATTAGTTTCAAGTGTACAACATAGTGATTAGACGTTTATATAACTTCCAAAGCGATCAACTTCCTAAGACTAGTACCCACCTGACTCCTACATAGTTATTCATTATTACTACTTTTAATTCTCAAAATTACCTTGCAAGGTAAGGTTATTATTATTATAAACATTTTATTGATAAGTGAACTAAAGAGTAAAAAGTTTAAATGGCCTATCCAAAGTCATGTAGCTTATATTAAGTAGAAGAGCTAGGTTGCACGCCTACCTCTTTTGTGAGCACAGTACTCACACAATCTGACTGCAGAGCACTATACAAAGCTGTCTCTTGTTATTTCTGCCTGTTATATTTCAGTTGTTTTCATAATTTAATGTTTCTCAGGTCAGAATCTGTCTTCTCATTGATGCTATTTTAATAATCATTGTCAGACAGCTAGCAGCATGACGTAAATGTCATTGCTGATATAGGTGCACCTCGGTTGTTATTTACTTGTTCCATGACTGGACGCCTGTAACCCCTCAAAAAGCCATTTAAGGACCTTGAAAGCAGGGCTATGAGTCCTAGTAGTTGTCTGAAAAATCTTCTTGTGACAACTTCATTTAAATAAAGAGTCGCAAAACTTGCCAAATGACTATCAAAATCCTGGAAGAAAATCTTAGAGATGATAGTAGAGAATTTTATAAAGAAATATTGCATTACTAACAATCTTGATGGAAAAGTGGATAATATTTGGCAGAAAAACACAGACATTGGTAACTCTGAGTCAAAAAGTATTTAAGAAGAATTGGACCCCAAATGTAAAGATCTCAACCAATTGATTTAATTTACATATTCAGTGTTATGTATGCATAGGAGTAATATATGATAAAGTCAGTCTAGCTGTAAAAGAGCTCTTTGAATAACTAAAAATAAAAATTGTAAATGACAAGAAAATGTTGTACATAGTATATAATTGAGAGTAGTTTTTTTTTCTCTTGAATATACATAACATAAAAGTGCCCATTACAATTAATGGCTTTTTAGATTCATTGAAATATATTAGTACCTACTTTATAGGGTTGTTATAAGAATGGCTGCAAGTATTTAGAACAGTGCCCAGTATATGATGAGCATTTGATAAATGATAGTTATTAAAAATATTTAATAGAAATTACAAATTTTCTTCCAAAAAGGGTGAATGAATTTGCAATACAAATTTAACAATTTTATTACAGTAATTTATAACCTAGGACATAATTTAGTATAATTCTTCATCCAAAAAAAATAAGGCTATTATCTCAACCCTATCATATGTGACCATGTATCTTCTGTACAGATAGAGGGAATAGTTAAGTTTGCTTAAAGTCTTTAAAAAACAACATTCTTCTGTGTAGTCCCATAATTATTTAATTCTACTTATTATTTCCTCAAATAGGTTTTGATTTCTGGGTTATATGTTGGAATGAAACTTGTACTTTCATCAATGATTCTTTGACCTCTAAGTTGTAGTAATAAATAGAATTCAACAGATTAATTATATTTTAGAAACTAAAAAGATTTTGGATGCTTGTATTTAAAAAAAATCAACGAGAACATATTACAAAACTGGATTTAGGAATATTTTGATATATATGAAATCATTCTACTTTAGAAACAATTTTTAAAAATTTGTGCTTGTTGTTACATCCAAGAAAATCAGAATTCTGTTGGTAGGGAAAACATAGAAAAGCATATAAAATACAGTATCACATCTCTAGATATTCATCACTTACTGCAAATATACTCCTGAAGGAGAAAGTTTATTCCACATTATGTATTCAACTCACTTGCTGACATGTCTTTCCATTGAGTCATCTCTTAAACCTGTGTCCCCAGAGTAGCTCTCCTAAGGGATGACCGAGTCAAAGGCTGAGTTGTAAAATTATTGCAATGAAGTTTTTAGTTGTTTCTGGGGGCTAGCTGAAGAAGAAGTTCAATTTGTCTTCATTTAGGGCAGCCAATAATTGGGCCATTCTTAGATGCTCACATCAAGTCCAAGAAATTGCCATACCTACATAGAGAACAGCATGGGCCTGCTTACCTGAGTAGGAGGGTTGAGCTGGGTAGATCATACTTAAAATGTAGCAGGTTTCATGCCAGCATATCTAGTACAGTAGTTGTTAAGATATGCAAACAATTGTAATTGAAAGTGGAGTCAAGCATTTAGAGGCAGAAACGCTAATTAGAACTAATTGACAAGTGTTATAACACTCACCAGGGTAGCTCTTTACAAAGAAAAATGATAGTTATATAAATACAGTGATTAATTGTATTGGCTTAGTCATTATTTTTCTTCTTGGCATCAAGCAAAACTCAAATTTAGCCACTGATTCTGACTTCATATTTGTGGTGGGTCTCTAGGTGAACATTTCTGTTTCTCAAGCCAGTTTTGCTTCTGTCATTTGTGTGTGTGTGTGTACGCACATGCATGCATGCTTTATCATACTCATATTTCTATGTGTGTGTTTTACTATAACATCTGTTGGATATAGACAAAGTTTGCAATTACAATCTCTGCTGTAAAAGCTACTCTCAACCATTAACATTAAAGTTGTTCTACTTTGTAAGCATAAACACAATTATTTCACATACTTTTTGTTCTCTAAATATTCTGGTAATAATAATTTGAAGCAAAGTCTTCATGTCTGTCAATCTAGCATCCCCACCAACAATACAGTTCTTTTAAGAAAAAAGAGTTAGGCTGAATGTATTCTTTATCTATAGGTACATTTTACCAGATTAAAAGTATCATTTGAAAACTCCTAAAGTGGAAGTTTCACTGAAAGCAAAACCAAAGAAAACACATTTGATTACTCCTTAAAACATGAGATATGGTGAGGGAAAGTTTGTTAGCTCAAAGCCAGACACTGCAGATGGGAGCTGCAGTGGAAAAACAATACAGTTCAGAAAAGTTTGAAGATCTAGGTTCATACTATGATTGTATCACTAATTATCTGTACAACCAAGATAAGCCACTTGAGCACTTTTGATCCTAGTTTTCTTGTCTTTGAAATGAGAGGAATGAAGCAGATGTTTTCCAAGGTCCTTCTTCCTTTGAAAAATTAGTCCATTTCAAATTACATATTTTGAAATATTTCCAAGGTAAGTTCACTAGAGTGAAGTTTAGCCCATTTTCACAAAGAGTTCTACAGGGCCTATGGGTGGCTCAGACCTGGGATTGAATTCCATCTGGTTTATGACCCTTATGGGCTTTACCCATTCATTTCCTTGGGGGTGGGGGTGGGAATTGGGTAGAGTTAAGAGAATCTGATACCCTTGAATTGAGTTACTCTATCCAGTTGTCCTGTTTCAATCACATAGGTATTATAAACCATTTTCTGATTTTATTTTTCTTTTCAATTTTAGGGCAAGGGAAAGAATAAATTTGAGGGAGTTGATGATCCACCTCTACATAAAATATACCTCTAAATAACTCTTTTTTGAAAATGTGTTTGTCTGATTTTTGTAACCCAAATCATCACAACCTGTCCTATAACTCAATCTCAGAGTTATTTAATGTAAGGAAGAATTTTATTACTGTATCAGTTTCCTGGGGCTACCATAATAATAATCACAACTGGGTAGTTTGAAAAAACAGAAAATTATTCTCTCACAGTTCTGAAGGCTAAAAGTTTGAAATCAAACAATTGATAGGGTTATGCTTCTTGTAAAATCTCTAGGAAAGAAACTGTTCCATGCTTCTCTCTTAGCTTTAGTGGTAGATGACATTCTTTGGTATTTCTTGGTTTGTGGAAGCATCACTCCAATTTCTGTCTCTGTTGTTACACAGTATCCCCTGTATGTCTGTGTCTCTGTCTAAATCTCTCTCTCCTTGTAAGGATACCAGTCATTGGATTTAGAGCCTAACTCAATCCAGTGTGACTTCATCATCTTAACTAACTACATCTGCAAACACCCTATTTCCAAATTAGGTCACATTCTGAGTTTTTGGGTAGACATAAATTTGGGGGGATCATTATTCAACTCAGTAAAATTGCCACCCAAAGAAAAATGACAACCCTACAAGTATTGATGACAAATAAAAATATTTTAATTTAAAAATCCAAAGTTCACAAAAATCTGTCATGCTTAGGAACTGTTAGGAGTAGGTATTAGGTATTCTTCTCAAATATGGCTTGTACTATGTTTCCCTGAAAATAAGACCTACTCCAAAAATAAGCCCCCGTTAAGATCGTTAGCCAGACGAATGCATTTAGTACATTATGATCATGTTCCAAAAGATGACGTGACTGTATTTGAATAAATGTAGATTGTTGTACATGAAAAAATAAGAAATCCACTGAAAATACGCCCTAAAGCATCTTTTGGAGCAAAAATTAATGAAAGACTCGGTCTTATTTTTGGGGAATTATCCAAAGCATGGTATTATCCAAAGCACAGTGAGAAAATTAATTTCATAATAAACTTTAACTGTATCAAATTTGTGGGATGATACAAAAATTGAGAGCATGCTAAGTATATTCAGCTAAATAATTTTTGAGGAAACAAAACTGATATGTAAAAGAAAAACAAAAAAGAATAAAGGTAATATCTATTTCTTTCAATCCTAAATTATTTCCTTCACGGCTTTTTCTCTTCTTTAAAAATATTTTCTTCTTAACTTCTCTATCTGACATAATCTTACATACGTACTTTTCTATTTTCTTCATTTTTATCTTTTTTCTCCTAACATTGATTAAAAAAACTTTTTTTCTAACACTGATTTTTTAAATTCTATTTTTAGCTTTGATATGTAAGTAAGAACTAGTTTAAAGGTGATTTGTAAACTTGACTATCACCAGTGGAACTTGATCTAATTTAGCTATAATCGTTTTTTTAAAGAAACGTACCATGACTCATATATTGACAAGTCAAAAAAATACTTTTATTATTACCTTTTTCCTGAATCCCTCACTTCTCTAATGCATTTATAATATTTTAATGAAAATGTTGATAATAAAGGTACAAAACATCTTATTTAAATTTATGCCTGTAAATATGGCATAAAATTCAAACATTAACACATACACTTCTTTGCAGAAAAAGACAGGGCCCAATGGTGAAGGGGCAGGATGTGTTCACTGCAGTATTGAGCAGTGAAATGGTATGATCAGATTTGTATAAATACTTTTAAAGGATATATCTTTTTAAGGAATAAAGGGAAGTGAGCAGCATAATGTAGGAGTCTATGTAACTAGGGCTGAGCGTCTTTAAAACAGACAATGCTAGTGATAATTCAATAGAAAGGAATATGTTTAAAGGAAGGATATAGGGTAAAATTGGTGAATAGGTTGGACAATGGAAGGGAAAGGTTTGAAGATGACACGTAGTTTTTGTATCAGTCAATTTGGTAGAAGGTGGTGGTTTTAACATTCTAGGGAATATATGACATGGATAAAGAGGATTTTGGAAAAAAATGTTGACTTTGTGTTTGTAACTTGAGATGTTTATGAAGTATCTAAGAATAGACATTCAAGCAGTAGATTTGAAGCTCTGAAAATATACCTTAGATCAAGAGAATTTTAAATTTGATTTAATTTTCTATCATGTTTTTCAAAAGAATGTTCAGTGATTTATAAATGACCAAAAAAAAAGTAATAAAAATATGATGAAAAGGAAAATAAAGGTAGGAAAATTAGAGGAAGCCATGAGATTGGTTAACAAAATGTACTGCTACAAGTTCTTATACAGTTGCTTGAAGTGGAGTAGAAGTATTTCTCTAAGCTTTCTAGTAGCAATCATGAGGAAGGGAGCACCATCAATGGTAAGAGGTGACCAAGTTTTGTTTTAATAATTGTATCCCCTCAACCTAAAAGAATGTCTGACACTTAATAGTTATTCAGTATTTTTTGAATAAATGCATTAAATAATTAATATATTTTTAAATAATCTTGAATGACAATAATTATTTGCCTTTGCCAAAATTACTCAAGTGTTTGAGATTATATTCTTTTTTCCAAGTACATTGACATTTGCCTGATTCAATTATCCACAAAGTATTAATATCATTTTCACTTTGGGAAAGGGAGGAGAATCTAGATTTCCTTGAAATGGTTTTTACACTTAGTATTGGCCTGTTCCTAGATGCTTCAGAAAAGGTTTGCTCATGAAGCTCTACTTTGTGAATGACCATGGTCATAACTGTTGAAAGAGGATGCTTATTTTTATCAGATTCACAATTAATAGGGATAAGAAGGAGGATAATTGTATTTCTATTTCCTCTAGTTGTGAAGGTATACAGTTTATTTCTCCCCATCTAGGCAAACATTGCTTCTATTGCATCATTTTTCTGTTTGCTGTGAGCAGATAGCCAACCTCTGTGTCCCGTAGGCTCCTTGAGGAATACAGAGGGAGCCAAATTCAACCGACGTTGACTAGGGGCTGACCCAGAGCTCTCTGAGAACAATGAAATAAATTATTACTACAAAAATTGCAACGTTGTAGTATTCTGATTTGTTTGAGAAGAGTGAAACGTCAATCACATAATTTGTATTAATTGCCAAAAAGCATTATAAGGAAATGAGTAAAAAGACAACTGAACTTTCTGCTGTCAGAAACGCAAGAGATCTTTATAAGATACTCTGAATGCCCATGGGTCCCAGGACATTCTTTTGGCATTTCTTCTTATGTCAACCTCCTAACCTCCACACAGAGACGATATTTTCCTGCAATTTCAAATTTTTGTGAATTGATTTCCTCAGGAATCAAGTGGCTACACTTCTTTGAAATACAAGCGTTAGCAACATCATAGGAAGGAGTTTCTTCTTTGCTGTACTCTAGCCATGCTTTGTATTTATAGCCTTAAAAATCTGCTCTGATTCTTTCTACTTGCCGCTGTTCAACTTCCTGCCTTACCCTTTTGACTTGTTAGGCATTTGAAAAGATAGGGTAGTGGAAAGAAGCCAATATTGATCACCAAATGCTTTTTAAGAATTCTCACTGCACCTGGTCCACGGTAGCTTTCATGTGGCTATCTCATGTAATCTGTAATCATCTATTTGAAAGTGCAAGTAACCACGCTTTATTGTTTGGGGCAGTCCAATTGTTTCTTGAGCTTTAGATTGATCTCTCTCCCTCATGAGGTTTCACTGCCCCTTTCTGGGAGACACAGCTCAGCTTTTCAAAAGACTTCCCAGATCCCTACCCTCCATTATGCAAGACGATGGATTAAGAGTCTGAGTTAACATGAATGTTATGATTCTCTTCAACTTGGAAGGTGTGATGAAGAAGACAAAGCCATGGTGTCAAACCTTATACACGTTTATATATCGAAAAATCTTAGTCCAAAGTATAATGGATAATATTTTGAAATATCTTTTCAGTTGCATTGCTGTTTCTTATCACTCTATTTTCTCTGAGACTTCTCACCCAATGATGCTTTGAGTTTCTGTGCTGCAGGGGAATAGTACATAATCCCCAGAACAAGAAGATCTGTATTCAGAATTTATTGTCCACTTAAATTTTCATTTGTGAACACATCAAGTAACCAGTCTTTCAAGGAGAGATATAATTTTGTAAATTTCTTTAGCAAATCAAATCAAGCCTTCAGAATCCAGACCATAAAGTATTTTCTACATTATAGAAATGATATTCTTTCTGGCTAGGACTCTCTACTATCAGGTTGACAACCCTGGAGTAAAAAGAATAAAGGATATAACTGAAATCTGTCCCTTATGGTATCCAAGGCTTATAGGCAAGAGAAAGTAGAGACACACAGAGAGAAAAAAAATGCTGATAAATCAGTGTTCTCATTCTTAAGTACTTGCCATCCTTAGCTCAATCATTGTTGGGTCCCCAGGGAGGGAGGAGTTTTTATGGGGAGCCTTAGGACACAGTCACTAGTAGTACACTTTTATTGACCACTGGTGGTGTGCTTTTGCAGGCATGCTGCTACGTTCCAGGAGAAACCTGAAACCTGGTTATTTCCAATATGGTATTACAGGGAAAGAAAAGAGTAAGTTTTATTAACTTGGGACAGTGTTTCTCCCTCCCCATGGTATGTACACAGCAGGCAGGGACCCATATTTGTCCCAATGAGGGGAAATGGCTTTTGTTATGGCTGGTAGGCCATCAGATCTTGGTTTAAAGAGGTTATCTTGTATAGAGAATGTTAGAACCATAGTGCCAGTATAACACAGTGAGAGAGCTGGATAGCTTCAGTAGCTTCTCTGGTGCCACCAGTACAGGAACCAGCTAATCCAGTCACTCTGTAGGCAGAGACTTGTAAGGATCCTGAAGGAGCCATGTACATTGAAAAGCTCTTCTCATTTCCTACCCAACCCAAGGCTACATGTCAACACTGGCCCATACACCAGCATGCCGTTTTAGAGAGCAGCAGAAACAGGGAGTAGAATACAAGACTGAACATTTTCTTGGGTGGTCCAGTCAGAAACACAGTTACCTGTAAATATTGTTTTAATTATTAGGTTGGACTAAGGTTAACCAATTATGCCAAATTATAGCCACTTCTAACCCTGTCTCCATTGCTCAGAAGGATGAAGACTTTTTAAGGAGATTGGGTCAGTTATAGAAAACTAAAGGCATTTTCCTTTCACACTGAGATGTAAATGTATTTGAGACCCTGCTCTAAATTACATATTTTTTGTCCAAATAATTAGGAAATTGTGCATATCAAAGAGACTGTTTTTATTAATATTATGCCTGACTAGTTTTGTTTACTACAGATAGGCTTTGGGGTCATGGAGCAATTAGTGTGGTTGGTACTACATGAGTCCCTCCTTATTTATGGGGGAGTTATATTCCAAGACCCCCAGTAGACGCCTGAAACCACAAATAGTACAAACCCTGTATCTACTATGTTTTTTGTTCTACATGCATACCTACATAATGAAGTTTAATTTATCAACTAGGCCATTTCATGGATAGAAGTTTGGGTCTTACCATAGATCTTGGTGGCCTCCGCATAGGATATTTTTCTTTTCTCACTAAATGGAGAACTTTCACCTTTTCACTTAAAGGAGGACTTTATGGCTTCTCTTTGGCATATTCATATTGCCAGTATCACTATTCTTGTGCTTTGGGGCCATTATTAATTCAAATAAGGGTGACTTGCACACACGTACTGTGATACAGTGACAGTGATCTGATAACCAAGGCGGCTACTAAGTGACTAAGGGGCACAAAAATTACACAGCATGGATACACTGAACAAAGGGGTGATTCATGTCCCATGCAGGATGGAGTGGGACAGCGCGAGATTTCATCCTGCTACTCAGTACTGAGTGCAATTTAAAACTTATGAATTGTTTATTTCTGGAATTTTCTATTTAATATTTTCAGACTTCAGTTGACCACAGGTAAGGAGGGTTTACTGTGCTCAAAAATGTTAGTCCCTTCATAGTTCCAGGAGGTCTACAGTGAGAATAGGTAGACCTCCTATTCTCACTGTAGACCTCCTGGAACTATGGCTTCTCCTTTCAAAATAATTCCTTGGGAAGGAAGAAAGAAAGACCTGGTTTGACTGTGAGTATAAATGAGCTAAAAATTATAGTTCTCTCACTTTAAGAAAGTACTCAGGGTCAGAGGGCCCAGCTCTCATCAGGGATACAGAAAGCTCCGTCTTTATTTTGATGGACAAAAGGAGAGATTAGTTTGAACAGCTGATTTTTATTTCAGTCATTCTACAAACTGTCAGTATTTGTTTGAGATTTCTTCCTAGTAGGCTGTTTATCACTCTGACTTTCTTTGTTCTGCCTGGCTTTGATCTCTGTGGACTAGATTCTTGTCCCGAGTAACTCTAGGGGAATTCCAAGACAAGAGCAACACTTTCTGATTTGATGTTTGGAAGCATTGGCTGTGGCTTCGTCAGCATTTGTCTTTGCTTCTCTGTGTGCCTCTTTCATTTTCTTTTTTTTTTTTTTTTACTTTAGTTGATTTTCAGAGTGCACCATATCACAGAAACAAGAAGATGGGTCTTCTACAGAGTTTCTCTTTTGGATTGATTTTTCAAAGAGCTGGAGAATATCTTGCCCTGGATCTGCCATGTGAGAATCAGTCCCAAGACAAGTGTTTATTTCTTGGTGAAGAATAATATCCAAGGCTGTTTGTGAGCAGTGGTTACCAGCATAGAATTGTATTAGCTGATTATTGTGAGGCCTACCCCTTTCTAGACATTTATGTTGGATTTTTGTAAAATGTTTTAAAATCACAGTCAGTTTTTGGCTCCCTTGCTCTTGTTTTTAGATTTCTCAGTTTTGGTTGTTTTTGATATTGTATATGTATACTTTCAGCACGTATACATAAGTATTACCATAAGTATCATTGTCTCTTGCAGATTCTCCTCCCTTTGAGAGAAGAGTCCTTTGTACAGGGGCTAGGGGCTCCTGTGAATCTGAATTTGTTCTAAGGCAACTTGGAATCAGTACCCTTTAGGAGGTCTTCTCATCCCTATCACACACGTATACATATATATTTAAGGTCAAATAAAAATTGGACATGTAACAGATTTAAAATGGTTTGAGAGGACACAACTGAAACTTTGGTTGGAATTGTAAGAAAGCTCAGTGCAGTGCAATGATCAGAAAGCGTTTCTCTCTATATATGTGTTTCTCTCCATATATGATTATTAACTGAGGAAACATGAATTCATTTTGACTTTTACTCAATAAATGCAGTATATTTAATATTCAAGAATATGGAGAAAAATAGAAAATGAAAAAGAGATTCCTTGCAGTTGAAAAGGTAGGAAAACTTAGTTTTGGTGACAAATATCATCTGCTCTGGGAGGCTTTGCTTCACTTCTCACTGCATTCAAGTGATGTCACTGGTTGCGGCAATGACACTACTTTGATAATACAAAATCAAACTAGTATTGGCTACAATAGAGTTACATTCTCTTTAATCTGGCTTTAAAATGGTCCATTCTTCAAGCTAAAAGTATTGTCATTATCTGCAGAACAAATCTGTGATGATTAAGGGACTAACGACAATGATAATGTGTTTCTGTGAGTGTGGAAACTAATATTAGGTTGGTGCAAAAATCATTGCGGTTTTAAAGGTTGGAAATAGTGGCAAAAACCACAACTACTTTTGCACCAAATTCACATCTACAATAAGCTGTTAGCTACTGTACTATAGAAATAGCATTTATATAGTTACCTCAGACAAATGTTTAAAACAATCTAGTTATTATTGTACACATAAAACTTCATTCTTTATATATTACTAGCTCTTTGCATCATTCCCTCTTTTGAACCACATTAAAGTGAAGATATAGGAAACCCTTCAACTAGATCAAAATCTTAGAATACCACCAGTTGGAGGCATTTTTCATAAAGAGGGGCATGAAAAGCAACACTGGAAATAAGTCTTTTCTGGCAATTGGACTTCTTATCTCACGAGTGTACTGTCTTCTCACTTGCAACATAGAGACATCATCGTTTAGGCCCTTGTCCTTTAAGACATTACCAATCATTCTCAAGTTGGGAGTTTGTCCTCAGCAAATACTCTTAATGCCATCTCATTAAATTTATCACATCCTCGCTGAGTTTTTAAATCACATTTTACTAGTCAGTCAACTAAAATGTTCCTGAATGTGTAAAATTTATTATCTTTATGTCTCAACTTATAAGTTAACACAACACAACATAATATATTGATGACAAAATGTAAAGCTTCATATAAACAAAAACAAAAGGCAAACAGATGGAAGCTCAGCACATAGGAGAGTAGCTATGGGGTGGAGAAAATGTATTTATTTCTTATTTTCATTTAGCAATCTACATTATAAAATTTGTGGCAATTATATAAATTTTGGGCCAGAGTTTTGAATGCAAAATGAAACTACTCAAACTAATTTTCATGAATTAAGAAAACAGAAAAACTTCACAAGATAAAGTTTATTAATTTGATTTCTTGACATCAAGAAGGCATTCTGGTAGGGTCCAGATTCATCTCAGAGAATTCAGCAAAGCCACATACCAGAAGAGTCCAGGATCATCTAGGGCAAACTCTAGATACTCCCAGGGTTCTTATATTTCTGAATTCTCCCCAATATAGACATAAACCAAACCAAAGGAGAAATGATAGAACTTAACACTGAAATTCAATAATTTGCTAAGCCCAGAACTAAATGTAGAATGTGCTTCTTTTACTACAACACCAATGAAAACCAATTAAAAATAGAGCCAGACTAAGATTATGAATAAGTCTCCAAATAGTCCAGAAGTCCAAACCTAAAGGAATTTAGAACCATGAGCTTTAGAGATGTCGCTAAGATAGGATTTCAAGGACTCCCCTAACAGTCTGTTCTTTAGCCTTGAGATTTCATTGATGAATGTTGCCAACAACTGTGTATGTGGAGGACTTAACAGAGCACTTTTCAGAAGCCCAATGAATGCATTCTTTGTAAATTTAGAGGTGTCTACTGACAATCTGTGCTTTAACCAACCCTCTTCTCCCCCTAAAACATACTTTTTGGGGAGGGGTGTATTATTTTCTCTCTTACCAAACTATGCGCCCCTTTGAACAAGGGAAATGATCTACAATGTCAGCTTTGTTTTTCTCTACCTTCCCTTTGCAGAACCTAGATCCTGGGATCTTGGTGCACATTATCTATTTAATACATGCTTGTATGTAAAGAAGGGTAGTCAGCAGAACTACTGAGATCTGAAATATGTTCTGCAAAGTACAATTTCATTTAACTTTTCAGGAATAGCTTAGCAAGTCAAGTGTACTGATTCATAGCTACTCATGTTCCATACTAATTACACAAATTTTATGGAAAATGTCAACTAATTCTATTGTACTATATATTAAACACATGTGGAATATGATCAGCTTTGTAAACTAATCTTCATTCAACTAACATTAGTCATTCATTCAGCTAACAGACTTTGAATTATTAATAGGTACCTAATAAGTACAACTCTGAATTGGATACGGGGATAAAGTTTAATATTCACAATCCTCAAGAATATTATGCTCCATAACTTTATTAAATAGCTACTATGTATTAAGTACTGTTTAACCTGCTTTTTCTCATTAAACTATCATAACAGTTCATGGTTTCCATTTTACAGATATGAAAACTAGAACTTAGAGAAGTTCAGTAAATTGTTTTTCAAAAGCTCAAATCTTGACCAAGATGTCCGATAACCAAATCTGTGCTTGCAAATATGGCTAGTAGGCAAGCTTTTATGACCACCAAGAAGATTTCTAAAAATTGGTTTTCACCAGTGAGATTTAGGGAGATTTCATAGAAAAATCAGAATATTTGGATTCTCTTGAAAAATGCATGATAAATATTTTAAGGCAGTAATTAAAAATATTTAACAACTAAAATGGTCTGGACAACAACTAATCATAAAGGGACACTGATCAATGAGAAAGGGCAGCCTCTGCCAGCAATTGGGACTGTCATTCTGATGTCCAAGAGTTAAATATCAGCTGATTCAAAGACAGCCATTAAAATAATGTAAACAAATACATAATTTCCAAAAATGTATGTGGACAAAAGGAAAACAGAAATTTTTATCAATTCTGCAAAAATAAGAAACTGAGGTCTAGAGAAATACAGTGACATACACAGATCACATAGTGAGCCAGATGGAGTTAGGACTAAATTTGGATTTTTCTTTGTCTGGTGTTGCTCCACTGTGGTATATGGCAAATTTAATTTTCAAACCAATATTTTGAAAACATTTAGTATATTTATTTTCTTATTTCAGGCATAAAAGTTCTACGTATTTATTAAATCCTTTATTTCTGTCCCTTTAATTTTCCCGAGGGAAAGATATATTTCAAATTATATCTTTCTTTGCAATATAATTTCAAAGGGTAAAATATATTTTCTAGATTAAATGATTTGTAGCATTGAAGCAAGAAGTTGAAAGTTTACAAAAGAAGGAAATATGCAATCTAGAAATGATTCTCTTACTTTAGCAGACTTTCCTTGTTCTTTGATCCCAAATACTCTAGCAATGTAAGTTAGTCTCCTTTTTTAATAGAAAAAGAAATAATAAAGCGACTCTTTAAGATTCCATTAAAATCATTTGATAATACACCGGAAAATTGTTATTAAAATTCAATATTTGTGTAACTCTGGTTCGGATGTTATCCAAGAAAGTTTTAGCTATTATAGTTTAAGAAAGTCCCGTAAGTCAGATCAAATTATTAAAAATGAAATTTCTGTTATCTAACAGAACAACTATTTTTGAATATTTACTGAAATTTAACCACTGTTTTATAATAGGTAATTGATATCATATCTAATAGTGTTTCCCTTGAACATGGTGCTGTGTAACTTATATGGAAGTAAAAACAAAAAAGAAAATGAGTGAACTTAGGAGAGAGAAAAAAGAACTCTGGGTCAGAAATGCTGTTTACCATATTAGACCACAGTTGACCATGATCTACGGAGGGTCCTGATAAAAAATAGTTTTTTTCTTATGAGTCAGCCTGGCTTTAGAGAAAGGAATGCTGTTATGGAATGAATATAAATAATGAGGGACCAGAGGGAAAAGCTGTTAAATATCTTTCAGCACAAAAATAAAGGGTTAGCTTATGCAGGCACAAGGGATTAAACCTAAAGCTACTGAATTATGCTCATTAAATTCCTGAAACCTGGCTGGCCAGTTTGTTTAAAAGCCTTTTTCCTTAGTTTCACACTCTGTTTTCCTTATGTGTGTACGTATGTCAATGAGACATACGTTTCTTCTGGAAAAATAAAGCGAAGTCTACCCTACACAAAATGACTTTCAAGGTTGGTAAACGCCTTCCTCCATGCATTCTCTCCATCACCTTGCACATGTCAGATGCAACAATAGGAATGACTGCAAGGGACAACAATAATGTGGACCAAGTATGGGAGCTCTGGACTGGCCCTGGGTCTTGGGTTACCTCTGAAGATGACGTCATGTCCTCATGCTGCATCTTCTCTTTAGACTTGTTAAATGGAGAGGCTGCAGAGTTTTTATAAGGCAGAGCCCACGTTCTGGAAGAATGTTGTTAGTGACATAGATGACATTGAAACTGTGACATTATAAAAATTAGTTTACAATAAAAACTGCTCTTTGTCAGGAGTCTGGGTCAGACAGAAGATCCTTCATCTGCTCATAGTGCACTCTTGGCCATAATGTAGAGTATATTGCTTTCTCAAAACTAGGAAACGTTTTATTCAAATGCATCTCCAAGATGTTATTTTTGGATTTGGTCAGAATCCTATTGAATTTGAATTTTAGGATATGTTTATGTTCTACTTCATTTCCTCAATTATAGAGCTTTACCTCTGGTATAGACTGTTCTCTATTACATTATCACACTATAAGTTAACCAGAAAAATTCATGCCAGTTATTATTATTTTTATGAGTTTTATACTCAAATATGAAACACACAAAATAGGCTAGAATTTATTAACATGAAACATTTAATACAGAAAGAGATAAGGCATTATAAAGTTATATGTCATGAACATATTGAATGTGCCCAATTGCTTTTAAATGTCTAAAGTATAATCATTATGTGCTATTATAGGGATTATAAACTATATTGAAGTAATATATTCAAGCATCCAAAAAATCAGAGTAAATAAAAATAATTTTGCTCATTGGCTCACAGTTAGGAAGGAATGAGAGTAATAACAATAAAATAATAATGTGCAGGGAAAGACAAATACATCCTGCAGCAGCCTGAGCTGCAGCAGGCCCTGATTCAAGGGAGGGAGCCAGAGGCTTCCAACTCGTAAAAATGAATATTTGTCTGCCAAGGAAATCTCTTTCCCCCTCTTGCCCTCCAGGGGCCTATTCTGACCTCCCTTTGTCCCTGTTGAGAGGGGGAAACAGAGAGCATGAATATGGCTAAGAACATTTTACTCTAGGAGACTGTGACTCTGGGAGTAGTTCAGCTCCTACATCTCATGGGAGTAATTTAGTACCCGGATCACACTGACCTTGCCGAACAGAGTCTGTGATGAACATCTTTACTTGGGCCTTACCTTAAGGTTTGTTCTCATTAGGAGTTGAAGTGAGGGACCAGTTCAACTTTTATCTTTTAGCAGTGAGAAAACTGAGGAATTGATACGTTAAGTGATATCTTATTCCACTTCCATTTTTTCTCGAGTTCCCTTGCTGAAACCCAGTCAATATTGTCCATGCTGGCAACTGTAGATTTGTTTTCTCAGGAACACGGGATAGATATCTGTGTTCTAGGACAATGGTTATTTGCTCTTATCCCAGGCTGCCTCAACCATACTCACTGTGTGTGTATGTGTGTGTGTGTGGGGGGGAGGCAGGGCTTGCATGTACACTACTTCACCTTGTAGCCTAAGTTGAGCAGTTGGGGAGAGGAGGGAAACTGGGTGGGGCAGGCTTGTGCTGGTGAGGAAGGAAGTAGGGCAGAGAACGCTTCCTTGTCAGTCCTCGTTTGTCACCTTCACAGGTGGTATAGTAGAAGATCAAGTTCATTACAAGGAAACAGTTTTTTCTTATGGCAAAATGTGAAAGTCTTAAAGGTCAAGCTGTATGCCAGGAATTGTTAAAAAGCTTTGTGCATTTGCTAACCGAATCATGAATGATTGCGTTAAAATGATTATGTTTAAAAATAAGGCACATACAGAGTTGAAGGTGACTTTGAAATTCCCCTGATCCATAACCTTAGAAAGACATGTATTCATTTTTATACATATTTTAATAAAAGTTTTATTTTAAAATAGTTTCAGATTTATGGAAATATTGCAAAGCTAGTATAGCTTTTGTCTCTATATATCCCAGAACAATTTCTCTTATTATTAACATCTTATATTAGCATGGTATATTTGTCACAAGTATTGAACCAATATTGTTGCATTATTAACAAAAGTACATACTTTATTCAGATTCCCTTGGTTTCTACCTATTATTCTTTTTGCTAATTAAATTTATTGGGGTGACATTGGTTAGTAAAATTATATAGGTTTCAAGTGTACATTTTTATAATACATCATCTATATATTGCTTTGTGGGCTCACCACCCAGAGTTTGTTCTCCTTCCATCACCATATATTTGACCCCTTTTCCCCTCTTTTACCACCCCCCTCCTCCCCTTACCCTCTGGTAACCACTAAACCGCTGTCTGTGTCTATGAGTTTTTGTTTCTTTGTTTGTCTTTTATTCTTTATTCTGTTCCAGGAACCCAATTAGAAATATCGTTTTTATTCTCCTAATGACAAATTTTGTGGATGATCACTTTATATCCTTATTTGCCATCTGTATGTTCTCTTCAGTGAAGTGTCCGTATAGATCTTTTGTCCATTTCAATTCAATTTTTTCCTGTTGTTGAGCCCTAAATGTTCTATTCTGGTATAGTCTCCCCATCATATATGTAAATACTTCATCAAGATATGGCCTGTTCCCTCATATTCCTAATACTATCCTTCAAAGAGCAGTTTTCAATTTTAATAAAATACAACCCATCAATCTTTCCTATCATGGATTGTGCTTTCAGTGCTGTATCCAGAAACTCATCACCAAATTCAAGGTCACCTAAATTTTATCTCATATTTTCTTCCAGAAATTTCACAACTTTGAATTTTAGGTTCAGTTGTTTATACAGATGCTCCATGTTCCAGAATCATTTGATGAAAATATTATCTTTTCCCCATTGAATTGTGCCCTTGTCCAAGATCAGTTGACCATATTTGTGTAGGTCTGTTTCTGGGCTCTCTATTCTATTTCATTGATCTTTAAATATTTCACTCCACTCTCTTATTGCTTCCATGAATTCTGGTGCAAAATCTATAATAATTCTTATCCTTATTTCTCTCTAGATAAGGTATACTTTTCTCTGACTTCTTTCAAAAATTTCTATGTGTCTTCCATTTATTGCAGTTTGAATATGATATGTCTAGCTAGGTTTTTTGCTTTTTAAATCTGTGGTTTAAGGGCTGTCATTAATCTTGGCAATTTTACTTTAAATATTTTTCTTGCTTTGTTCTTTCTCCTACTTCAGAGATATTCCAATTCTGTATTTATTACACCTTTTGGAATTGACCCACAGTTCTTAGATGTTTTATTTTCATTCATTTTTCTCTCTGCATTTCAGTTTGGGACGTTTCTATTGACCTAGCCTCAATTTCACTAATTCTTTACTTGTCACATCCAGTCTACCAATGAGTCCATTGAAGGCATGCTTCATTATTGTTACTATGTTTCTTTTTTAATTAATCAAAAAACATTTTTTTCAATTAGAGTTGACATTCAATATGATTTTATATTAGTTTCAAGTGTACAGTGTAGTGGTTAGACATTTATATAATTTATGCAGTGACCCCCCCCCCATAAGTCTAGTGCCCTCCTGGCACTATACATAGTAATTACAATATTACAATATTATTGACTATATTCCCTATAATGTATATTACATCCCCATGACTATTTTGTAACTACCAATTTGTATTTTTTAATGCCTTTACTTTTTTCATCCTGCCCCTCAACCTCCTCCCATCTATCATCCCAACAAATCTAGTATCCATATGACACCATACGTAGTTATTACAATATTATTGACTATATTTCTTATGCTATAACCTACATCCCCATAACTACTTTTTAACAACCAATTTGTACTTTTCAGTCCTTTCCCCTTTTTTCAACACCCCCTAAAACCCAGCTGCCATCTGTCAAGAATCAAAATGTTTTCTGTATATTTGAGTTTGTTTCTGTTTGTTTGTTCGTTTTGATCTTTAGATTCCATATATAAGCGAAATCACATTGCCTCTGTCTTTCTCTGTCTGACACTACACACATCATAATACCTTCCAGATCCATCAATACCCCTGTAGATGATGAGCACCCATTCCCTTCCATGGCTGAGCATATTCCGTTGTATATATGTACCACCTCCTCTGTATCCATTCTTCCATCAACACCAGGCTGCCTCCACACCTTAGCCATTGTAAGTAATGCAGCAATGAACATGTGGATGGATAGGTCTCCTCAAAGTAGCATGTTGTTTTTTTCCCCTCAGGTAAATACCCAGAAGTGGGATTACTGGCTCCTTCTCTGTCTCTTATTATAGTCTTTGTTTTAAAGTTTATTTTGTCTGGTATAAGTATTGTTACCCCAGTTTTTTTGTTTCCATTTTCATCAAATAACTTTTCCATCCCTTTACTTTCCATCTGTGTGGGTCTTTCAATCTGATGTGATTCTCCTATAGGCAGCATATGTAAGGGTTTTGTTTTCTTATCCATTCAGCCCTCCTATGTCTTTTGATTGGATCATTAATTCCATTTACATTGAAAGTAATTGTTGATAGATATGTAGTTATTGTCATTTTATTATTCATAATTTTGATCCCCCCCCCCCACCATCTTATAGATATCCCTTTAAGATTCTTTGTAAGATCTGTTTGGTGGTGGTGAACTCCTGTAGCTTTTTCTTGTCTGAGACTCTTTATCTGTCCTTTGATTTTAAATGATGGCCTTGTTGGGTAGCGTACCCTTGGTTGTAGGTCTTTCTTTTTCATCACATTGAATATTTTGTGCCAATCCCTTCTGGCCTGCAAAGTATCTGTTGAAAAATCAGCTGACAATCTTATGGGGACTCCCTGATAAGTTACTAGTTGCCTTTCTCTTACTGCTTTTAGAATTCTCTTTTTGTATTTAATCATTGGCATTTTAATTATAATGTGTCTTGGTGTAGGCCTGTTTGGATTAATCTTGTTTGGGACTCTCTGCACTTCCTGGACTTGTATATCAATTTCCTTTGACAGGTTAGGGAAGTTTTCAGTCATTATCTCTTCAAATAAGTTTTCAATCCCTTGCTTTATCCATTCTCCTTCTGGTATACCTTTGTGATGCACATGTTGTTATGCTTGATGTTGTCCCAGAGGTCTCTTAAACTATCCTCAAATTTTTGGTTTCTTCTTTATTTTTGCAGTTCCAATTGAGTGTCTTTGTTACCTTGTCTTTGAAATCACCGATTCAGTCCTCTGCTTCATCTAGTCTGCTCGTGATTCCTTCTAGTGCACTTTTCATTTCAGAGATTGTATTCTTCACTTCTGACTGGTTCTTTTTTATGGTTTCTATGTCCTTTTTTATACTTGTTATCTCTCTGTTGAAGTTCTCTCTAAGTTCCTTGAGCATCCTTATAACCATTGTTTTGAACTCTGTCTCTGGTATGTTGCTTGCCTCCATTCTGTTCTTTTTCTGGAGTTTTCTCCAGTTCTTTCATTTGGGGCATATTTCTTTGTTTCTTCTTTTTGGCTGCCTCTCTATGTTTGTTTCTATGTAGTAGGTAGATCTGCCATGTCTCCCAGTCTTGGCCAGGTAGCCTAATGGAGTAGGTGCACTATGGGGCTCTGGCACAGTCTTCCTGGTCACCTGCTCCGGATGTTCCAGTAATATCCTTTAGGAGGTTGTGTGCGCTTTCCTGTTATAGTTGAATCTTGATTGCTATTGGCACATCAGTAGGTGGTATTGGCCTTCAGGCTGATTGGCTGTGGGGTTTTGCCACATCCACAGCTTATGGGCTGCTGTGGGAGGGGGGGCTTACCCCACGGAGTAGATTTGCCCCAGTGGGCTCTGGTGCCTGTTGAGACCGCTCTGTGTGTGCCACTTGTGGGGCTCTGCTATGGTCTGCAGCCAACCTCCAAGTATGTTGCTTGTGGGGCCTCTTGCGAGGGGCCCAGGTCACCCACTGCCTGTGACTGGCTGGGGACTACCTAGTAGGAGCTACAAAGCTATCCACAGTTGTTTGCTGCCTATGCTAAAGTCGGAGACTCATGGGAGAGTTCACACTCTGAACTGAGGATGGGTGCCACCAGGACTGGGCCTGGGGAAGCTCCACACCAAGCCAGGACACCCTAATACCTGCTGCCACCTGCTGGCTCCCTTGAGGTTCCACTGATAAAACCTGGTGCAGTACATGAGGCAGGATCTCAGGGAGTCACTAGAGTGGGACAAGCTGTGGTCACCAGATTAATGTAGACTCTGGTTTGGTGCCAGTGCTCCATCTGGAGATACTCAGCCAAAGTCTCAGAGCACATTGAGGCCAGTTGACACTTGCCTGGGGCCCAAAGACTCTGATAGTTTTCCATGAAAGAGTGCAATATAGGTGGGGCTGGCTTCTCAAAAGAAAGTGTCTCTGGCATTGGAGGATTCGGGTGGTTGTGGGTCCCAGCAGAGCTCACCAGACCAATTCAGATTCAGATTTGGCTTGTGGAGGTGAGCTCAACAGAGGAATGATGGTGCCCACCTGCCTGCTACAAAGGAGAAGGAACACTCACAGGGAAAATGGCAACTGCCCTCCAGCCCTCGCTGCAAAGCCACACACCGCAGTCTGCCCCTCCTCCCCCATATGCCTCTGACATCCCCCGAGTCACTGTTTCTCCTCCAGAGCCCAGGGTCAATGTCTGGGAGTGAGTGAGTCTGTGCACATGCCATTTAAGAGGACATCTAGGTTTTCCACAGACTTTTGTCACACCTGTGTGGTCAGAATCCTCACTGTTTTTCACAGCTGGGTTTTGTGGGGGCCCCTCTCCTGGGTACCAGTACTCTAGGCTGGGGAGCCTGATGTGGGGCCGGGGTCCATTGCTTCTCTGGGGGAACCTCCACAGCCGAGATAATCCGTCTTGATTCTCAACCACAATACGGAGGGTTGGGGACATCCCATTTTGAGTCTCCACCCCTCCTACCAGTCTCAACGTGGTTCTTCACATGGTTTCTTGTTTATTTCCTTAGTTATAAAATTGTTGTTCAGCCAGACTTCAGATGGTTCTCCAGGTTGATTGTTCTATAATTTAGTTGTGATTTTACTGTGTTCACAGAAGGAAGCACAAAAGTGTTTATGTACTCCACCATCTTGTATCTCTCCTTGTTAACATGTTTTAATTCTAGCATTTTTTTTCTTGAATTCTTTCTTAGAGTTTCCATTCCTGTATTTCTATAAGCCATCTTTTCTTGAATGCTGTTTACTTTTCCTATTAAAGCTCTTGACATAATTATTCTAAATTATCTGGTAATTCCAACATGTATCATTTCTGAGTCCAATTCTGATGATTGCTTCCTCTCTTCAGATTGTTTTTTTCTTGTCTTTTGTCATAACTTGTAATTTTTTTTTTGAAAGCTGGACATTGCAGGTAATAACAACTGAGGTAAATAGGCCTACGTTGTGAGGATTTAAAAACATTTGTCTAGGAATTTGACTATATTTAACGTGTGCTGTAGCTATAGGTACCAGAGGCTCTACATTCCTCTGTGGCCCATGTAGCTTTTCCCTCCTTGACTTTGGGCTTCTCTAATACTCTTCCACAGAGGAAATTTGAGTCTCATTTAGCTGTAACCCACTGTTATTGTACTGGAATCCTGTTGGTGTGGTGGTAAAATGTGGGGAAGGGGAACATTTTCTTGTCTTCCAATTAAAACTCCGTGTTTTAATAGTCTGTGTCTTGTGGCTGTGACCTTCAAAAGCGTTTTTCCAGTTGTCTAACTCCCCTGCCTCTTTTCTGTTTTGTTCCCTGACTGCTGAGTTCCCAGTCTATTTCCTTAAAGCCCTGGCTCCTGTTTTTGTGTGTGTGTGTGTGTGTGTGTGTGTGTGTGTGTATGTGTGTGTTTCTCTTTGGAGCAAACAGAAGGGCTACAGAAGGGAACTGGAGTATAATGCTTGCCCTGCCCCCAACTGGGATAAGGCTTTGGTAAAGTCTTTCTCCCTAGAACCTAGGCCTTTGTTGTGGAGAAGGCTATGAAATATTTCACCATGATTCATCTTCCTGCCCTTCTTCCAGAGCCAGGAGAGTATCTTTCATAGATTTTCATTGTGAGAACCTGGTAGAGTTCTTGGAAGTAAAGCCCATGAAAATGTGAGGCCTTCTATGAGATTATGATCCCCAGGAGTTTCTTATTCTTATGTAATGCAAATTCAATTTGTAAAAATTAACCTTTAAGTGTTTCTACAGCTTATAGCTACAGTAGCTTCTCCTCTGTGTAAGCACATTTTGGTTGGCACATCTCAGGATGATCCTGTTCTCTAGATTTCAGGGTGGTAGTTTACCCTGCAACCTCATTTCTCTGAACAGTCTGAGAAAAGTCATTGATGTATACTACCTTTATGAGTTCTACTTTGTAATTTTTTTCTCTTATTGGAAACAGAATATTCATTCATCAGAGACTTTGTAAGGCTCAAAAATACTCTGTTTTAGAAATCTCTTCATTTGATAGATATTAATCAAAAGCTAAATAAATTCTAGGCAATTGAAAAAACAAACTGGGATACATTTTTTATACTGGAAGAGCTTCTTGAGGTTTAATGGTATAAAGAGAAAAGTATTAGGGTGTTAATGGGCAGGGTGTTAGGAGTGCAGCAAGGCATATAAAGCAGTAGGTGAGGAAAGGGTTCTGGGAGAAGCAGATGGAATCAGGAGTAGCACTTAAGTGGAATGGAGTAGCACTTAAGGTGGAATGGAGATTGAAGAAGAGGGGAAGAGGGACATTCCAGCCATGAAAACGCCATGTGCAAACAAGAAGGATCAGTGAAGCAGCGTGTAAATCTCTGAGTAAGGTGTGAAGAAGAGTACTATTTGTGGAAGAATGGGGTCTGCTTGTTTTTTTTTTTTTTTTATAACTAATGAGTGTTGAATATTTTTTTTTAATTGGGGAAGGGGAACAGGACTTTATTGGGGAACAGTGTGTACTTCCAGGACTTTTTTTTCCAAGTCAGGTTGTTGTCCTTTTCAATCTTAGTTGTGGAGGGTGCTGTTTAGCTTCAAGTTGTTGTCCTTTCAGTCTTAGTTGTGGAGGGCGCAGCTCAGCTCCAGGTCCAGTTGCAGAGGGCATAGCCCACCATCCCTTGAGGGAATCGAACCAGCAACCTTGTGGTTGAGAGCCCGTGCTCCAACCAACTGAGCCATCTGGGAGGCAGCTCAGCTCAAGGTGCCGTGTTCAAACTTAGTTGCAGGGGGTGGATCCCACCATCCCTTGTGGGGGTCGAGTAGTTGAACCCGCAGCCTTGTGGTTGAGAGCTCACTGGCCCATGTGGGAATCAAACCGGCAGCCTTCAGAGTTAGGAGCATGGAGCTCAAACCGCCTGAGCCACCGGGCTGGCCCTGGTTTTTTGATTTTATCCTGAAATATATGTGAGTGTTATTGAAGTATACTGAACTGCAGTATGTTTGGATTTGCATTTTATATTGAACCTCTGTAGAGAGGAAAATAGAGTGGGGTACCTACGACAGAAAACAGAGAGGGAAATTAAGGGCCTAAGGCATTCATAGAGGTGAGAATTTAGGAGGATCTGGATTAAGGCAGAAACAAGAGGGGTGAATTAAGGAACAAATATGTAAGATATTCAGATGCACTTATTGTTTATGTATGTTCTATATGTGAAATGATTTAGGGAGGATGAAGGAGTTCATGGCTTCTGTGATTTTGATAAGGGGGGATATAGTAGTGCTATGCACTGAAATGGGAAATTCAGGAGGAAGAGGACCAGGTTACGTTTGGCGAGTGAGGCAGAGCTGGACAGTAATGTTTTTTCTATCTATTCTACAAATCTAGTAAGCATTTCTTCTTTAAGTATTCTAAAATCTATAGGGAGAAGACAACGTATAAAAAGTTGTTGCCATTATTTTGATAAATGAGATTGCATAAATTTTTACTTTTGAACAGAAATTAGAAATCATTGTCAGAGCTAAGTTTCAAAATCAAATGCACTCTCTTATTTCAGACCAATCACCGTCATAAAGAGGTCATGTTGTACTCAGCTATACCTCCAGCAAGAACTCCTTCTGAGTTCTCTTGTACAACTAATTACTGGGTGGGAAGACCTGGTTAAAAGTATAAGAAAAATAGGTGATGGAATCATAGCTACAGATGAAACACTTTCTTTAATCCCTTCCTGATTGATTAATGAGGGATAATCTTTTTAAAATTAGGTAAGGAAATTAGACTTCTGCAAAAATTCCAGCACACATGTAAATGATATAAGTAGTTGTTTAGAATCGTGAACATTTTAATACTCTAGAAAAACATCTAATCTATAAAGACTACTTGTTTTTATTTCTCTGACTGATGAGTAGATTATAAGTACATTTCTTCGTAGTCAATACAGATACATTTTCTACCCACCAGCTCTGATCAGAGTAGCTGGTGGGTAGAAAATGTACCTATAATCTTTCAGCTCATCCGAAGTCCTATAACATCGCTCACATACTGTGTTTCCCTGAAAAGAAGACATCCCCAAAATAAGCGCCAGTTAAGATCTCAGCCAGACGGATGCATTTAGTATGTTATGATGATATTCCAGAAGAAGATGACGTGATTAATTGAATAAATGTAGATTGTTGTACGTGAAAAAATAAGACATCCCCTGAAAATAAGCCCTAATGGAGCAAAAATTAATATAACACCCGGTCTTATTTTGGGGGAAACACGGTAGCATTTGCACTTTCTTTTTTGTTTTATGGTTATTTCACATATTAGTTTTAGTTTTAGACCATGAGCTCCCTAGGAGCAGAAGTAACACATAGTAGTTGCTCAGTGAAATAAGCTTTTAATAAACAGTTACTAAGTGCTTATGATATGCTTGAGAAATGTAACATTATCGCTGCCTTTAACAAAATGACATGTTAGTGAGTAAATAAATTTAGACTGTGACTTTTCTAAATAATTAGGATCCTCTTTTGAAAGAGATCACACTAAAGAAAGAATAAAGCATATACTCATTTTTTTGAAATTAAGAAAGAAAATTGTTATTTGAATCTGATTAATCAGAGAAAGCAGACATTTTTGCTTTAAAATTAGACATATTTTATAGACAAAATTTAAATATATGCATTTAATAGGACACCAAATGTAAATAGAACAAACTTTTTAAGAAAAACTTGAGTGTCTTGATATTGGAGCACTCAAAATCTAGTCAAAAGGGAAGTCCCAGAGATCTTTAGAATCACATACTAACACATATACAATTTCAATTAGGGATATACCTACCCTAAAATTTCTAGTCTTTTTGTACCATAATGAGAACTGATATGTCTAATATTACTTCATATTTGTCAAAGATAATGAACTCCCTTTTGTGCTAAGTTATACTCCTCTTTACACAGTGACTCTGTAAAGTTTTACTGATACTCATTTTCAATTATGCATCAGCAGCTTCACCTCTGCTCTGTTCAATTCACAGACTGAATGGAAACCATAAACTAAGCATATACTGTATCAGTTAAAGGTTTACCAAATGAGTTCCCATGGTTTCCTGTTCTCACTAAATGCATTCCCACATGCTGGAAAAGATCTCTGAAGCGGAATGCATCCCGGCCTTTAGGCCTGAGGGTACATTATTTCAAACATATCAGGCTGCCTGGTCTAGTGCCTTTTACATGGGAAACATCTAAAAACCCTGTTCCCTAACAAAGATTTCAATAAAAATCCAAATGAAATTGATTCTTCCTTTGACTTTGTTTTGATTTGGAGATAGAAGCTCTGGCATGTTTATTCACTAACATTGTTGTTTTAGCTCTCACAGCTAAACACAAGGAAGAGGAAGGGACCACAAATTGTTTGTTTACACAAAATTGACACTGGCTTTTTAAAATCATGTGCCACATTATGTTTTTATTAGAAGAAATGTTATCGTAAATCCATTAGTAGGAGCTATTTGTAAGATCTATTAATTACCAACAGTTATACAAAATAAAAATAATGCTCTCTTGCAAACATTCAAAGTGTCATAATTTCACAGGACTAGCTTAAATGAGTCTAAATGTAGTGCTCCATAAATCAGGTAAGTACCGTGTGCCAACTTCTAATGAGTATTTTTAAAAAATCCCTCAGTTTCCGGTCCCCTCCTTAATTTGTAAATAAAGTTATATATTATACCTTAAACTTGAAAGGTGGATTTGTTGGTTATTAATTCAAGTGTGATATCAGATCACAGAGGTGATTTGCCTCATTTGGGAATGTCATGTGGTGATGTTCTGATTAATGCACTACCATGAGCAAAGGCAACAGATTAACTATAGCACAGGAACACGCTAATTCATCGAAACTCTCAACTGTTGAGTCACATGCAATTTCAATTAGTTTGCATGTTTGGCAATCTTTCTTCCCCAATGGAACAATAAACATTAGCTCATTACTTTGAAAGAAGCTTATGAAAACATGACTGACATAAATTATATTAATTTTTTTTATCATAATGCCAGTTTTCCCTTTTGTAACATGATAAAGTTGTATTTTATTTTTAAAAGAACATGATCAAACTTCCCCACAAATATTTCAAATTTGTCATGGACCACTAAAATCAGATTTTTGATAGTTCTGTTCAATTCATTCTTTTCCAAGATGATGTATGAAACATACTGGAAAGTAGGGTATATTACAATCTGGAATTTAGTACTTGGACAGAGACTTTTTAAGGGTAATAAGATGACTTTCAAAAACTCACAATGCCTTTTTGTTCCAAATTTGTTTTCCAACATCAAACGTTCCTAGAAACAAATTATCAACTCAGTGTCCTTGTGTTTACAACCATGATAGTTTTAATACAGGAAGTTCATAATACATTTTTCCCTTTTTACTGAAAGTACAGATGAAATGAGTGGATTCTCTCTGCAGGCTTTAAGAGGCAAAGCTGACGTCTGGGAAGGCGGTGGTGGGCGGCCTCCACTGTCCAGGCTCCCTTGTGAAGGAACCTTCTGTCCTGCAGTGGGATTGCAGCTTCTTGGAAAGGGGAGCCATTTATCACAGTCCTAAATGAAAGCATTCTTTAAACACAAATGTCTTTTTCTCCTTTTGTCTAATTACTGAGAGGAAAAGTGAGAAGGAAATGTCAAAACAGAGAAACAGTGGCGTATAGAGAGAGCAGCCACTCTGGAGCTCAACCAGCTTTTGTGACGGTCTGGGCGATTTGTCAAATGGTTGTGGCATAAGTCAAGCTCTGAGGTTGAAAGGTCTTGACCTAAGGAGTCCTGGAATCAGACAGTGTAAGCAAGGGGTCTGCTAGAATTTTCAGCTATAGTGGAGATGAACAATGATGGGAGCTGGACATAACAAAACCTCATTTGCATAATTCAGGTAAGTAATTTTATTGAAACTGACAAGGATGTGACAGGCTAAGAAAGAGAAGAGAACATGCTCTTACTGGGAACCACTAAAGCTCCTCAGTTAGGTATGTGAAAATAAATGACAGCTAATCTCTTCACTAAAAAATCTGTACACAATGCTATTTTACCCAGTACTCACCCATGACCTTTTGTAGAACTGGCTATAGATTCTTTAGTCTAATCTTCCAGAATATAGCAAACAGAATGGACTAAATTGAAATTATGTTTTAGGCTTTAACTGATAATAATTACTTCCCTGATTAGGCACTCCTCCAAAAGAAGGTCTACATTAAAAAAGAAAAAGTGAAAAATAAAAAGGAAAAAATAAAGAGTGAAAATGTTTTTAAGTGGAAGGTGATGAAAGATTTGAGATTGATGCTTCATAAAACCTTATTTTTACTTAAGAATAGATTTTTGTGGGGGTAACTTTAACGTGACTAGTTTGTACTAAGAATCTAGACATTGAAATTCCTAAGCATTTGAGATTGCCGATGTATATTCAAGAGATTATATTAATTTCTATCAGTTGATCTTTTCAGCTGTTTTTTGTTTTTCTATTTCAAAAGGTGTGGATTTAAACAAGGCATGAATTTAATATTGATGTATATACTTTAAAAATTGAAACAATACATAACTAATATTGTTTTTGAATTTTGATAAAAATCTTATAACATCAGCAAAATCTACAAATTAGATTTTATGTGGCCTGGATATACCTATCCATAAAAAAGCAACAAAATGATAAGACTATCAGTAAAAGGATTTCCTTATTTTAGATAAGAGAAGCTACATTCTCCAAAGCACTTTTCTTGTCCTCTATATTTGGCTTCGCTTTTATGTGTGGATCACCAGGAGATAGCTACATATCTTTTGTAATGAAGGCTGCTCTAGTCATTGATGACTTTTATAGGCAAGGACAGTAATGGATGGAAATAGTAATCAGGCTAGAGAAGAATGCTACTCAAACCTAGTTTGCCAGAGGAGAACCATGTCTGCTATGCCCTTCAGACATGAAAAAAATATGAAACCCACTTAGACACGAGTTGCAAAATCTCCAAACATTTCTGGGTAGCAATACACAAGCACTCCTGCAGTATATGGAACATATATATAGTTTGACCAAAATGTGGATCATTCCACTGAATGGGAAGCAGTTGAAAGTTCTGGCTAGATCAAATGTGGATCTCAGTATTATAAGCAGTCTAATGCATAATTCATGAGGCTTAATGAATATTCCAATTCATGACAGCCAACTGGCTCCATAGGTCACACCTCCTAGTCTCATATAAATAAAGAATGAGATACTGGAAAGCATACCAGCTGAACCAAACTGAGTGCCAAAAACATGCATATTAATGAGGCACTATAATAGATACTTGACTCTTTGGAAGTACCTATATTGGTTTCCAGCTACAGAGAGAAAGAAAGTTCACAATGTACCTTTAAACACACCATACTGCCTACCATAAAATACAGCCCTTTCTATGAAATATGAAATCAAATTTTACTGATGTGATTTCAGATTCAGTCATTAACTCCGTAACATGTTCTGACACTTCCATCAATATTGAAACATTCTGGAAAGATCCCCACCCCCTGCTCCCATGTTCCTTTGCAAGTCTCAACTTGGTAACTAGGGAGAGGAAGTCCTGCAACAGTGCTGTTCTTTTATGTGTTCTGTTTAGACCTTGGATCAGGATGAATGGTAGCTCAGATGAATGCATTTGTGCCATTTTTCTTGGCCCCAGACTATGTTTCCTCAGTACCATGACATCTGAACAGAAGGAGAAAACATCTCCCTTTTGTAGCAGGCTAATTTAATTTGTACCTTCCACCTAAGGGTAAATATGTTTGTCTGTCTGTCTGAGCTTTTTGCCTACTTTCTTTTCTCACGGGAAACCCTACTGAGTCAAAAGCAGGAAATTGCTTAGTGCTCTAACTTTATTTTAAAGTAATTTAATTTCAAGCCTTCACACCCACCCTAAAGTGAAGCAACTGTTGGAATCCCCTCGGGATACCCTTAATGACTTCTGCATGTCTCCTGTGTCACAGATGTCAAAGGCTTGTTGTTTCAGAGGTATTTTATCTTTTGGAATAGATGGTTTAAAAGAGACTGCTTTGGGCTGTTTTACCCACAGAAGATGTGCATTCATTTTAAAATAATGAAGAAAAAAATCTTGCAGCCTTTACATTGACCCACATCCTTTCAAATCCATATTACAACTCATTGATCTTTAATTGATCTTGAGTTGATCTTGGACATTATTTGTAGCTTGACCTTGTTTGATGTAGAGTTTGTCAAAGATTTAAAGGAGACTACAAACGAATTTTGTCCTAAGGAAAATAGAAGTAATTCATTACTGAAAAACTTAGAAACACATAGGTATTTGATCTAGATACTGTTACTGAGTCTCAGGGCATCCCAGATATCAGCTCAAAAACTTAAATTAAAATTACAGCAAATAAATAGTCTACTAACAAAAAGGGCTTAAATAGGGGAGAATTTCTTACTTGAATGAAATGGACTTATCAAAAAGAAATGTTTCTCTTAGTTGTTGTAATAGTTTTCAAAAGCACTTTTAAAAGAAAATGTTTTTCTTTGTGTGAGAATTTATTTTAATTAAATTATTTTTCATGGTACTTATCTCTATACAATTTATCATATTTAGATATATAATCATAATTAATAACACTACATTACAAGAAATAAAACATCTCTGGCATTGTATTATAAGTATGACTTGTTTAATACAGAAAAAATAACTTCGTTAAAATTATTTTATTAATTCCTATTTGATTAAAAGACAATTGTATAATGTTAGCTTATTACATGGGAATCTTTGCTCATGGCCAGACCAACCTTACTTTTTAGTACCATACCATAATAGTTATATTTCTATGCATGTAATTTAAAGAGAATATCAATTATAGTAATAATTTTAATGATAAAGTTGTATTAATTGAGCTTGAATTCTGAGCTAAATAGAGGTAATTCACAAGATTGTTAAGCATATTAAAAGGGTTTTATGTTATTTAATAAATACACTTGAAAATGTCTTAGATTAGAATACCTAAGTATCTTTATGTGAAGCTACATATTCAAAAACATATGGAAAGATAAGTCTTTTTCTGAAGAAGAATTCATAGGAAAGATTATTACAGTTGGGTATAAGAATTTGTCAGTGCTTTAAAAATGTCTGAGTTTTGGATCGTAGATTCATGTTTCTTCAAAATATCTAAAAAAATAAAATTACTCAATTTTAAAATCATCATAGGATAACTTCATTCCTAAAGCATTACATTTGATAAGGAAGCCAAATCTATTTATTGTGATTTATATTAATCAGAAATTTGAACATGTGATTTGTTGCTAGGGAAATTTTCCATCTTTTCAAGCTCTAAAATGGCACAAATTAACTGTTGCAAAAGACAGCTATCTTTAGTGTAATAATGTGGCATTTCCAACTGAATTCAAAATTTCACATTAAGGCTGGCCCCTAGTACATTAGAATGTAAAATATTTCTGATAAAGTATTTCTGTAAATGGCCAGATAATAAATATTTAGGTTTTGAGAGCTACATATGGTCTCTGTCATATGTTTTTCTTTGTTTTGTTTTACAACCATTTAAAATTATAAAAACCACCCTTAGTTTGAGGCTCATACATAAAAAAAGGCCAAGGATTGGATATGGATCATTGACCCTGGTTTATTAACCCCTAATCTAAACTTTTAAGACCTTGGTTAATGTAATAAAACATCTGTTTATTCTCAGACACATTGTTATACAGATGATCATTTCAAGCTCAGAATTTCTGTCATTGTTTATTTTATGTTGTGCTATGATTCATGAAAGAATATCTGATCTATAAGGAGATTATCTATCTATCTATCTATCTATCTATCTATCTATCTATCTATCTATCTATATGTCTTCTAGTTGATGGACTTAAAAACTTAATTTCTAATACTTATTCACAGCCCAAGAACTGCTATCATATATCCTACTACACATGCTAATCTTTTATTGGAAAGTTGAATTTGTTGTGGTATTGGGGGTCTGGACACCTTTCCACTTTGCTGCAAAGTGAATGCTACTATGTAAACATTTATCTAGTTAACTTTAAGGTATTAATACTACAGGATGTAATACAACATGTGTTGTACTTTTGGAATTTTTCTTTAACACACATTTAAAGCCAAAGTCTTTTAATTATAAATATATTTATAATTATTTATTATTTATTAATATTTATTATTAATTATTATATATTTATAAAAACATTTAATTATAAATTTAATTATAAATAACAAGATTTCAAAGACTTTACAGTATTTTTCCAGAAATCACTTCAAATATATTAATAAAGTATAGTTTCTCTAATCTGTAGACTAATATCATGTAGATTCCCTCTGACGTACCCCAAATAGTATGTCTGAAAGGGCAAAACTTTCCACTTTCCTTTGTAAGAATGGCTTTCTTCAAATAAAAACATTTGGCTAAAGAGAGGATTATCTATAAACTATCAAACTTCATCATTCAGTACAACTTTCCTACCTTTATCATAAACACAGTGTATATTTAATGACTGTGTTTTGGGGCACATTTTTTTTAAACCACTACATACAGACTGTTCCCGCATTGCCTGTCTCTCCAAGCTTCTGCGCTCATTGCCTTCTCACAGTTCTGTCTCACAGTGTCTTGGGATGGGACTGCTCTCCGAATAACTGTGGAACGTGAAATAGTCACAGTGTGATGAGGGGAAGAGAATCTTGCCTTTAGGCAGGTTGTTATTTTAAATGCAGTGCCAAAGATAATATTTCATTTTACAGCAATACTTAAGCTCTAACATTTTGTCTTAAAACAAAAGAGATCATGGTCTAATGGCCACAGGGTTGATCTCTACCCACAGTACAAACGCAAAGGCTACTCAGACCCTGCTTAGAGGCAGATACGGATGCAAGGGGGTGAATCTAATGGGGAGTTTTTACCTTAGAAGTATTATAAGAACCATTTAGTAGCAGGCAAAGAACTGTAAGGATGAATATTTTGTTGTTGGCTTATCCATGACCTTTGCTTTTTTCAACAAAGTCTGTTTTACACCATATATATATATATATATATGCCAGAGATTGCTTTTGGCTCCAGGGATATAACATGAAAAAGACTGCTACTGCCCTTCAGTATTTCAGAATCCTTCCTTCCTTCTTGATTGGCTTTTTAAAAAAATATATTTTTCAAATTATATCTCTACAATGATCACAAAGTGGTCGAAGATCCTAAAATATACATAGTTTACTTCAAGTCCTGTAAATATCATGGTATTGCAAATATACCATTTATGAGAGTCGTTAGTAAACTTGATTGTTTCCTCCACTAACTAGAACAGGAATTAAAAAAAAAAAAAGACCCCTGATCTATATTAAAAAAATTTATGTGTAGGTCCATATGTGCACTGTTCTGTAGGACTCATAGCTTTTTTCTGTGTCCCAGAATTCCATAGTCCAAAAGAAAATAAGAAACACTGAATTAAAAAACTCTACATTTCTTAAAGGTGGGTGTTCCTTTGCAAAAATTGGAATGCTGATTTACTTATTTACCATGACAAATATAATCATAAGGAAGATCAGGTTTGTGAGTTCATAGTTTACTGTATTCTTATAGGCATATCAACCAATAAAGTCTAATTATAATCATCCTCCATAAATTTTTATGTCCTCAGCAATCTCATTTTTAAGTCTGTTTTTAATGACTTAGGTGACAATTCTTATGTTTGCAGGTTGATCTCAAATCGTATTTTACTAATAGAAGTTAAAAAAAGTATAAAATTCAGATTATCTTTGAAAGGTGATCATTTTTCAATGACCAAGAAATATTTGTCAGTAATGATAAAAATATAACTAAATAAACCTTCATTGTCCACCATAAATTTTTAACATAAGACAAAAAATAGTTTTAGATATTAATGCATTTTAGGAAGTGATTCTTATGAGCACAATATATATTGAAAAGCAAGACAAAAAGCCCTCTCACTGAAGCATAAGCTCTATGAGGGGAAGGACAATATTCTACTCATTTTTGTAAGCTCAGTATCTAGCACTGTATTTTGCAGAGTAGTAACAAAGTAAAACTCTTGACTTACTCAGTGAAAGAATAAATGGAGATCTTTTGAATAAAATAAAAAGGTAGAGATGGAGAGCTTAGGTGAATTTTAAGTTTCTGCAGTGAAATTTGGGTATTCATTGGAGGAGCAATAATTACTCTGGGATGTCTTAATATTTTTTAAACTCTACTAATACATTAACATAAAACAATCAAAATGGATAAACCAAAACCACAACAACAGAACCCTCAAATGCCCCTCTTAAATGAATACTTTCTGATATCATCAACTGGACGTGATATCCTCTCTTTTAAACATCATACAATATAAATGTCTCTAACAGTGTTTTTTGTTACTTACCATTATAGTTATAGTTATATATATAATATAATATATTATATATATATATAAAATAATAATAATATATATAATATTGTAGTGTTATAGATAATGGTGTATGTAACTGGGCCAGCTGAAACCTCCTGGTCTTTCAGCTACCTTGGTAAATTTGACTAGAACCTGAAATTTCAGAGCCTCTGATTGGTTAAATCAATCCAACTTTTCTGGATTTCTGAGGATTTTCTCCCACATCTCTTCTGCCATAGAAATACTGCCCCCTCTTATGTCTCTATGTAGTATATTTTACCTTGAGTCAAACTGGACCTGAAATTTAATGCTTTCATTGGTTTCCACAAAAATCCACATATGTGAAACTTTTGGTGAGTTGAAAAGATTTTGCAGGAAAATTGAAGATCACAGAAAGGTGGCCTTATGCCACTTTATAGTTTTTAAATCTTGAACTTTGCCTTGAATCTTTGCTTTTTCTTTCCTCCCTCAAGGATTTTTTCACCACCCAGAATTTTGGATTCCTTTTATCTGTTATTCAGAACAGCGTCCTCTTTCTCCCAGGCCCTTTTTCCTGCTCACGCTAAAACCTAGAACACCCAGTGTATTTTCCCCAAAACTGCAGCTTTATCCCTCAAAAATACTGTGGTGTCTGTAGTGAAAGTTATTATACTTAGTGTCCCTGCACATAAACTTTACTCCTTGTTTGCATTTCTTATCTGCATCATTCTCAGTGCTACAGGAACTTCTCAACAATATCTCAGATGGATGTAACATGGTTCATCTAGAATTTTTAAAATTCACTGCTTCATTTGATCCTTCAAAATAACAAGGTAATTGATAAGAGAGATTAAAGCAATAATAACTGATTAAAACACGTAAAGTGATTTTTAAAATAAGGTCATATGTCTTTACAGTGGAGAGATTAGAATCCAGGTCTTTGGATTGCAAGTGCAGTGCTTTCTGTTACATCAAGCCAAAATTAATCTTAGTTGGATAAATAAATGTTTAATACCATCACCAAAATGCACCTGCAGTTAAATGGATGTGCAATTGAAAGCAAAGATTTGATGACTCTTCTATGTAATGGGGCTGAGGAGTGGTGGGGGGAGATGCAAAACCAAACATTACACAGGAAATATGACATCCCACTCTAAAAGACAAAAATATCTTCTTACATTGTCAAAGTAACATTATCCCACCTAACAAAACTAAAAATTATTCCTGAATATCATCTTACACTTGATCTATTTTTAATTCCCAAGTATACCCAAACTGTGCTTTGCTGCAATGTTCTGACTTGCTGGTCTTCTACTAGTAAGGATTTCCCACATTGGTGGCCAATCTTCTGCTCCCCTGGGTCCTTGTGTAAAGGGGTTATTTTGAAGCTGATGAAATGATGTTTTGAAAGCAGGATCAACCAACCTCTTTTGTCAGATAAGACAACAAATTCATCTGTGACAGGACTGGAACACTGGAGCAAATAGAGCTTTGGAATTACAGTGCCACCCATCCTGAATTCTTACATTATTTTCTGCAAGCTGATATCCTGAGGATAGAGTTCGAGGACTTCCCTGAGATTACAAAACCAAGGTGTAGGACTGTTTGTACGCTTCCTTTCTAATAATTATTTAACATTTGTCAGATATTCATTAAACTTGCTTTCACAACAGCATTCTACTTGGTAGAGAGGCTATGAAGAAAACAAAGATTTGATTTATTCTCTTTCTAACCTTCTTCTAATGTAGATAATAAATACTTGACTATATCAACACCAAAAATCCATACACATCACACACACACACACACACACACACACACACACACACACACACACGAAAAACAACAAAAAAATCCCCTAAATGAATATAAAATTACTTTCAGGTTTGTTAATTTTCAGTGCCAACTAGTACCAGAATATTTTTGGTATGATCAGACTAATTAAGCCTTTACAAACAGTGTGTAGATATTGATAGATTTTTAGATATTGGCACATGTACATTTATAGCTATTGACAAAGCTTAACTCCTTTCAAGAACATTCCAACTAATATTGGCATTCTGTTTTATCCTTCGACACTCAACATGATGTACTGTGGAAGACTTTAAGACTTTCAGTGTTTGACTAAGCTTTATAGTCATTAATGTTTAATCACTTACAATTTAGTAAGCATTGTGCTTTCATTATTTATATGGCTTGTTTATCTATGTAAAGTAAATCAACAGTGTCTTTCTGATAGTTGCCCAGTACATTTATAATCAGTCCCATTTAGTGATCAGTGATGAATATGGATACAACCACTATTTGGAATTACTTTATCACTTTATACAGATTCTGAATTCAATTTTCCCTTCACAACAATTATAATAAAAGTAAATACCAGCCAAACACTCTTGTGCTATGAATATCTTGGAAGATGAGGGAGCAAAGATATTTCTTTTTTTTTCCTAATGTACTATTCAAAATATGTTGTATGTCCACGTACTATTTCTATATTATAAATAAGAAAAATGGTTACATTAAAATTTTTTTGGATGAAAGAGATTTTTAGCCATTGAGAGAGTCAAAATTCTGTATTGTCCATCTTTAAGGACAAGTACAATTCACTCATCGAATGGTTACCCTGAGGAAACAATGAAGGGACCTTGAACCATAGTTTTGCACATGCCACTGCAATGAATGCATGCTATTGTATTAGGATCATCAGGACACTGGTGAGAGACAAAATGCACTTGGCCAAGGCTGGGGGAAATGGGGACACAAAGAACCCGATTCAAGCAAAGCATAGTGGATAGAGGACACATTTGTCGAATTTTAACAGACTCCTGGCATTTGTATTTACTCTTTGTTTACATTTGGGCTTTTACAGAAATGCTGAAGTGATTTTGCAAGTTCTCTTTGTATATTGAGAAACTGCAAATGTAGACAAAAATCACAATTAGTGACTCAGAAATATTTTAAAAACTGGTTACAAAGAAACTAAGGAATAATTGAAAACTATTCATATAACAAATAAAAATGTCATTTCCTTTTTGTAGCTCTACAAATGGAAAAACACAGTTCTATTTTTCCCCTCTCTTGAAACTGGCCTCAAGTGTGAACAAAAAAGTCACAACCAGGCTGACAGATAACTCAGTTATACCTATCGTCAGTCCCATCTTCGTGTCAGAGACCGTATTTTCCATTCGCCTGTCTCTATTTGAAAATAAAGGATTCTCATGTGAAGCTTTTCTTAAAAATGTCTGAAAGTCTAAATTCATTCTTTATTCTGTACTATAGAGTTGAATACATACTCATCTCTTATTGACATGCAACTTGTGGTTACTGAGGATGATGAGAAGATACTACAACAAGCAGAGGTTCACAAAATTGGATCTAGTATAGCTTTCAAGAGAATAAGGCAAAAGGCTGAAGCCAAAAGATCTGTGTGCTGACCTAAAGGGTGGCCATAACTGAAATGCCAATAGATGATTGTCATAGCTAGTCTCTTTCTGTCTTTACCAAGTTTGGCTGGTGACTAGTTCTACCCCTGGAGTTGCCCTGTTGCACCTGCTTCACCAAGAGTGCATAGGACTGCATAGGAAGTCAGCTGCCAATGTTGATCATGAGGTCCATTTTTGGAAGCCATTCTCTTGATTCCCAGGCTGATTTTCCAAGGGACTTTTTAAGTGACAATGTATCACTTTATGTGCTTGTTGCTTTGCAGTTGTGTGTTTTTGAGGCACATATATGACTCCTGATATATACTGGTATAAATTAATTTTCTGATTGCTTCCTTGGGCCAGGGAATCTCAAACTTGTGTGCATCAGCCACGTCTGGGAGTTTGTTAAAAATTCAGATTCTTAGGCTCGAATATGTGTAGATGAGATCCAGATCATCACTGGACCTCATTTTGAGAAATCATTGCTCTAGCAAGTGTGATAAAGAAAGATTTCTTTAAATTTGTCTTTGCAAATGAGCTTGTAAAAAGTAGTATCAGTTATCTGAAATATTGGAAAATAACCCAGAGAATGATTAAATCTTTACCCAAAATAGACTAAAACACTGATAGAAGTCACATTAATTTAATGTTAATTTAACTTTGTTCTATATAATGATAAAGGTGTGGAACATTTCCCTTTATCATACAGGGAACTCTGATCCTGTAAGAGTCATACATTTAGCAGAGATTGTAAACTCTTTAAGGAAGTACTTTATATGCCACCAGATCCTGGTTGTTTCACTCATCACTCTCTAGCACTGATAATGAGTGGTATTTTTTCTTATTTGTTTCTTTACCTGCTAGGCTAATACAAGATTTCATGGTTTACTTAATTTTTATTTATTTTATTACTAAAGAAATTAAATAATTCTTGTTGGCCATTTATATTCTTCTTTAGATTTTATTGTGTATCATTTGCCCATTTTTTCTTTCTCATGGAGGTGTTGGAGTTTTGATTATTGGTTTGAAAGAGCTCAATATATTAAAGATATTAACCCTTTATTATATTTGTTGAAAATTTTTGTTATTCAATTTTAAAATGTCATAGTTTTGGAGACAAAGAGGAAAAACTGAGGGTTGCTAGATGGGCGGGGTGGGTGGGGATAAGGGGGAAGGTGAGGGGATTAGAAAACAGTCGGTAACCACAAGATGGCCACGGGGTTTTGAAAATTAATTTGGGGAATGTAATCAATAATGTTGTAAAGATTTTGTAGGGTATCTAATGGACAAGTGTCCCATTTGGGAGACCACCTCAGGGATGATGTAGATGCCTGATCACTGCACTGTACACCTGAAGCTGAACAAAAATGAATGCCAACTATAATTTTATATATATATATATGTATATATATATGTATATATATATATATGTATCTATATACTTACAAGAAGCGGAGTACAGCATTAGGAATAGAGATAGTGGTAATGTAATGGCTCTGTGTGATGTCAGAGGGATAGTGGATAGGGGGAGGGGGTTGACACAGTGTGAGGGATATAAATGATTAATGTCTAAGTATTACTTTGTCTTGTGCACCTGAAACTAATAAAAAAAAATGTCATAGCTGACATTGCTAACTCAACCAAGATAAAGTTTTGGAATAATTTTCAGCACATCAACCAGACTGTAACTATCAAGAGATAGACTTTTTACACAAACTGAAATAACCTTTTAATATTCCTGTTATATAGTTTTAATTATTGTGTGATATTTTAATTGGATTTGTAATTAAGTAGCATTTAAAAGAATGTGCTTTAAAACAGTTTTGCTAGTAGGGGAATTATGTTTTTCTTTAACTCTCTGGGAAATCATTCTGGCCCTTGAGTCTTTCGTGGAAATATATATATATATATATATATATATATATATATATATATATATGCATATATATGTGTGTGTATATATATATATATATATATATACACACACATATACCGTGTTTCCATGAAAATAAGACCTTTCTGGACCATCAACTCTAATGTGTGTTTTGGAGCAAAAATGAATGTAAGACCCAGTATTATATTATATTATATTATATTATATTATATTATATTATATTATATTATATTATATTAAAGACCCAGTATTATAGTAAAATAACACTGGGTCTTATATTCATTTTTGCTCCAAAAGATGCATTAGAGCTGATGGTCCGGCTAGGTCTTATTTTCGGGGAAACAGGGTATATATATTTGTGTGTGTGTGTGTGTGTGTATATATTCTGTATCCAATAATTCCAAGTAGTTTAAGACATTGCAGGTTTACTTTTGCAGTTTGCTGTGTTGTGACTATTGTTTGCTTCTTCTTTGAATGGAACCATGTTCCTGGGGTTACAGTGCTGGGACTGCTTTAAATTAATTTATACTTTCTTTCTTCTGTGTGCTAAGAGAACAGAATGGTAGTTTTTGGATACATAAAACTAAATTAATCCAGTGTAGACATAAACATTAAAATTGTCAGTTTCAAAACTTAGAGCAGAAGTTCAGGCAGGTTACTAGACCTCTCTGTCCTCTAGACATCGTTGCCTTCTTGCTGTTCTTAAAATAACCTGAACCTACGTCTGCATCAGGGTGTTTGAACCATATTCCTTCCTCTTAAAATGATCGTACCCTATACTTCACATACAGGTTCACCCTATAATTTCACTGAAGTCTCTGCTCAAATTTGATCTCCTTAGAGAGTTTTAAAAAGAGTCTCTGTCCATGTAATGTTCTGCTTCATTTTTCTTGAAACCACTTTTCATTACTTAACAATTCTTATATAATATGTAATCTGTAATTTATTATATATATTTGTTTGTCTCTGTATATGTGTTACATACACAGTGGTATCTCCAGCTCCAAAAACGTTTGTTGAATTAAATGTAAAAGTGAATCTAAAGTAGTAAAATAAAATTACTTAGTATATGTATCTTTTAAAATAGTTTTACTGTCAAATTTCACCAATGTAATACTAGCAAAATAGGGGACGGGGCAATAAGTATGAACATTCTGAGCGTAAATTTATCTTGGTGCCCTGAAACTCAACTAAATCATGTACAATAATAAAAAACAATACTACATTAATAATTCATTAAAACTTACTTGATATGATCGCCAAGATAATCATTTGACAATGATTCTTTCATTCATCATATACATCAAATCTTCACTTCAATTCTCTAGGCACTATCCATACACCTGCTAATAGAGGCTATTGATTATACAATTATAGACCAATTGTTACTTTTGTTTAAAAAGAGTTCCACTTCCCTCATTTCTTATTGATATAAGCTACATTGGCCTGATTAATTTCCCAGAAGCAAACTGAAATGTAATACTTGACATCGGGCTTCTGAGGCTACTCAAATTCATGCTTCTACTAACACTTTTTATCATTGGCTTTTTTTCAGCTCATCAAATAGAAATTGATTTCCTAGAATTATTCAATATTTAGATAATGGTGAAATGGTTGTGGATTCTGACATTTTATTATTTATCTTTATTGTATGGGCTGCAAAGTTGTGGATAAAAATATTGAAGAAATCATCGCTCTCTCTCTCTACACACACACACAAACACACACACACACACACTCACACACACACAAATATATGTTTATAGAGGTCGGACAGTTAAATTTGTGAACTCATCCTAGAAAGATTGCTACATACCTCATTGCTATACCTTATTGCTGAATATCACTACAGTCACCTTTGAAGTATTCCCCTTGGGAAGCTATGCACCAACACCAGCGCCTAGTCTATCCTTCAAAGCAACTTTGGAACTCTTTTTCTGGAATGGCTATCAGAGCTGTCATCGTATTACTCTTGATGTCCTGAATGTTATCAAAATGTCTTCCTTTCAATATTTCCTTTATCTTTAGGTAAAGAAAGAAGTCATTGAAGGTCAGATCAGGTGAATAAGGAGGGTGTTCCAATACAGTTATTTGTTTGCTGGCTAAAAACTCCCTCACAGACAGGGCCGTGTGAGCTGGTGCATTGTCACGATACAAGAGCCATGAATTGCTGGGGAAAAGTTCAGGTCATTTGCTTCTAACTTTTTCACATAGCCTTTTCAGCACTTCGAAAGAGTAACTTGGTTAACAGTTTGTCCAGTTGGTACAAATTCATAATGAATAATCCTTCTGATATCAAAAATCATTAGCAACATCTTTGCAACAAATTAGTGAACTTAATTATCAGATCTTGTGTATCCTAGTTCTGTGTTTTTACCAGATAACGAATGCTGTTACTATTCATTTTATGAACTCTATCTCCTCTAAACCCCCTATTTGATTGTTTTTATTATGCATTTGATACTTGTCTTATGTTAAATATATTTCCCATGTATCATTCAATTAGATAATTCTTTAGAGCAGACACCATGCCTTGTCTTTTTTTAATTGCAGTGCCTACTGCAATGTCTAAGACAATGCTTCACACGGTAGGCAGTAAATATTTTTCTTAAAAGTTTGACTTGCTTGATTTTAATCTATAGTTTTGTGTCCCCATAACTCTACCACTACTGCTACTGATATGTTACGGTTTGTAATATTAAGCTTATTTTTGAGCGTTTACTGTGTTCCAGGATTGTGCTAATGCTTTCAATACTAACTTTAAGATGTAGTGTCATTTTACAAGTTAAGAAACTGAGTCCTGGAGTGACCTGCCCTGATCACTTAGCCAGTAAGTGTTGGTCAAATTCTGATTTGAATTGAAAGGCTAACTGGTTTCACTGGACTAAACATCCATGTCATATTCCTGAATCCCTGAACCCTATGTCTTTACAAGAGAGTAGACTAATAAGTAAGGATCTTGACATGTTTGTTTTTTTTTCATGGTGACCACCCTGTTTCCCTATCTTCTCTCTTCTTCCTTGTCTCACATGTGAAACAGAAATACTGTTTCACATTGTGAGAATGATATGATACATAAGAAAAAGAAATAAAAAATCAAGATACAAATAATAGTATAATAATGAACGTTAATAAAAGCTGATTTGAAAATTAAGTATCTTCTCCAGAGTGATGAAAGAGTAACAGGTTAGTTTATGATGAGCAGGTTAAAATTGTTTTAAAGGAATTTTGATTCAAGTTAGAATCTTTTGGCCTGTTTTTCTGAAAATACCCACAAAATAAAGTAAAACAAAAACAACATAAACCATAAAGAAGCAAACAGCCTTCTTTATATCAGTAAATTTATTTAAAATGTTCCTTTTATTGTTGAATGCAGTGAAATATCTTTGCATCATGCCAACTGTGTTTTTCCTACCCCAAGGGAAAATCACTTTGAAGAATGCAGCAGATTCTTTTGTATACTACCTCCAAGGCTACTGAACCAGAAGAATAAGGACATACTGCTCGTGAGTTCAGCTGGATCAATAGCTCAGTCCTGGGCTTTGCTTGTCTGCTGGATACTGAATGAAAAGCACTAAGCTGCCTGTTTGTACCATAGATATTTAAGACCCCAGTACAGCCAAGAGACATTTTTCATAAGATAGAAAGCAACCTGTAAAAATGTTCAGTACACAACATATAGAGACTATGAAATGTACTTGCCATGTCATGTAGGAAATTCTCCCTTTCTGTCCTATTACTCAAGAAAAAGAACGTGCATGGGGGCACACACATACACACACACACACAAAAAAAAAAAAAAAAAAAAACACAATAAAAAACAACAACAAAAAAAACCATACATAGAAGCATATATTTGTGGAATGCCTGTATTCCAAAGGCCTCAAAGCACTCCATAGACATGACCAAATCCATTCTTATATCTCTGTGAATAAAAAGTGAGTGGTTGTGATTACCTACTTTTTCCTGTTGGAGAGCTTTATGCAGCTGGCCACGCAGGCTCAGGAGCCAGTTTTCTCCATTTCTCACTTTCTCAACTGCCCTCTTCACCATTGTAGACTGCTTGCGTAGTATGTGTGAAACTTGATGAGTCACCAAATCAGAGTTCTGACTAGGATTTGTTCCTGTCTGTTTTTCTTCCACTCCTAACTTTTTCTCAGTAAGCATCCCTGTAGGTCCTGATACCATAGCAGCAAGATATGCAAGCAGACCTATTAGATAGGAAGAAAGCAGCATGAAGATACTAGATCCAGGCTTTTATGCTTAGCTTGAGATTTCTGTGGTACTGTCACTGTTCTGAACACGAAAGACTCTCCAAAGTGGTATTTAGAAACTGCCATCAGAAAAGGGGCAATACAAACAAGGCAATTAAAAATGGAAAAATAAAAGTCATCCACCTGAAAAACAGATATGCACTGAGGTGACAAACAAATTTCTGGCAGTTGGCCATACTTATTATTCTTACCCTCTTGTCTGTGCTCAGAGCAGAAAGATGCAGTCAGAATAATAGGATAAGTGAAAGCTCTCAACATCCCATTCAGGCTCAGTTGCCTTCCTCAGGCTCTAGTAGTGCTTTCCTGGCATGGAGCCCACCCAGGATCTGCAAGAGAAAGGAGAGTTACCTCTTGAGTCTCTGTCCCTGAAAAGTGGCCCTGGCCTTTTGCATTTCCCCTGCTTCAGTTTCTGCTTCAAGCAGTGGTGCAGTGACTAAACTGACAGAAATAATGTAAAAGAAAAGTGTGAAAATGTTTGGCATCCTTCCACTGTAGCAAAAAGGAAAATTCTGCGTTGATTTCACAATTTTTACCTGCACATTTTGCTGAAGACTTTGAGTCTGACCATCAGCCAGGGGAGTAAGGAGGGATTTCCTTTTTTTCCCCTTTCACTTCTGCTTTCTCTTCTCTCTTCCCCTTCCTCCCTCCTCTTCCTCCTCCTCCTCCTCCTCATGCTTCTCTCTCTCTCTTTCTAGAAATGATTCTTTGATACTTTTTAAAAGGAAATATCACAGATTAGTGGTTTACTATATCTGTGCTGAGAAAGTGATCCTGAATCACATAGCTGTCAATCTCTGTACTCAGAATATTCTTTCAAGAAGGAGCAAACAGAAGTGGCTTAGATGTAGGTTTACCAAATGGTTAATGTAGCACAATATCTGCAATCAATCAAAAGAGAGTCCAAATTTCTGCTTAACCTGTTAAATTGTATGACCTTGGGTAAATTGCGTAATGTCTCTGGGCCTCAAATTTCTCCTCAGTAAATTATTAGTAATAATGTCTATGTCATAAGGTTGTGGTGAGGATTAAATTAGATACTGTATATAAATGGCTAAATTTAGTGCCAGGAATTAAGTAAGCCCTTAATGAATGGTGTGCGATTGGTATTTCTTGATGGTCCAAATTTTTCTTTTCCTAGAACCAATAAAACTTAGAAATAGTGGACTGTGAAAAATTGTTTTGCTTACAACAAGGGTACATTAATATGTATAATATGGCTAGTTGTAAGGGTTTCTTCTTTCAAGTACAGTTTATGTTGGCTTTTGCCTGCTAATTCTGAATGGATTTGTCTAACTAGATAGGTGCCAAAGAAAAATACAAAGAAATGAACCAAAAATAAAATGGAAAAGACCAAATTGGGAAGAATGACTAGGAAAGGGGCAGGCCAAAGTATGACAGAAAAGCCAGTTCTATGTTAAAGCATATGGTATGCAGGTTAAAAACAAGGGTTGTAGATTTAGACACAACCAGCTTTAAATTTTCCCTGTGCTACTTACTATTTGTGTAGCCATGGGTAAAATCATTTATTTTCTCTAAATGTCCCCTGCCCCTTTTTCCTTCAGAAATATTAGAATGTTAACTACGTCAGAGGGTGTTGGAAGTATTAAACAAGTATAATATATGTCAATTAAACTGAGAACTTTCTTTTCTATTGTAATAATTCCCTAAGCTCCCTTGTAACCATCTCACTCACATCATACAAAATTGTAAAATACAGATATACATAATATAAACAAATAATGGGCTACATAAAAAAGCCGAACACTTTTAGGTATAAAGTAATTTAAATAATATTTTAATGTCTTATTTTCTATTATTTATTTAATTTTCCAAAACACATGAAGTGTTCAGTTTAGCACCAAATCTGAGCACACAACATTCTAGCTCCTAACCAACCAGCACATTATATTTTTACCTATAAAATTTAAAGTCTGTTCAAAAATGCTAAACAAAAGTATCTGTACCAATACCCATTTCAACCATATTTGTTGGTTAAACATGGACTCCTGACTGATTTTAGTGAGAAGTGGAATTGAGAATGTAAGGAACAACCAGCTTATCAATACTATATAACATTGTTTTTATAAGTGGACAAGAAATTGAGCTCAAACACTATTTAGCCTAGTAAATGTTCTATAAAATAAAGCCTTCTTATCATGCTTTCAAATATCTGAGGGGAAAATGCTATAAGTAATAAAATATTTTAAATGGCTTTACAAATGTCTACCTAAAGCCATACTTAAAAAAAAAAAAGAGCACCGGAAATAAGAGTGCTACAAATAGACTTTATAGTTTTGCTTTATGGATAGCATGGTAGTACATATTTTTTTAAATATGTAAAACTATAGAAAATGGCTATTAATATTAGAGTGATCTCTAAGTTACCTGTTGGTTTTGGAAGTTCAAAATGTTTTTATAAAACTGCTGATGTCAATGTAAGTTTAAATTAAAAAAGAAACTTTAGTTTAAATTAAAAAAGAAACTTCTTCAGTAAAATTTTGGGTTGAGATGGGGAAAAAAATACATTTTCAGCTTGTTCTAAATCTTCCTAACTAAATTTCTATTTCTAATAGGTAACACATTTTCAAACAACCAGCAAAATGTCACATAAGAAGCTATTTTCTATAGTAACAGAAAACATTATAATTCTACAGAAATTATTTTGGAAAATTTAGAGTAAATATTATGGTTTAGTTTTTAAAAAAATTTTTATCGAGTTTTTTGGTGACATTGATTGGTAAAATTATATAGGTGTCAAGTGTACATTTCTAAAATACATCATCTGTATATTGCATTGTGTGTTCAATACCCAGAGTAAGTTTTCCTTCCATCACTATATATTTGATCCCCCTTTTCCTCTTTTACCACCCCTTAACACACTAAACTGTTGTTTGTGTCTATGAGTTTTTGTTTGTTTCTTTCTTTGTCTTGTTCATTTGTTGCTTTCAGTTTTATATCCCACAAGTGAGTGAAATCATATGGTTCTTGACTTTTTCCATCTGACTTACTTCTCTTAGCACCATAGTCTCAAGATCCATTCATGTTGTTACAAATGGCAATATTTCATCTCGTCTTATGGCAGAATAGTATTCCATTGTGTATATATACCACAACTTCTTTATCTAATCATCTATCAAAGTATGTTTTGGCACGACTTGGCCAAACATGAATAATGCTGCATTGAACATAAGGGTACATATATCTTTATGAATAAAAGTTTTCAGATTTTGGGGGTATTTTCCCAGAAGAGGAATTGTTGGAGCATGTGGGTAATTCTATTCCTAAGTTTTTGAGGAACCTCCATGCTGTTTTCCATAGCAGCTATACCAATTTACATCCCCACTAACAGTGTATGAGCATTCCTTTTTCTCCATAGCCTTTCTAACACTTATTATTTGTCCTGTTGATAATAGCCATTTTGAAAGGTGTGAGGTGGTATTTCACTGTGATTTTGATTTACATTCCCCTAATAGCTAGTGAAGATGAACATTTTTTTCATATATCTGTTGGCCATTTTCATGTCTTCTTGCAAGGAGTATCTGTTGTGAGGTCCTGTGCCCATTTTTTAATTGGATTGTTTGTTTTTATGTTGTTGAATTGTATGAGTCCTTATTAACCCCTTATTGGAGGTGTTCTTTGTAAATGTCTTCTCCCATTTGGTTTGTTGCCTCTTTGTTTTGTTGATGGTTTCTTTTGCTGTGCAGAAGCTTTTTAGTTTGCTATAGTCCCATTCATTTATTTTTACTTTTACTTCCCTTTCTTTTAAAGTCAAAGTCAAATTCTTTGAACCCAACGTCCATAAGTTTAGTACCTATGTTTTCTTTTATGCAATTTATTGTTTCAGTTCTATGTTTAGATCTTTGATCCATTTTGAGTTAATTTTGGTTTATGGTGATAGATAGCAGTCTAGCTTTATTCTTTTGCCTGTGGCTTTCCAATTTTCCCAGCACCATTTTTAAAGAGGTTTTGTTTTCTCCATTGTATGTTTTTGGCTGCTTTGTTGAAAATTATATGCCAATATACATGTGGGTTTATTTCTATGTTTTCAGTTCTAATCCCATTGGTCCGTGTGTCTGTTTTTCTGCCAACACCATGCCGTTTTGATTATTGTCTCTTCGTAGTATAAGTTGGAGTCGGGGAGTGTGATACCTCCAGCCTTGTTCTTCTTTCTTAAGGTTGCTTTGGCTACTTGGGGTGTTTTGTGATTCCGTATAAATCTGATGATTTTTAAAAAATTCTATTTCTTGAAAAAATACCATTGGGATTTTGATGGTGATTTCCTTACATCTGTATATTGCTTTGGGTAATATGGCCATTTTAACTATGTTGATTCTTCCAATCTGTGAACACAGAATATCTTTCCATTTCTTTACGTCTTCTTCAATTTCTTTTAATAATGTCTTATAGTTTTAGTGTATAGGGTTTTCACATCCTTTGTTAAGTTTATTCCTAAGTATTTCATTCTTTTGAAATGACAAAAGGAATTATTTTTTCATTCCTTTTTCTGAGATTTCATTGTTAGTATATAAGAATGCAATGGATTTTTGTACATTGATTTTATGTCCTGCAACTTTACTGTATTTGTTTATTGTTTCTAATAGTTTTTTGGTGGAGTCTTTAGGGTTTTCTATATAAAGAATCATGTTTCTGGGCTTCCAATTCTATTCCATTATTCTGTGTGTCTGTTTTTCTGCCAATATCATATTGTTTTGATTATTGATGTTCTGTAGTATAAGTAGAAGTCAGAGAGTGTGATACTGCCAGCATTGTTCTTTTTTCTTAGGATTGCTTTGCCTATTTGGGGTCTTTTGTGGTTCTATACAAATCTGATGAATTTTGTACTATGCGTTTGAAAAATGCCATTGAAATTTTGATGGGCATTGCATTAAATCTGTATATTGCTTAGGGTAATATGGCCCTTTTAACTATGTTGATGCTTCCATTTCTTTGTGTCTTCTTCAATTTCTTTTAAAAATGTCTTGTAGTTTCCAGTGCATAGCTCTTTCATATCCTTGGTTAAATTCCTAGGTATTATTTTTCTCTTTTTGTTGCAATTGTAAAATGAATTTTTTTAAAAATTTCTTTTTCTGAGATTTCATTGTTAGTGTATAAGAAGGCAATGGATTTCTGTACATTGATTTTTGTTGTATCTTTATGGTGGCCAAGACATGGAAACAACCAAAGTGTCCTTCAATAGATGATTGGATAAAGAAGTTGTGGTATATATACACAATGGAATACTATTCTGCCATAAGAAAAGATTAAATAGTGCCATTTGCAACAACATGGTTGGATCTTGAGATTAATATGTTAAGTGAAATAAGTCAGACAGAAAAAGTTGAGAACCATATGATTTCACTGATATGTGGGATACAAAGCTGAAAGCAACAAAGGAAAAAGACAAACAAAGAAACAAAAACTCATTGACACAGACAATAGTTTAGTGGTTACCAGAGGGTAAAGGGGGGAAGGGAGTGGTAGATGAGGGTAAACAGGATTTTGTAATGTTCGCCTCATAAAATGAATTAGGAAGTATTATCTCTTCTTTAAGTTTTTAGAAGGCTTTGAGGAGGACAAGTATTAAATCATATTTGAATGTTTGGTAGAATTCACTAGTGAAGCCATCTGGTCCTGGACTTTTACTTTTGGGGAGGTTTTGGATGCTTGTTTCAATTTCCTTACTGTTGACTGGTCTATTTAGATTTTCAATTTCTTTGTGATTCAGTCTAGAAAGGTTACATATTTCTAAGAACGTGTCCATTTCTTCTAGGTTATTGAATTTGCTGGCATATAGTCCTTCATAGTATTCTTATATGATCCTTTGTAGTCAACGAGAACTTCCCAAACCTATGAAAAAAACTGGGTCCTCAGATTCAAGCAGCAAACAGAACACCTAATTATCACAATCCTAACAGGTCTTTTATTAAAGCTGTCAAAAATTAATGACAAAGAAAGAATTCTTGAGTCAGCCAGGGTAAAGAAGACAGGAGCCTATAAAGAAAAGCCCATTAAATTATCATCAGATTTTTCAGCAGAAACTCTACAAGCTAGGACGGAGTGGAATTAAATATTCAAACTATTGAAAGAGAGAAATTAGCAGCCAAGAATAATATATCCAGCAAAGTTATCTTTTAGATATGAAGGAGAAATGAAGACCTTTTCAGATAAACAGAAGCTGAGGGAATTTTGCACCACAAGGCTTGCATTACAAAAAATAATGAAGGAGGTTATTCTACCTGAAACAAAAAGACAAAAGAATACAAAACTATGAGTAAGATTACTAACAGAAAGATAGAAGTAGGCAATGGCAACTCTCACACAAAATAGGGTGCTATACACTTAACTTAAAGGGTAAAGAAGATAAAAACATTAAAAAAGAAGAAAGAGAAGAGGAAGACAATATGCTACTGCAACTCAGAAATGAACTCACAGGCTAAATTGGGATAATTTGTGACAACAAAATCATAAAATGGGAGGGAGTAAAGGTCTGAATTTGCGAAGGGGAATGGAGATAAAATGCATGCTGAAGACAAAAGACTACTATACACATGAAACTTTCTTTTACATAAACTTAATGGTAACCACTTAAAAAAAATTCAGAATTGAGACATGTAACATAAAAAAAAGAGGAAACAGAGGGGGGGAAAATCATAGAATACCACCAAACTGAAATAACATACAGAAACAGAAAGGCAAAGAAACAGTGGAGACACTGAGCTACCAGAGAAAAAGATAAAATGGCTATCGGAAATCCTCATTTTATCAATAATCACCCTAAATGTAAATGGACTGAACTCACCAATAAAAAATGCATGGAGTAGCTGATTGGATCAAAAAATAAAACCCAACCATATGTTTCCTCTAAGACACACATCTCAGCTACAAGGACAAATACAGACTCAGAGTGAAATGATGGAAAACAATACTCCAAGCAAATGGCATCTAGATAAAAGTGGATATAACGATACTTACTCGTGTATCAGATGAAACATACTTCAGGATAAAAAAGGTAGCAAGAGACAAAGATGAACATTTAATAACGATAAAGGAGACAATACAACAAGAAGACGTAACACTTATCAATATATATGCTCCCAATTAGGGAGTACCAAAATATATAAAGCAACTACTAACAGAACTAAAGGGAGAAACTGACAAAAACACAATTATAATAGGAGACCTAAATACGCCCTTGACAGGTATGGATGAATCATGCAAATAAAAAGGACATATCAGCCTTAAATGACATGTTAGACCAAATGGACATAGTTGACATTGGTAGAGCATTTCATCCTAGAACACCAGGCTATACTTTCTTTTCTAGTGCATAGGATACATTCATAAGGATAGACCATATGTTGGGACACAAAACTAGCCTCATCAAATTTAAGAAGATTGAAATCATACCAAGCATATGCTCTGACCACAGTGCTTTGAAATTGGAGAGTAACTGCAAAAAAAAAAGTAGGAAAAACCACAAATACGCGTCTTCCCATTGCCTGGAATTCTTTCCCCCTCATACACTCATGGCTTATTCTTCACTTTTTTCAGTCTCTTATCAAGTATCCTCTTCTAACAGAACTCTTTCTTGCTTACCTTATTTAGATACTCTACCTTTCCTCTCCACCATTCATTTGCTAATACCCTCCATGCCTTCTTCTTTTTCTTTACCACTATTACCTTCTAATATACAACAGAGTTTACTTGTTTTTTGTTTGTTCCTTTGTTATCAATTTCCCTAAAATGTAGGTATGAACAGGGATTTCCTTTTTTAACTTATTGTTATCTCCCAGTTATTACAGCCTCATAGGCAAAGAGTAGTTATGTAATAAATATTTGTTGATTAAACAGATGAAAGATATTACATGATTAGCAAAAGTAGTTTTACAATAAAGAAATATACTAATATTATAATAATAATAGAACCTTTATTTTGGAAGGACTCATGTCTTAATTACTTCTGCAGCACCTACCTTAGTTTCTGCACAAAAAATGCTCAACAAATAGGATGACTATATGTCCTAGTTTACTCCTGTGGTCTCAGCATTAATTTTAATGGCACCTCCTTTAATTTTCACAAGGGTCTCAGGACAATAATATCCTCTGATGAATAAATGTCTTATGAATGAAATATTAAAGACTACTGTGAAAAAGCAGAGCTATTTGAGGTATATCCTACTTTCAACACTCCCCCCCAGCTAATTATGAGTTTAATTGGTAACGTTTCCAATTTTCCTGATTTTTACCTCCTGTAGCTGTCTTAGTTTTATATTGTCGTTGAATTCCATAATAAACATATATATATATATATACACATATATATACATAAATATATATATATATATATATATATATATATATATATATATATATATATATATATATATATATATGTATATATAGGATTGGATGATTCAGTTCATTTATAATGTATTTACGGAGTCCCTGCAATGTGTTTGGTCTTTTAAGGGGCTCCCTATCTGGTACAGGTACTAATGGAATTTTAGAGTCAAATTCACAAGTATAAGTTCTTGTTAATTATTTTCAGAAACATTTTGAGAAAAAGAAAAAATGCTTTTAATGCAAATAAGAAAAATAAAATTAACATAAATTGGAGTGTTCTAAAATAACTATGATGCTCCTAGAAGTCTTCCCAACTTTGCCCTACCGTAATCCCCCATAATCACAGCACCCTAAAAATGACACTCAGAATTTGGCATACATTTATTCTTTATTTTTGTGAATATTTAAACACTTTATATTTTATATAAAATTTTGTGTCCTAGTTTTATTCATTATTGTAGGTATTTTCAGACCACTACAAGTTCCATTATATTATAAGCACACATCATACTTATAAATATGAATATAATTTATTTACATTGCTAAATCAATCCTTTATTGTAGACATTTGATTTATTATTACTTTTAATTATAGAAAAATCCTGTAATAAATGTCCATTTGCCTTTGAATTACTTTATATTTTGATTTCCTTTGAGTAATAAAAGTAGACTAATTCAGTTCCAGGGTTGGAGCTAAACTTTTTATGGCTTCTGATATAATCTTCTCAAATGTTTGTACTAATTTATAGTATTGACAACAACTTAGAATGCTATAGTTACTGTCTAAATTTAACCTTCCTCTTCACTAAATTGGATATTATTATTATTATTTTCTCTTCTGTAACTAGAAGAGAGATGAAAAATTTGCTGACTAGCTAGAAGGCCAACAGCTACTGTGATGCATATACTTATTTTTAGTGTGTATTGGCCTGGTAATATAATTTAGTGGTTAAAAGCTGAGATTTCAGTTAAAATTAGAGCCAAATCTCACTTCTGTTTAGTATCTGCTAGAATTTTAATTTTATACCAATTATATAACCTCTCTGAACCGTAGTTTGCTAAGATGGATGTAATTCCTACTTCATAGACTTGCCACAGGCTAATTATTATAAAATTTCTAGCAGAGTGCCTGTACTTAGTAGGCACACAAAATATAGCTATTATTAAGAAAAAGGAAATTAGACTAGGAGGGTAATTAGGGTACTTCTTGTTGTTTTTACCTGACGCTTTTAATATTTGTAATTTAAATTGTTTTCCTATATGTTGATAGACTGTAATTATACATTCCTATGATATCGCTCAGGATTCCTCATTTATGTGTGACAGAAACCATTGCAAAATAATTTTAGGAAAATTACAAACATTGGTTCGTGTGACTAATTAACTCATGGGTGGATTTGGATTTGGCTTTTGCAGATTCAGAGACTCAAATGATGTGGGTCTGGTCTCTCTTGCTTTTGCTCTAGCTGTTACTCTCATTGGTTCTGCTCTGCTCCTTGTAAAGTGGTTTCATTCTCTCCTATGCAGACAGACACCGTCCATGTGGCTAAGCAACAATTCACCAGTGGTTCCAGGCTTCCTCATTCCAGCCCAACACAGTGGAAAGAGAGCTGCTATCTCCCAACAGCTGTGATGAAATCTGCTGGGCTCTATCATCTAACCCCCCGGCCCCAGTTACAATCCAGCCAGCTTTTTTCAGGAGGAGCACCAAATCCTAAAACATCCACGGTATGTATTGAATCAACTTGCTTTTTTTTTGCTTCTAGAAAGGTGCTAATTTTGTAGCTTGAATTATTTTCCGAGTTCTGTGGCTCAGATGAAGAACTTTGGTTGAGAAAGTCTAAAGACAAATGTGAATGCCCAGGCCAAGATCAGAGAGGTGAGTACAAATGAGGGTTTTGGAACTCCTTCTTGGATATCAACAAAAACTATAGCTACCACCAATGCTTAGCTGATAACACTTCAGAGAATATTATTGGCATGCCTGGAAGAATATTGCTATGCTGGTTTCTCTGGTGATTCATTTCCCAAGATACTCCCCACCAGGCACTGAAGTGAAGCTGTTATCATTGCCACCTTCTGGGGCCCAGAGGAAGCAGGGTTATGCCAAGTGTATTGTTCTGGCCGTCTTCCCATATCTTCTTCTTGAGCTCTTTATTGAAGTGTCTCAAAAAGTGGGGGAAGAACTTTCTGAGGTGAAAAAATAGTAATATTTTTCTTGGTTGCTGGAGTAACATTCATACTTTGCCACAAAATGTCCCCTGGTGCCACTGTCAGAGCCATAATAAAGCTTGTTTGTCAGTTCCAATGTGACATTTCTTCTGTTTTTATATAATGCTTCTTAGATTGCAATCCTTAGACAATAATCATTGTCAGCAGGATCATCTTGGAAAACAAAGGAAGGCATGAGCATTCAATGCCCCAAATCTGAATTGTTCCATTTGCTATAAGCAGCGTGCACCTGCTGAGGTGCGAGCCGCCTGCCATCAGTGTCATTTCAATGTGTAACATGATTGACTTTCCTGCTATGTACAAGGCCCAAATTTTCATTCCATTTCTAGGACTGTTTGACTGGCCTGCATTTTCCTTTGTGTATATGTATATGTGTGTGGCAAGTTCTTGCTCAGAAAGCTATTAGCTCGCTGATTTTGAAGATTACAAGTCACATTAGGCTGGAGCTGTGAGGATTTTGCTGAATCCATGGTGAAAAGCAATCATTGCTGCTAAATTTCCTTCATTGGTACTTCCATACATTTTGACAATAGTATGCTTTTAGCACAAATTGTGTTATCTTGTTTATGCCTTTGTCTTATTCTAAAACTCTCAATTTTAGATATGGAAATCCAAGTGGAAGATGAGGTCCTGATGTCAGCCAGTAGTGATTTCTAGCTTCTTTTATTTCTAAATTAGATACTTTAAATTAAAGAGGTTAAATCACCGGTAACTTGTCTGTGGACTGAGAAAAGAAAAAAAATACAATAATAGACTTCCTCATTTATAATAGAGCCTCTTTTTTTGTGTGTGTAAAATTTCCACCTAATTTGGACTAAAGCTTTTGTGCCGATATTTAATTATTCAGATAATTACCTTAATTTGCCAATGGAAATACAGCTACACCTAAATAGAGTTAAAGTTGGGAATGTAGCCCAGTGCTTTTGAGTTTGTTTTATTACTTTACTCAGCATATTAGCTTCTTCAATCCTGTATTGTTCTCTGTACACTTTTATTCCAGGCTAATTTATTTTTATAGCCCCAAATTGCACCTCTATGTGAATGAAGTCTAAACTATGGATAATTTCAATTCTGTCTTCTCAGACTATCTACCTCTGTCTTTCCAGATGCCTACTGGACACATCCATTTGAATCACCAAAAATTCAAAGTCCATGTACCTAAAATCAAGCTGTTAATCTAAAAATCACATTTTAGATTAATTATCCAGGTTTCCTGCGTCTCTCTATGGTATCAATTTGTATTTTCCTTTCCAACTACTTTCTCTTCCATTACTTATAGCTCAATTCTTCAAAGAGTTGTTTTTACTTACAGTTTCCAAGCTCTCTCCTCTCTTTCTTTCTTGAATCCAATCTAATTAGGCTTTTCTCTTCACCTCTTCATGGAAACAAGTTTTACCACTGATGACCTCCATGCTGTGAAATTCAAATCCTAACTCTTGATTTACTTGAACTATCATTAACATTTTCTTGATACGTTCTTTTTAAAATTTGGTTTCCAGTACAATGCAGTCTTCTGAATGTCCTGATGTCTTTCTGGCTGATCCTGCTCAGTCACCTTTGCTGGTGCCATATCACCTGCCATCTCCAGGTTGGACTGCCTTGTGGCTCAATGCTCAGACTTCTCTTTTATAATTTATACTCCTTACACAGACGTTCTCTTTCAGATTTATGGCTTCAGATACCATCCAAACGTTGATCACCCCAGACTTTATAAATCCATCTTCATGCATCTCTACTTGGATGCTTAATAAAAATCTCAAACTTTATATGTCCAAAATTGAACTTCTGATCCCTCCTCCATAGTTCTATGCTTTCCATAGTCTTTTCCCTTTCACTAAATCCATTATTCCAAACTATCAGATCCAACACCTCAAGTAATCATTGACTCCTTTGTTTTTTCTCAGACACCAAACTCCAACACAACAATAAATCTTGTTATTTTTACATGCATAATCAGGACTGCCTACATAATATGTGGGGTCTAGTGCAAAATGAAAATGTGGGGCCATTTATTAAAAAATTATTAAGAATTTCAAGACTATAACAGCAGAGCATTAAACCAGGCTGGAATCCTGTGTGACTGCCTCAGACACCTAAGTAGTCTGTTCACAATGTATTGACTCTAACTGCTTCTCACCTCTTCAGTCACATGAGATTCAAGCCACCATCCTTTTTTCCTGAACTGTTTAAATGGGGTCCTACCAGATTTTCCTGTTCCCTCTCTTGACTCAATGTAGTCTTACCAAGCAGAGAGACCTATTAAAAAAATAAAACAGATAATATCACTCCTTTGCTCAAAACCCTCTAGTGACTGCCATTACACTCAGAGTAAAGTTTCCATTTCTCTTTCTTCAACCTAAGTTAGTACATCATCATGTTACACCTATATAACTGTAATATCCTCCAAGCCTTCTTATACTATTCTCTCCTGATTTTGATCTGCCCGCATACCTTAACAAGGCCAATCTTTATGAAACTCTGTTTTTATCACCTTACTTTATAACACGCAATTTTATCTCATAGTATTTCAAGTAAAAACTCCTCTGGCCCTTAAAGCCTTCCACTGTCTACCCAACTCTACAAAATAATTCTGTTTCCCATTTTTTATTCCAAAAAGCTTCGTTCACTTTATTCAGACCAGTCTCAAATATACTTCATGTTCACCCATAATCCTCTTAACATCATTTTCTTTAGTAGGAAGCATTTTTTTTCTCTATGTCTTGATAACACACAACCTCCAAGGCTTACTTTATTTTCTACTTCTTCCAAAGCCCTCTCTGATTATCCTGGTTCTCACTGATTTATCCTGTATCCTAACATCTGTTGAACTTAGATTTTTGTACTACCCATTTTAACACAAAGGTGTGCTCTCTGGAATTGGTCACAGATTAATAAGCACCTTTTTTGGCAGGGTCCATATTCTTTGCATTGCAATGCTCAGCCCAGGAAAAGTGCTTGACACACATTTATTTATTGACTCATTGTCGACATCATCTTAGGTTAGCTAATATTGACTGATTTATTAAATATATGTATTAACAACAGGACACTAAATAAGAAACAAACCAAAGCAGACATTTTTGGAGTATACCAGAGAGGGCATGCAAGATACTCAGAATAATGAGTTATTTATTGAACACTTGGCAAGCCCTCTACTAAGGGTTTTATACAGGTTAGCTCATTTAATATTCACAATAACCCTATGAATTAGGCATGGCTATTATGCCCGTTTTAGTTTTGAGCAAACTGAAATTCAAAGGGATTAAGGGACTTCATCAAGGACACAAAACTAGGAAGTGGCAGAATGGATTTCAAATATAGGTAGTCTGCCAGCTGAGCCAGCCACTGAGCTGAATTGTTTCTTATATTCTATAATTGTTTACTGTAAAATTTTAAGGTTCTGGGCCTCTATCGCATTTTTAATATAAAGTTTCTTATATACTTTGGTGAGATATAATCATGTATTTTCCTTTTTGCCTGTATCAGAGAACTATGAAGGCTTTGTACTTTCAGTCAGATGTCAGAGAAAAATAGCCAAATATTCACCCATTTTCTGTTATGCCCACTTTATAAATAGCTGTTGGCAACTCAGGGACCCACATGGTGAGTGCGTAGTACTTTATTACAGTCATTCCACCACTGGTACAAGAATTTCAAGGGTCTGCCAGTCTTACAAATTAGTTTCAAAAAGATTTGTTTTCAATAGTTGAGTTTAAAAACATTCTAAATTACATTTACTATAGTTTGTTTAAAGCTTTTCTTCTGCCCTATCTTTCTGAGTTCAGCTTAATTTTTTACTGTCTTATTTTAATTTCTTTCTAGATTTCATCCTCTCATTTATTATTCTTTGTCTCCTCTCTGTTTCTGGCTTTTCTTCCTGCAGCTGGGCTTTGGTGAGAAGGGATGGACGCAGCTGCCCAACCATTTTTACATTCTTTACTGATGTGATTTTCTTGAGGTAAAACATCATTTAAGAAATATTACTCAACAATTCAATGTTTCTGTCATCTTCAGATTTGGTGTCTGAAAGTCTGCCAATAAGACCCTTTGCAGTTGTTTGTATTGGTTTGGATTCCCTTCCTGTTATGCGTTATTTTATTTGTTCTGTGCTGGTTTGCCTTTTATGTAATATTTTGTTATAGTTGTAATTTCCTCTTTCTATCTAATCTCAACCACCAACGTGGTTCCACTGTTATCTTTCTTTTTTTTTCCAGGGGAAGGAGGCTTATTGACTACTTTCTACTACAAGTTTGACTGCTTTTTAAACTAAGTGTTTTATCAATTTGATGGGCAAGGTTTTCATAGGATTCAGGGAAATTTTGGAGGCAGGAGTTGGACCTTGGTCAGCCTTTGAAGATTCTAACTTGTACACTGTGCTCTTGGATTAAATCAGGGACAATTTATAGTGATATCAGTACTTAAGGGCACAAAGTTGTACCCAGAAGATTTATGGTACAAACCTTAGACTATCTGGTTTGAGTGTTATTGTTAAATGGAATTGTGTTTTAATCTTTCAATAGTTATCCTAGACTTTTTCAGAGTAGCACTTTAGCTGACTTTTCAATGGAATCATTAGATATTTAGACACTTGATTCTTATTAATTCATTGAATAACCCTTATTCATCATGCTTAGTTTATTTAGAGACAAATAGGGATCTATCAGGATACCTGAAGCAAATGCTGCTATTTAGCATTTATAGAAGAGAAACAGAGGAGGTCAACTAGGGATAATGTTAAGATGTTTAACAATCATGAACACCGATGCTCAGAACGGAAGCCAGTCTTAGATTTGGATCTTGGAGACTCCTATCATGCTAATACTTAAAACTTTGGTTGCTGAATTATTGGGAGGCTGGGGTCCCAGTGGAGGGCACCAGGGGGTACACATGGGGAACTTGAGTTAGTACAGAATTATTTTAATACTTTAATAAATCGATACATGTTAGTCTTGGGTGAGATTGTGCTCAGTTGATTTATTTTTATTGAGATACAGTTATCCCTTTCCAATTTCTACAGTGTGACTCATAGAGAGTATTGGGATAACATACGATTTCCCATGGTGGTTTCTAGTGAAATGTGTCCAGGTCAGGTTCAGATCGTTTTAAATTGAGGTTCTCTTATGGAAATCAAAGCCTAACTTTGTCTAGAGAAAGAAGTTTTGTTGTCGTTGTTTATTTTCATGAGGCACTGAACTTAGATTGAGTTTTGGTTGTACCAGTCATTAACTGTAATTTTGAAAAAAATTGCTTAATAATTTTATCACCCTCCTTTCTTATCAGTAAAAAGGAGGGTATTGAATCAAATGAGCTCTAAGTTCCCTTTAAGATCAAACATTCTCAAATTCTATTCAAATACCAACATGAAAATTTCTTTTGCTTGGCATTTAATAAAAATCAACTCATCTTTTAGGATGTGTAGGAAAAGACAGAGTATGACCAACTTCTGAGCATATAAACTATCCTTGTTAATTAGCTATACTTTTTTTTTCCACTGGGTTTCAGCACTCTGTTTAAAGATTATTTGACTACAATATTTTTTTCTTTGATTTGAATAAAAAGCAAATAATGACTGTATAAAATAAATAGCCTTTTCTCTATATATTTAGCATTCAATTATATAAACATAATGATAGCCTTTCGGCAATGAGGGTGCAGTTACAATTAATTTTTCTCTCTGCCTTACATGGAAGACAAAATTTGCAATGTTTATTTTAATTGGAAATGGGTTGAACTTAGTGAAAGTTCATCGTTGAGTTAGTGTTTGTCACTTTCAGGACCATGCAGAATGAGCCATTTTTCACATTAATGACACATTATGTAGAAAGTCAGAACTACTAATACGTGGAAAAACAGTCCTTACCTAGATTAAAAGGAGGAAACAAGAAATCGTAATTTCTTTTTAACCTTAAAACTGCTCTGCAATTAATCTGAATCACACACCAGAATTCCCCTAGTCTTTGGCATTTCCACAGGTCTCTGAAGCACAACAGCTGGATTGTTTAGGTTATGTGATAACCTGTTTTATGGACAACAGCTTTAGACCCTAATGATCATATTTTGATAATGCTCTTACTAGAGGCTAAATCATGATATTTTGCACAAAACTAAATATATTGCCCTTAAGGTGAAGACCAATATTTTGCCTGTTCTAATTATAGTATCAGTTATCATGTTATAGGTCCTCTGTGACAAACATGCCATTAATGAGGGAAACAGCCCTAAGACAATGAGTGCCTTGTTTATGGTTGAGATTTAACATATTTTTTATTGACTTTAGGTGTAATCCTTGTTGGTTCCAATTTAACTGGAGTGTATAAGTTTATTAAAGACTGTACAATTAATTAAAGAGTGAAACTTACAACTAGAACTAAAAACCAGAAAAACTAACTAGAACAGAAAAGATTTAACCTGATAATTTAACCAAAAATGTATTCATTTGTTCTTCCATGTATCCACAATTATAGAAATACTTATTCAGGGCTTAATATTTTCTAGGTAATTGTTAATTTTTGTTTATAAACTGACAAATTTCCCCATTTTCTCAACTTAATCATACTATGTTATTCAGATGTATTCTATCTATCATCTATCTATCTATCTATCTATCTATCTATCTATCTATCTATCTATCTATCATCTATCTAAAATATAAACATGAAGAAACAGAGACCTTGATGCCAAGAAATTCATCTTTTGGGGATATATTAAAAATATAAATTATTGTCATGATGCTCAGGTTAGTGAAACTAGAGAAGAACATTACAAAGTACAGTGGTGGTTACAGTAACAAAAAATTATATATAGTTCTTATCTATACCAGGCAGTCATCTAAACAATTTATATTTAATCTTTACAATAACAAGTATGAGGTATTACAATTATTCCCAACCTACAGATTGGAAGCTGAATTACAGGAAGTTACTTGTTCTCTGTCACTCAGTGATTCTGGGTCCATTGAGAGGAATCACTTTGCACAGAAGGAAGATTGTGTTCTCTCAGAGATTGACTAACTCCTGAAAATAGTTATAAAAGGACCCTGTGTATGGCAATCACTGAGCTAAGTAGGTCCTTCCAAAATCATTCCCTGTAGAAGGATGTTTCTATCCAGAATATCCAGAATATTTTATATAGGATATATATTATTTGCACTGCTGAACAAGCCTATAATGGCTTAGCATCACATTTCTCTTCCCAGTTACATATATGTTGCAATCAGTCATTGATCTTTAAGGTCTATTCATTGAAAAGAGTTTACCAGCTGTTTATAAACTGACAAATTTTCCCATTTTCTCAACTTAGTCATGCTATGTTATTCAGATATATTCTATCATCTGTGTATGTATGTATGTATGTATGTATGTATGTATGTATGTATCTATCTATCTATCTATCATTATCTATCTGTCTATCTAACAGAGAGAGGCAAAGAGATAAAGAGACAGAGAGAGAGACAAAGAGATTTATTTATTACGATGATTGACTCATATGCTAAAGGAGGCTGAGAAGTTCCACAGTCTGCCATTTACAATCTAGAGACCTAAGAAAACCAGTGGTAGAGTTCCAGTCCTAGCTTGGAGACAGGAGAACTTGAGCACTGATGGTTACGATCCTAAGGCAGGTAAAGACCAATGTTCCAGTTCAACAGTCATGCAAAGAGAAAGAATTCTTCCTTTCTCTGCCATTTTGTTCTTTTCAGGGCATTGATGAATTGGCTGATACCCACCCACAGTAGGGAGAGAAATCTGTTTTACTCAGTCTTTTGATTTAAATTTTAGTCTCTTCCAGAAACACACTCACGTACACACCCAGAAATAATGTTTAATCAAATATCTGAGCATCCTATGACCCAGTCAAGTTGACACACAAAATTAACCACCCCAAGTACCAATGCATGAATGCATTAGCACAAAATATCAGGGACACAAAGAGGGAGAGGCCCATGGCTGCCAGTAGATGTCAGGTACTTTAACCGCAGACATCTCTGTGTATGTATGGTTTCATTTCTCTGTGTTATAGTTTGCTTACTCTGAAGAGTGCTAGATAAACCTGTCCTGTCAATCAATCAAGAGAAAAAAATCACCATTAAGGAAAATAATAATTCAGCTGGTATATGTAAAAATAAGCCTTGTTCTGTATGGTTTACAATATTACATCATCTATTTTCCACCTAAAATAGAGAGACTATGTCCAATTTGCTGAGGATGCAGGGAAATGAATTCACTTATTACAATTATAGGATTATAAATTGTCACAACCATTTGGGTGAGAAATATGCAAAAATTTGGCACAATAAGTTAAAAATGTGGACAAAGATAAGAAAACAATTGTTAATTATAGATACTTTATTGTAAAGAAAAAATTGAAAAATTTACCTTGTAATAGAGGATTGGCCAGATTAATTATATTATATTCAAACAATGGGATACTATGTAGCCATAAAATGTCACATGTGGAAAATTATTTATTGAACTACTAAAAAGTTTATTAATATATTTAGTATTGAGTGAAAAAAACAGGCTAATAATATATTAGTATATTATTAGCATATATCAAATAATGTATTCTGTATATGATTTTTATAAAGAAAGGTAAGTATATATGAATATAATACAAAAGTACATGTATGTAAAATTGTACACATATATAAATATATATGCATATATATAGACACATTCTAGAAGATTATAAGCTAATATTTTACTAGTAATGGAATTACAAGAATTTAAAAATTTTTCTTCTTTCTGCATTTAGCATGGATTGTGTAACTAAAAAAAAAAAAATTACATAGATTAGTACTAGATAAAGACAAAGAAATCCAGATAAAGTAAAGTAAAATTTCTCACTTCCTCCTCATGCATGAAGTTGATTTTTATTATTATTTTTAGACCTAGACTTCTCATCCAGATTTGAGCTATACTTTGCTCACATAAATTACCTGTTTTTCAGCTAATGCCCTTCCTGAGGTCTTCGATAAGAATTATTATAGGTTTATTTTTTACTTGCTTTACTAGTCTACACTATTATCATCATTTTTACATATGAGAAAAGAGCTCATAATTAATGAAGGACAATACTTTGGTGTTGGCATTAACTTCATTTTGGTACATTCTCGTTCAGAAGTCATTATATGGCAATATTCTGGCTAAGGCGAGGCTGTAGGTGTTGGGCTTACTTCCCATATTATCCTCTAACATTTAAACAGCATGATATTTTTTCACATAAAAATCCAGATATGGGGATTCTCTTGAAAAACACATAGTTCTCACAATGCTGTTTGAGTTCCCACCAGACAGTGACTAGCTGGAGACGAATAGCCATTGTCCTTTGTAAAGAGGAATACATGTTTCAGTTTGCCATGGTTCCCATCACTTCTTATTTGTATCTTATGATTAGTTCAAATCCTTGCCTATATTTACTGGCATTTTAGTTTGCTATTCCTTTTTTAATCATCCTTATTTTTATCATATTTAAGAATAAGGATGAAAGAATTGAGAAATCCGTATTGTCTTTACTATCGTAAGTAACATCATCTAGATGACAATTGACACTGTAATTTCAGGATATGTTTTCTTATTATTTCTCTAAACAGATGATTGCAGGGAGGTGGGGAGTGGGGGGAGGGGAAGAGAGCGACAGAGAGAGAGAGAGACAGAGACAGAGACAAAGGAGTACATAGCAAAGGCATTTATCAGAGAACACATGTAACATCAATAAAACTGGTATTTGAAAGATTTTGTTTTTCTTGGTTTACAACTTTACCAATGCCCATATAAATTTACTTTATTTGTATTTGAACAATTCAATATTTATTTAGTTTGTGCTTTAAAAATAATTGAGCCTTTTTTCTAATTGCCTCTGAGTATAAGAGAAGAAAAATAATGAAACATTAAAAGGAAAGTAGCTTTGCAAATTTATTGAAATCTAAAACAAAAAAGCAAATTAGCTGGGGAGTACTACAAGGGGGCAATGATGCTCTGGCCTGTTAGGACATTGAGCATCAACCAATATGCAATTAAAAAATAAAACCTGTGAGGAGGCAATGTGGGAGAATAAAAGCCTATTAAAGCACTCCTAAGAGTTAAGACTCTTGCCAACAGAGCCATCTGTCAAGAGATTATGGAGTAGGAAATTTCTGCAGGAATATTCCCTTGGGACTAAATGAAGTGCCAAGAAAAGGTGTGTGGCATCAGGAGTGAGGACAAACTCTGAGAGTCTTCTGCTGTGTTTATCACAGACAGAGAGGGAACCATCAACTCAGTGAGTCTCAGAGAAGAGGAAGAGAAGAGCGGGAAGTCTTTGTACTGCTTTTGACCAGAGAACTGAGGTTGTCTTAAAAAGTGTTTATGAAAACATGTCTCTTTTAAGGTAAGTTAAACTTTGTTGCATTGAATTCTTAAAATTTTCCATAACTCAAAACGGTAATTCATGGAACTTTGCATACTAAGGATACAAATGCGAAAATGAATGTTAAGTTTCTGAGTCAAATTGTAGAAGGTGATAAAAAAAGTGGGAATGTCTTTGTTTTTTTTTTTTGTTTGTTTGTTTTGTTTTTTTGTTTTTTTGTTTTTAGAAAACTTTAATCTTTGGAGTTTGTGAAAATACCCAAGACATTTTTTTAAATATGGGATGTTATACTAATATGCTATTTTCACTGATTTCTTCCAATTAAATGCTGGGTAAAAAGCATTGGGCCAGGCACGAGTCAAGGTGGACTCATGAATATTTGCCTCTAGAGAATTAAGTTCATGCTATGCTGTGAAATAACTAAAAATCGTACCACCATGAAAGTTACAAGGGTTTATAATAAGTACAAATATTTCATGAAGTTTTTAGAAATGTAAAGAAAAGATACTTTAATTTTTAAGATTCTAAATAGATTTTAATTTATTCCCTGTCATTTGTTCCTGCAAAGTACTATATTATGTTTTTTAACAGTAATTATTCCCCATTTCCTTTTCTTTTTCTTTCTTTTTTTAAGAGACAAAAAATGTTGACTGTAAAGTTAGAATAAAAATATCACAGATTTGCTATGTAGACTATGAGATAAACATTATGCATTTTTTCAGATTTTTTTTAAGTCAGAAAGAGAACTGGGTCTTTAAATGTCAAGGAAATAAAGAAGGTTCATCTCATCCTAATTTAGCAATTTTTTAAACTTGTAATACTGCCAAGAAACTGTTAATCAGAAATCAGAACTAAGTATAGTTTAATTCAATTTTATTTTGTCTTGATCAAAATAGAGACATTTTGTTTAACACATTGGTTACTTAGAGAAATAGAGATGAGCAGACAAATAGAATTCTCAACAGAGGTAAGAAATAATCTTATCTGCTGGGAAAGAATACAAAGTCAAATAAAATAGGGCTAATTCTGAGTGATCACAGTGATCCAGTGTTCACGCTGGAACTGTGCCCATATCAAATTATTGTGTCTGTAATTGGAGAGAAATTATTTAGTGAATTTAAGTCAAGTTATCATATGAATTCAATTATAGTGGACGATTCATTTTAATAACCCATTCTTTTGACTCTTCCTTTTTCTACAACAATTGTGCCTGAATTATCAGGATAGTGTTTAGATTCTTATTCTTTCATTATTTCACTTATTCTTCCATTCACTTGTTCATTCAACTACTATTTAGTGAGCAATGTTCAGGTGGAAGACATCATTGGGCCAGGCACGAGGTAATGAATGGACATGGTCGTGCCCTCAAAGGGCTTACAGTTTACTACATGGTACATATTCCTTCGGCTTCAAAATAATTTGAAAAATCAAAACTTAAATATTATTTCACCAACATGAATTTAAGGTTAACAGAAGTCAAGTGATAGCAATAGAAAGTTATCTGTATTAATATTATAATTCAAGATTTTCTTTACACTGATTTTATTTGTACTTCAATATTTAAAAAAATTGTTTAAATTAGCATTTATTTAATGTACTGAAATGTACGTTATTTGTTGTGCTCTTGGGTTTTCATTAAATATGATTTGTAGTTCTTTAAAAAATGTGAAACATTAATTTTATATGTAGAAAAGGACAAATAATTCCTGAGCAATAAAAAGTAGACAAATTCTACTAAAGATTTACAAAGACTGTATTTTGTTTGTGGTGAAAGTATGATCTCTGCATATATTGATACATTTCTGAATGTTAGGTCTATTTGAAATTGGAAATTAGGTTCTTACCTGCTATATCCATTGTTTGTTCCTAAGATTGATTTGGACGTATGTGCATTTCTAGCATTTTTGGCAATGTTTGGTCCTGAACAAAAGTATAATCATGTGTAAGTTTTTGAGTTATGGAGATCCTCTCTGGGATCCTTGCATAAAGAATGAAGTTCTTGCTTGGATGAGGGGTTCTGGAGACTGTCACCTCAAATAAAATGCATTTATAATAGAGCACTATCATCATATCTGTTTAAAATAATGAAATGCATATTTTTGAATAAGCAAATGTCGAAGACTGAGGTATGATGCCCATCTCTTTCCCACCAACAGTGAGCTGCTTCTAGAAACTCAGATCTTGAGTTCTCTGCACTTTGAAAACTATTGTTTTCAAATTATAGCAAGAGACTGTATCCCTAGGTTCTTTTCCGTCCACTGCACTTGTTAGAGTTTCTGTTCTTGCTTTTAATAACTAGAACAGCAGAAGAGGGAAAACATCTCATTACAGGCATGTACTTACTGCTGCCCTGCTTGTTCTGCTGCTAGTTTCAGCTCATTGGCCCCTGCTTTCTCTTGTCAGCCATGTGGACTTGACCCTGCTTGGAGCCTCTCTTGCAGTCCTATTGATATATCCTCAGCATAATGCAGTGAACCAAGACCAGTGGGTTGCTTGGGTCTTGTTCTAGCACTAAACTTGTCAGGCAGCTGTGCTATATCCAGGGATTTTCTGTGTTGGTCCTTTACTTAACATGAAAAACAACTGTGGCACAACCTGGTTTGGGATGAAAATATCACAACCTCAGACTTAAGTGGTATTCCAATGAATTATACCAGAGTGATGAGTTAGAAAAAAGTCATACTACCTCTTGATGTAGGTATTTAGTTTTCCTTCTGTTCTCTAGTCTTTATGATCTATTCAGGTGCCAAGGACAGGTTTTTATTTTTCTTATTTTTCTTTTAACAATATTGACTGAAGGTCTACTGTGTACCAATATTTTAAATTCAAATTATGCTTATTGGGTCAATGAATCTACATGGCGAAATCTCTAATTACTTCTTTGTGGTTCCAGGACCTGGCATAATCCTTGGCACAGAGTACATACTTAATCTTTGTGAATTCTTGAATATAATAAATAGAGTTGTACTACCTGGTATATGTAGGCAACTTGGAGAAACTGTGTAGATCCTACTTCATTTTTAAGAAGGATGAACTTGTATCAGAAAATAATGGAGAGACCATCCTCAAACCATTGGGTTTCTCTGAAATATTTGTTTTGGAAGGAAGTCACAGGAAGGAGCGTTTAAGTCCTATTTTGGGACCTCTCAAACTGTCACTTTTTAAAGCCTGGCTTTAATGTTATACAGGACCACAATGATGTAAGGGAGGAACATGGAATTCCCTGTAGTTCCATGGAACACAAGTCAACAATACCTAGGGAAAATATTTAAATATCTAATAAAATAAAGTATTAATTTTGAAACTGTTTTATGAAGCTGAGAAGTTCAGGTTAAAAATATAACAATTAATTAAAGTGGGAAACTGGATCATTTGACAAATTCATCTATGTATATAATTAAGTTTCTATTTCCGGTTTTGTTTCAATGGCAGTTTCCTTGTTGTCCTTCTTCACAAAATTGCTGAGATAAACACCTTACTGTAGTCCGAGTTATACAAAGTTATATACAATATAATATTGTGGTGCATGTATGCATGGAATTACTTTATTATTATTATTACTACTAACAATGAAAACAGTGGAAGTCTACATAAATATATAATAGTTTATATTATATTAGCCACACGTTAGCAATGTAAGCGACCTTAGCAGCACTCTAAACAAATTCCCTTATTTCACAGATGAGGGAACTGAGTTATATAGAGATTAACTTTTTTATTTTTTTTTAGGAAAAAAATTAACCAAAATTGTTCTTCAAAGTTATGTTTTCTATTATATGAAAAGTGGTTGTCAGTGAGACACTCAAGGTCAGTGTTGATATCTGTCTTTATCTTCTTTTAAAAATGAATTTAATGACTTCATTAAAAGCTAGGGATATATAAAAGGCAGCAGTACTATCACTCAGTTAACAGAGATTTACTTATCAGAATTTCAAACAAGGAATTCAGCAGGCTACAAATTCTTTTCAAGGAACAGAACTGTCCTGTATTCAAAGAACATGAAGGCTATGTCTCCCATTATGCCCTTGATGAAAATTTTGATGATGTATTCAAGTGTGTGGCTAAAGGAGAGCTGCTTTCTGTCTTAACTGGGTTCAGACGTCCACCAAGAGACAGACGGAGTTAAGGATTTCCGCTTCTGTAGAGAACCAGTATGCTCAGAGCATCCTGGAATGTCTATTCTGAATCCGGTTTCTATATTCCCAAGTTAACCTATCTAGATGTCCTTAAGGCTGTTTATCCTTCCAGGTGTCCGTAAGGCTGAGAACTGGCCTTTAGAGTAGTAGAGTCAGCTCCCTTAGTGGCTCAAGACCCAAGGCAATTTAAGAGAAAAAGTACAAGACAAGTGACTAAAAAAAGTACAAGACAAGTACAAGACAGTGAATAAGACTGATAACCACTGAAGGAAAAAACACACTCACACACACACACACACACACACACACACACACACACACACACACTTTATGGAGAGACAGAGACATACCATGGCAGTGACTTTATCTATAACAAAGAACTAAGTCCTTTAAAGAAAAATAGCATAATTAGAGTAAAACTGTCTTTACTCAAAGAATTCCAACCAGTATGTGAAAATATTTTCTTTCTCTGAATACAGCTTAAGAAAGCTTTTTTGAATATGTGTTTTGTGGGAACACCAGCTCCATGGAATGTCCTCCCACCATGTCCCTCATCCCCCATTTTAAGAACTTGGTGATCATGGAACTTTAGGAAACACTGATTAAAGTTAAATAGCCATCTTTATCACAGAGCTTTCAAAAGCATTGTAATTCTCTTACTAGATTCAGTTTTCCTAAATTTATATGACTAATGAAAGTTCTTTGGTTTGGAGCTTTTCATGATACCAGTATTCTGTTCAACATACTTTGGAAGTAGTAACTTCTATCATTTAACACTGCTTTGGACACTGGGGGGTAATCAAGATGTTTTCTTATTTTCTGTGGAGCTCACAGTTAAGTACCATGAAAGGGAGTCCCAATTTCATAAATTTTATGGCTGGGTAAATAGTATGGTGGCACCATTGACCACCATTTTTATTCACAATAGACTACCAGAGGTCTAATGAGCTGTTTATAACTGAAATGACTCAGGTTACTAGTTTTCCAACTTTTTAAAGCAGCAACAGACCTTTTGTTTAAGTGTAGTGTTCCATAGACATCTTATGTGCAAAATAGATAAAAGGCAGGCTGGTTTGGTAGATTTTGGGTAGGTTTATAGAATTTTTTCTCTTTGGTCTCCTGATTTCTACAGCTGACTATGATTTGCATGGCAGCATTTAGAAGAAAATGACATAAAGTCATCCTTAAGCATTTATTGAACTCCTGGGGCTGCAACATTCTGGATATTGCTATTTTGGTCAATAAAAGCCCAGAAAACAAAGATTTGTCTTCTTAAGACATCTAATTTTCAAAAAAATAAGCATTTTATGTTATAGCAAGAGTTCAAGGATTATAAAATAGTTTTTCTTGTATTTTTGAAGATCCCAACTAAAATGAAAATTTTAATGTTATTTCCTTAGAATTTTTTTTAAAGAAGAATATTTCAAGTGCATAGACAAAATGAAAAACCTGAATATCATCAATTTGTTTCTGAATTAGCATCTTTTTGTTGTTATTATAATAAATTGTAATTTAAAAAAACACAAATTTATTCTTGTGGGGTTCTATAGATCAGAAATCTGACATGGATCTCATTGGCCTAACGTTAAGGTTTTTCAAGGTTGCTAGCCTTCCTGAGTCTCTGGGAAAAAATTCTTTTCCTAGTTTTCTTCAACTTTAAGAGGTTGTCTTCACTCCTTGACTTTTTTTTTATTAGTTTCAGTTGCACAAAACAACATAGTTATTAGACATTTGTTTACCTCATAAAGTGATAACCTCAATAAGTATATTACCCATCTGACACTGTACATAGTTATTACAATATTATTGACTATATTCCCTATGCTGTACTTTATATCCCCATGACTACTTTTTAAAATTATAGTTGACATTCAATATTTTTATATTAGTTTCAGGTGTACAGCATAGTAGTTAGACATTTAAATGATTTATGAAGTGATTCCCCCCCGATAAGTCTAGTGCCCACCTGACACTATACATAATTTTTATAGTATTATTGACTATATTCCCCATACTGTACTTTACATACTCATGACTATTTTGTAACTACCAATTTGTACTTCCTAATCCCTTTACCTTTCTCAATCAGCTTCCCAATCCCCCTTGAATCTAGTAACTATCAGTTTGTTCTCAGTATCTATGAGTCTGTTTCTGTTTTGTTTGTTGATGTATTCTGTTCTTTAGATTGTACATATAAGTGAGATCATATGTAATTTGTCTTCCTCAATCTGATTTATTTCACTTAGCATAATAATCTCTGGGTCTATCCATATTGTTGCAAATGGTAAGATGTCATTGTTTTTTATGGCAGAGTAATATTCCATTGTGCATATGTACCATAATTTATTTATCCAATCATCTACTGATGGGCATTTCAGTTGTTTCCATATTTTGACTATTGTAAATAGTGCTGCAGTCACTTATAGTGCTGCAGTCACTATTCATGCACTACTATAGGGGTGCATATATCTTTTTGAATTAGTGTTTTGGATTTCTTTGGATAAATACCCAAGAACAGAATTGCTAGTTCATAGGTACTGTGTTTCCCCGAAAATAAGACCTAGCCGGACAATCAGCTCTAATGCATCTTTTGGAGCAAAAATTAATATAATACCCGGTCTTATTTTACTATAAGACCGGGTCTTATATAATATAATACAATATAATATAATGCCAGATCTTATACAATATAAGACCTGGTCTATAATATAATAATATATAATATGATATATTATTATATTAATTTTTATATTAATTTTATATATAATTTTTGCTCCAAAAGACGCATTAGAACTGATTATCCGGCTAGGTCTTATTTTTGGGGAAACACGGTAGTTCTATTTTTAATTTTTTGAGGAACTTTCATACTGTTTTTCATAGTGGCTGCACCAATTTGCAATCCCACCAAGAGTGCCTAAAGGTTCCCTTTTCTGCACATCCTAGCCAGCACTTGTTTGTTGATTTATTGATGATAGCCATTCTGACAGCTGTAAGGTGATATCTGATTGTGGTTTTTATATGCATTTGTCTAATGATTAGTGATGTTGAGCATCTTCTCATATGTCAACTGGTCATGTGTATGTTCTCTTTAGAGAAATGTCTATTTAGGTCCTTTGCCCTATTTTACGGGATTTTTTTTTTTTTTTGATGTTGGTAGATTAAGAGTTAGCAACATGTGCCAATCTCAATCTCCGGTTTGATAATGGGGTGTGTTATAGTTACCTAAATATGCTCCCTTCATTTCTTAGGCTTTCATTTGCACCCAAAGTTTTCATAAATTGGTGTACACTTGTTGTCAGCATATTAAATTACTCAATACTTTTTTGAATCAGATGTTACAATGTGCTCTTGATTTTAATAAAGTATTTTTAAACTGAAGTTATTTTAGAAGATTACTGGATTTGCCAATATATGAATAAATATTTGACAATTACAATTCAGTTTATAATTATAAATTCAGTTTTTATTTTATTTTTTTTAATGAAAATAAGTTAGTTCTTAATTCTGGATATTAACCCCTTATCAGATGTATCATTGGTGAATACATTCTCCCATTCAGGATGTCTTTTTGTTGTTGTTGTTGATGGTTTACTTTGCTGTGCAAAAACTTTTTAGTTTGATGTAGCCCCATTTATTGATTTTTTCTTTTGTTTCCCTTGCCTGATGAAATATATCAGTGAGAATATGGGGTAATGGCTGAGAGTTTACTGCCTATGTTTTTTTCTAGGTGTACTCCTTGACTTTTGTACTTTTTCCTTCATGTTCAAAGTCAACAACTTATCATGTCTTTGCCCTTGCTTTCGTCATCACATCTCTCACTCTGACCACAACCAGGAAAGGATTTCCATTTTAAATAACTCATGTAATTACAATGGGTCTACCTGTATAATACAGAATAATATCATCTCAAAATCCGTATCCTTAATCATATCTGCAAAGACCCCTTGCCATAGTCATAGATTCCCGGAATTAGAATGTGAACAACTGGGGCTCCATTATTCTGCCTATCAGGGTATTTTAAATGCCTCCCTCAAATGCTAAATCACTAAATATATCAGTTTTATCGAACTAAATAAATTATGAGTCCTTTTTCCTCTTTGTATGTGGGTCCTTTTCCAAATGAACAGGAAAATGTTATTCATCCTTCAGGATCCTGGGCCAGTGAGCGCCTCCCATGGGATGCCTTCCTCTGCTGCATCTGACTTACTCCTGGGTTTCTTCTATTTACAAGTGGTGGCTTCTGTGTCCTCTTGGGCTCCTTCTAATAATGTGAACTCCTAAAAGCTGCAACTCAATTCATTTTGTTTTCAAATCAGACTCTCTCTAGGTGATTTCCTAGGGATACTTCCTAGGTGACTCTCCCACATTTTAGTCTATCATTCATATGCCAATGACTCAAATCATTATTACCAGTTTTGATTCCTCCTATGATTCTCAACTTGCTTAGCCAACAGCCTATAAGACATCTCTTCTTTAATGCCCGATAAACTTCTGGGTCAGTGTCCCTAAGACTACTCTCCATTTCAGTGACTTGCTAAATGGACACTCTGAATTCTGAAGAGCTCTTATTCTCATGATGATATTTTATTATCATGAAAGGATACAGATTAAGTTCAGCAAATGAAACAGGCACATAGGCTGAAGTCCTGGAGAAATTGGGCACTAGATTCCAGTTGTTCTCTGCCAGTGGAGTTCTAAGTACAACACTTAATTCTCCCAGCAACAATGTGCAATAAAATATGTGAAGTATTTTTTATTATTTACCTTTTAAAAAATGTGTGTTTTATCATCCCCTTACCTTGATGTTATATAAGACCCTGTGAGCACAGGATCTTGCTAACTATGTTTATGTCCCTTGGCTGACAATAAAAGATATCCAAGTAATATTTACTCACTAGAGTTTTAAAGAGTTGCTTGGATTATAACTGATGTTTAATAAAAAGTTGTTTAACTAAGTTTGAAAACGGCGGACTTCCAATACAGTTCTCTCTCTTTAACTCTCAATTTTCTGTAACATTTTCCTTCTATTTACTAATTTGGCATAAAACTAATTTGGTATAAAAGAGCCTTGTTTTTTTGGGGGGGTTGGTCTTAGCTATTAAAAAATCAAAATAATTGATACAAGTTTTGGTGAGTTTTAGCATTATATTGAAATTTGATTTTAAGGCTGACATGGTTTCTACATATTTCATATTTCACAATTGCTTAAGCAACCAATAGAAAATACATTGAAGGGTCAAGTTTATCAGATGCCTTTACTTTTTATTTGATATGTCTAGGCTATTAGATGAGGCATAGCATGTTTAGACTAAATATGTCATGCTGTCGTTTTAATTTTGTTGTGTTGCATATTGCTACTGCTTTTCTCTTTAGTTTCAGTACTTATGTTGTTTACCTTTACTGAATAACAATGACAGAGGATTGTCACTGAAGTTTAATACAGAGTTTAATTATCATGGTTTTATGATTTTAAGCAGAATCAATGACAAATGAACTAACTAATTTTCATAAAAAATGAATTAAGAACTGAATTTGTAATTATAAACTGAATTGTAATTGTCAAATATTTATTTATATATTGGCAAATCCAGTAATCTTCTAAAATAACTTCAGTTTGAAAATCTTTTATTAACATCAAGAGCACGTTGTAACATCTGATTCCAAAAAGTATTGAGTAATTTACTTTAATATGCTGACAACAAATGTATATCAATTTATGAAAACTTTAGGTGCAGATGAAAGCCTAAGAACTGAAAGGAGCATATTTGGGTAACTATAATACATCCCGTTATCAAACCTGAGACTGAGATTGGCACATACTAAAAAATTTTGCTAAGTCTTACTCTACCACATCATCATGTTTCAAAAAATTCCATAACTAATCACTAGCTGTTGAAAAACAGACTTCACATCCATACATTTTCTGCCTATAACACGTAGCATGTCTGTGACTTGGTCCTGATGCTGTTGTTTTTGCTTGAGCATGGTAAAAAAACACATGTGAGTTGTTCCTGTCCTCCACTGCACCCTGGATCCTGCTGTTCTGCTGGATTTTGCTGACATTAAGCTGACATTTAGTCTTTAGGGTTCAGGAAGCCTGGGCAGGTGCACTAGACACATCAGAGGTGAATATATAACAGCATGGAGCATTTCTGCTTGGCCTGTTGGGTTTGACATGCCAAAGTAGCCCAGAAGGAATAGCAGTGCCTCTTGAAGTAGCTGAGGTGCTTCCCTGATGTCAGTTCTCTGAGTTTTAGATCAATGCCTGGGAGATGAATCAAAACATGTGAGAAGAGTCACCAAGGGGAAATGTGCTGGAAAGGTTGCAGGAGTGAAGCACCCAAACCCAGGGAAAAGGTGGGGTGAGATGTGCAAGCAGGAAAAAACAAAGGGCTGAGTCATTGGAGGCCTAAATGACAAGAGCACAGCTGTGACAACAATTTGTTGGCAGTCTGACCTATTTGATGAAAGGGCCTCTGCTTTCCTTGGAACCTCAGAGTTGCCGTGGCTCGTAGGAGCACACCACTCGTGTTTCCAGCTGGCTCAGCCTCATAAATACCTAAACTCACAAGATGACATTTTTAATGCTCTGCAATTGCTATTCTGCATTTATATTTATTGCAATTCAACATATCCATTAGTACATCTATCATTGATAAGTTTGTCACTGCTTTAGGAATACATTCCATCATGCTGCATCAATTTCACTTTACAAGCTATTAATGTACTATAATGTGGCTTACAATATCATGTGGATATATTTGATTACAGAAGTGTCAGAGTCAGTCAGATTGAACTGAGAATTGCAAGAGGACCCCAAATCTTAATTTATTTATTGTAAAGATGAACAGCCTTGATGCTCAGTAAATGTGTTAATATAACAGGTGTATCTTTTTTACTTTCTCAAACAGGCACTAAAAAGAACAAATTTAAGCAATCTATTTTGACTCAATTTGAAACATAGCAGACTTAAAATATTTGGTTGACACTTGACATGTTTATTCTTTTAGCAGCATCATAATCATGTTTTAATAGTTTCTGCATGCAATTAGCAGCTTTATTCAAGAAACAATGATGGCATATGAATCCAGGAGATAGGACCAACCATGGCTTTCTGAAATAGGGTAAATAAAAATATTAAAAACTCAGTAAATAAAACACAGACTTTTTTCTTTAAATTAAAGTTTATTGGGGCGACAATTGTTAGTAAAGTTTCATAGATTTCAGGTGTACAATTCTGTATCATCTATATCTCACATTGTGCATTCACCACCCAGAGTCAGTTGTCTTTCCATCACCGTATATTAGACCCCATTTAACCTCTTCTACCGCCCCCCTGTCCCCTCCCCCTTTACCCTCTGGTAACTCCTAAACTATTGTCTATGTCTATGAGTTTCTTTCTTTCAGTTGTTTGTCTTGTTCTTTTGTTGTTTTCGGTTTATATACCATGTATCAGTGAAATCACATGGTTCTCTACTTTTTCTGTCTGACTTATTTCAGTTAGCTTTATAATTTCAAGATCCATCCATGCTGTGACAAATGGTACTATTTCATCTTTTCTTACCGCCAAATAGTATTCCATCGTGTATATATACCACAGTTTCTTTATCCATTCATCTATCAAAGGACATTTTGGTTGTTTCTGTCTTGACCACCGTAAATAAAGCTGCAATGAATATTGGAGTACACTTGTCTTTATGGATAAATGTTCTCAGATTTTTTGGGTAGATATCCAGGAGAGGGAATGCTGGCTCATATGGTAATTCTATTCGTAATTTTTTGAGGAACCTTCTCACTGCCTTCCATAGCGGCTGCACCAATCTGCATTCCCACCAACAGTGTATGAGGGTTCCTTTTTCTCCACAACCTCTCCAACACTTGTTACTATTTGTCTTGTTGATGATAGCCATTTTAACTGGGGTGAGGTGGTATCTCATTGTGGTTTTTATTTTCATTTCTCTGATGATTAGTGATGTTGAGCATTTTTTCTATGTCTATTTGCAATTTGTATGTCCTCTTTGGAGAAATGTCTTTTCAGGTCCTCTGCCCATTTTTCAATTGGGTTGTTTGTTTTATGTTGTTGAGTTGCATGAGTTCCTTGTTTATTTTGGATATAATCGGAAGCACTGTTTTCAAAAATCTCCCATTCAGTTGATTGATTTTTAGACATTTCTGGTTGCTATAATAATTTCTGTTAAAAATAAATAAAACCAAAATGTACCTGTACAACAAAAAATTGAAATTGTATAGAAATAAACAATGTTCATGAATATGGATATATTATTTCATTCTGAAATTAGAATCTGGCAAATTACTGTTGATGTCGATGGAGTCCACAGGCTGTGCTAGGTCATGGCAATCTGAGCTATTTCAACATTTTTGGATCATAATAAAATGTGTGAGCCAAATTTTAAATCTTATTGTACCAATTGCAAAATATAAAGGAAGACCCATTATACACTTAAAAATTCTGTTTGTGAAGTATTATGAAATCCACTCATGAAAATTATTTTTCTAGAATGGTTAGTAAATAGCTTACATGGATAAACACTAGAGTCAGGCAGATAATGCACCACATGAACCCTTACTGAGTTACTATTCAAATGTGTGGCATTGGGCAAGGTAATCATTTCTCTAAACCTCACTTTTCTGTATGTTTAATGAAGATAATAAGACCCAATGCATAGGATTGTTCTTGGAATTAAAGGAGATGCAAATTGTGGTACACTCACACAATACAATACATGTATCTATTAGAAAGATTTAGATGACTCTGTATGTGATGTTACAAAATGATTACCAAGAACTAGATAGATTAAAAATATCTAAGATCAGAGTATTATAGATATTGTGTAAAGACATACATAATAATAATGCACAGAAAAAATTGGGTGGAATATGCAAAATATGGAAATCTGTGATAAGGTAGTAGAAGGGTAAGATTTACTTTTCATATAATGTCCACAATGAGATACTATTTGATGTTTTTCTATCTGTTTATATTTTTATGATAAAAGTCATAGTTTAATTTTTAAAAGGATGTAATTCATGAAAAGATTAACATTATTTGGCATATACAGGAGCTCAATAGATGCTGGCTGTTTTTATAATGCCAATAATAAATTCTCCTTTTCCCTATGAAATGTGATAGACATATTTGCTGCTGTCCTAGTAGATAGCATAATTTGACTCTGAAGTTAAATAAGGAGTTGCATGGGAACAGATGGATTCACAAAGTCCGTGTGATAAATGTCTCCAAGTGTGGCTACACTGTAACCTCAGGAGGCATCAGTAGTACAAGGGCCTGCTTGAAAAGACTGCAAGCGAGTCAAGGATGCCTTCATGGAGTGCACAGGATGAGGACGCGGCAGTTCCTGTGTTCTCCTACCAGTCACAGTACTCTGGAAACTTGTGTCCTGGGCAGGTTTCCTCTCTTAGGATAGAGATGACAAATCAGAGTTTGCATAGAGGCAGATGACCAGGATGGCGTAGGGAGTGGAATCCTTATCCACATGGATAGCTTAAGGAGCTGAGGACCTGAGGAACTGAAGGAAAGAGGGACCCAAAATGACAGTTCAAGGGCTGCTGCACAGAAGAGGGATTCAACTTAATCTGCGTTAGTTCCTGAGGGCAGAACTGGGGCCACTGAGTAGATGTTAAAAGGAGACATATTTCAGTTTACAGCTGCAACTAAAACCCAGCATGTCATGATTTGTAGCAGCAAATGCCACCCTAGGCAAGGATAGACTTTTCTGTTAAATTCTGAAGATAAAATGTGCCAAAGCATCTGGATTCTCATAAAGATAATGTCCCAAACCTAAACTAAATAAATAATCTCTGCAGATACAGCTTTACAAAGTTTAGATACATCTAGCGAATGAACTTTGCATCTGCTGCAGAAGTCATGCCATCGTTGGCTCCATCTCATCGCTGCCCCCACCTGTATTCAGCAGAACAGTTCATCTTCTTGATTATACTTTTTCAGTGCTTTTAGCCCTCATCACGTCATTCTGTTATCACAGCCTGCAGAGTTCACATACTGGACACCACTGTTCGCTGATTCTGGATTGTTTCTCTATCTCCAAATTGCCTCCCTCCACCTTTTTTATCCTTTGTGCCTTCATGACCATGCATTTATACTTCTGCTTTTGTATGTAGCTCTTGCATTGCATCAGCATTAGTTGGGTAATATTTGTTTCTTTTCACTGAAATGTTAAACTCCTTGAGGGTTTAAGAGCAATATATTTTTGCGTCCTAGTATCCTAGAAGAGAGTAAACCTCTGTGGATTGAATAACACTACTTTATGAAGAGTAAATAGGGGCAAGTACAGATTTAAATGCAGATCTAAATGTTTATTAGCAAGCCATTCACCACGACTTTCTGGCAGCTTAGTTTTGCCAGAGATCATCTATCTCTGATGGTCATAAGCAACAAGAAAATGCAAAGCACACAATCGGAAGGGAATTATTAGATAATGATGGATGTGTAAACCTGTGTCACTTGCTATGGAAACCTATACTAAATATATATATTATTCTTCAGAGTTTCTAGGATTAGGTTTATTGACAAAACTTTCACATTTCTCCACAGGTGATCCTCCAAATATTTTGCAATCTTTGTTGCATAGGGACTGACCAATGCCGTCTTTAGGGATGGGGCAGAGTTCCAGGGCCCCTGCTGTGCTTGATATTAAGTTTAGATGCAGGAACTCATCATGAGGGCTGGAAGTACCAATGAGTGGAGACAAGCCTCAGGAAGGCACAGGGATACAATACTCAGCTTACTTGGTAGTCAAACTATTTCCCTAAAGGTACAACTGAGTCTTATAAGTGCGTTGCTCACTCTTTCAGGTCACTGGGATCTTATGGATGGCAGGGCTTTTCGATAGACGGCTTCATTTTTCTCTCTGCACTCAAGTACTCTGTTCAAATGTATATTTGAGAATTTTAAATAACCGATGCAGGTTTATAAGCACCTCACCTGAAAATGCACTCATCTAAAATGAGGGAAGCAGGATAGGATTTTAGACCTATACCTTAAAAAGAGTGGGACCTCTGAATCAGGTTCAAATGTTATAGTGAACTACACCAAATGTTTGCCCTAGATTTCCAAAAATATAGATCAAATCTGAAAATGTAGCACATTAAAAATAGTCTATCTCTTAGAAGTTTTTCCTTTTTCTTTTTGGAAAACATTCAAATACTATTTATTTAAGGAATGAAAAGCAAATATAATAATGAGAGGGAAAAGACATTACTTCCAAATTTTCACAAATCAAGTTGTTCTTCAATCTTACAAGAAATTTTTCCTATACTCATTACCTCAATTTAGTCAAATATTTTTTAGAAGCATCTGTTCTGTGCAAAGCATCGTCTTCGTTGCTGTTGGACCTGCATAGACTCGATAAGTCAGATTAGACAAGGCAACTGCAGTCTAGGCAGCTGGCGCTTCTTCATTAACACTTATCTAAATTGTGAGTTTTACAGTCCTTTGTTTAATTTTTAAAATATCTGTTGTCCTGAGCTGTGACTCTATGAAGGCGGGAACCTTTTCTGTCTTGTTCATTAACACCTAGCATAGACAACACCTAGCACAGTGATTGGCACATGATAGGTGTGATGAATTAATAGATGATCAAATTACGATATTTCAAAATAGAGTAATATAAATATTATGAGAGAAGTACCCATAAAGCACTGTAAATCAAAAATAGGCATCTTATGTTTTAGGGTGGGAATTAATGAGTATGTCTTTCGAGATATCCACTAAATATTTATTTTATATGTATAAAGACTTGATCAGATTAAGATGCCACCCCCCTCCTTTATCCTAATACATTCTAAAATGAAGGTTTTACATTTAATTCCCCCAAATATCTCATGGGGTGAAGGAGGGAGATATAAAAGACAACTCTTAATTACTGCCTCAAATTGTACCTACCTGCAGAGCCTGTGTCGTCGTTGTCACCATCCTTCCTAACAGGGAGAAAGAGCAATCTTTGTTTATATTTACAGATGACAGAGCTGAATGTATTTTAAGTCACATGCATGAGTGCAGACCACAAGATCAATGGAGCCCTACAGAGTTCCACAGGCACAGCATGAATGACGTCCTTTCCCAGCCTAGGACCTGGTGGGGAGTCCTTTTGCTGTTAGCAGTCCCACTTGTGTGTTTACTCTTGGGCAGTGTGACATTATTTCTCTAGCACAAGCCACCCCATTCTGATTGCTACATGCCAGCATGCACTCCTGTTGCTACCCAGAAAATGACAGCTTTTCCACATTGCCTCTGGTGGTGCCTCACAGGACCCCCATCACTTGTGATCAACAGCATTAGCTCCCCTTTCCACTGTGTCTGTAGTATCTGTCTCTGTTGGTCTTCCTCACACTCTTAGCTCAACAGTCCTTCATGGCAGTGGGTTTAGCTTTGATGACAGTTGGCTTGCAGAGTAGGAACTTCGTATGGATGACTCCTTATTTCATTCACAGTCACACACAGTTGCTACTGAGAAAATGAACACAAGAGATCCTGAACTGGGGTGTGACTTGGAAGTGCCATTGTCTTCAGGGCTGGTCTAGTCAAGAAATTTGGGGGTGATTCTATTTGCTGACTTAGTAGTTTGGTACCCTGTGTAGCAATACATCCTTTGAAAGGATCTCATTAGCCCTAAATTGCCTATAGCTATTCTGAATATATGCTACTTCTCTGATGTGTATTATATATACATGTATATATTATATATATATATTCATATATTATATATATGTATACATATCTATCTATAGATAGATATAGATATAGATAGATATATCTCCTTTGGATTTCTTTTAAGTTAAAATTTATTGGGGTGACAACGGTTAGTAAAATTACATAAGTTTCAAGTATGCAATTCTGTAATACATCATCTACACATCACATTGTGTGTTCACCACCCAGAGTCAGTTCTCCTTCCATAACCATATATTAGATCCTGTTTACCCTCTTCTACCGCACTTTTCCCCACTAACAATGGTTTAGTGGTTACCAGAGAGTAAGGGAGTAAGGGTGGGTTTATGATGAATAATATCATGTAGACTTCATAAATAATCCATAGTTACTGATTGATTCTTCCCTTTATGGAGACTCTTCAGTATATATTGATGACCATAGAACTTTAGAAATTTACAACTTAAGATATGAATGATTGTCTGATGAATTTTCAAATGGCAGTTCCATGTTCTTTATTATATCCTCTCTCACAGTCAATTAAAAGTATACTACACTTTCTAGTGTAATTTTGATATCAAACTTAGGGGCCACAGTAAATCTAAGTCAGAAATACAATAACACTAACAGCCAGAGTGTCCAGTAATATTGGCTGAAGATATATATATATATATATATATATATATATATATATATATATATATAATATATCTTCATTAAGAATTACAAAACGAGACTTTTAATATATATTATATATTATATATACATATTATTTTGTATATAATATGTATATATAATATTTTATATATAAATACTAAAGTTATTTTCAGTCATAACAAGAATAAGAAGCAGATAATTATTGTTGGAAAGTATAGTCTTTCATTATAAAGATCTTACTATACATTTTTCCAGAGAATCTAAAAGATTTCTTAAAACTCTTTTTTCTACCTGAATTTAATGAAGTGGATAAAGTATGCAATTATTTGCTGGCTGACAAATTAGCTGTTTTTTTCTGTTAAGATATGTTCAGTTTGGATAGTTGTTAAGTGTTATGCCAAAATGCCAGCTTATGATTTATTTCAATGAACCATGCTATCTTTTTAGTATGAAACTATTAACATATGTAAAATTGTGAAAAAGTCTAAATATGCAGTATTTTCATCTACTTAAAGCTTTTCCTTTGACCTGGTACTGAGTGACCTACTTATAAAGCCAGGCCTCTTTTGATTTTAAGTCCAATGGATACTCATTTAATCTACCTCCACTTAACCAGTTTTCTAGATTGAGAGATACCCTCTATTTCCCTTATAAAATGCACTAATTCCCCCAGCATGCTAAATGCAAGTGTTAAATGGTTATTCTCTATCATGTTTTTTACTACCAGAGAGCTGAGTGCTTAATAAGAGTGAGCTATGTTTTTTTCCAAACATGTTTATGCCTGTTGTAGTATTATAATTATGTAATTTAATTTAATATCTGTTTCCTGATGAATTAGTGTGAAAAAGAAAGAGAGTTATGGGTATTCAAACTAAATGAAATACTTGAGAAAACTTAGTAAGGGCAAATGATTAAAACAACATAGGTCAGGAGTCATGTGTTTGTAAGACAACTATGAATCAGGAAAATGCCTTTAAAATTTGGAAGGATTATGTGCCCAGATTGCTTTACAATTAGCATTAAAATCCTCATTTCACTTTGAAGAAGATTAAACTAGAAATCATCGTTATTGTATTTTGGCTTTAGTTTGTAAAAGAATAACAGTGGAAACTTCAATGAACAGATGTAAATATAATTGGAAAATATGTATACATTTTTATATTTTAAGTTAAAATAAAGGGTTTGAAATGTCCATCACTTTTATGATTTCCCACTTGAAAAGCTTTTTCAATTAACCAGCCATCTCCTGGTCTAGATCCTTTTGGGAAATAATTTTATCCAGTAACAAAAACTAACTCTTGTTAGGGGATTTATTTCATTGAATCCCAGAATGAGCTGAACCAAGACCCCAGAAGGGAAGGAAGCAGAGAAGCTCTGGGGAGGCCAGCAACATGAATTCATGTTCTCATTTCATATCTGCTCACCCGAGCTCTGGGACATCTCAGTCAATGTCTCTAGATTTTAAGTTTCAAATTTCTTGGAAATTGAAGCTTATTCTATCAGGTTGGACCAGCTACCCTTAAATCAGTCACCTATCCTGAACCAATAATCTAGATTCCAGAGAAAGAACCTGGTTTTATAGTCATGAATCAAGAAACTATTTTCAGAAAAGAAGAACCATTGTGCATTATACGCCTGCCCCCAAGAAGGATGTACGTCATCTTAAAATTGAATATTTGAGGATTAGAAAAAAATGGAAAGAAGTTTATTGATAAATATATAAAAAGAATGGGGACTTTTATCCACCAGAATTCTGGGGAGATGCTTCCAGAGCTAAGAGAGATAAGAGTAGAGGGTCAGGTATAATTTTTCAATATATGAGAGGCAGAGAGGGTCACATGTATGAAAATTGGGGCATTTGGAGAGGTAGAGTATAAGCAGCAAGGGTCTAGAAAGAGAAAACCAAGGGAGAGCAATATGATTCTGAGTGGCTAGGAAGATGGGGGTGGAGGGGAGAGAGAGAGAGAGAGAGAGAGAGAGAGAGAGAGAGAGAGAGAGAGAGAGACAGAGAGAGAGAGAGAGAGAGAGAGACAGAGAGAGAGAGGAGAGAGAGAGAGAGAGAGAGAGAGACAGAGAGAGAGAGAGAGAGAGAGACAGAGAGAGAGAGACAGAGAGAGAGAGACAGAGAGAGAGAGACAGAGAGAGAGAGAGAGACTGCATAAATATCTGCATCCTCTTCTTCAAGAAAACCAAAATAAATATCAGTATTATTTTTTAAGGATTTAATCGTTGGATTGGATGAGTGAAAGCAGGTCTCAACAAGGCAGCCAATAATTATTTATGCTAAAATATCCATAACGTAATATACATTGACTACAATATTTTAGATTTAGCATTGCTTTTTGAAATCATTCTTGTTCTCTACTCAGAGGAAAACAGTTATATCCAAACACATTTATTCCATTTAAAGCAAAATAGAGAATTAGAAACTCAGGTTCTAGTCTTTGTTTCTCCAACTAACAGGTCTATAAACTAGTATTCTTAAACCTAATTTTTCTGACTCATATAATGTGGTCGATGGATATGAATATCAAATAAGCTGATGTACAAATGTGTGCAGTAAAAAAGCAAAATATTACTCCAACATGAAGTTATTAATGGCTTATTGTCCATATACTTATCTATTATGAAACCTAAAACTTTAGAAAGGTAGACATAGAATAAAATACATGTTAATAAATATTATTGATGAAGGAATATTGCTTCATTCTGGACCTTTTCCTCTCCTCCCCTTTATTATTTCTTCTGGAAGATCACAAATGTCACTCGTTTTTCTTTTCTTCTGCTTCCCCATTACATGTAGAGTTTCTGGAATTCCTCCCCACACACCTGCAGAATGTGATACATACTTCCTGGTCCTTTTTCTGCATGACCTTGAAACAAATGTCCAGGCCTTTCTGTTTTTAGGATGAATTTACCAATTCTCAATATTCATCAATATATTTTTAGCATATTTGGTTCTGGATTCTATGGAAGTATATGTGTGGCTCACCCTTCATGATTTCCCATTACCTCCTCCCTAATTTCATACTATCTAGGCTATGTTATTATATCCTTAGTATTTTATTCCTTTATCTCTGGGTAGGAGCTCTTAGATCTCAGTAATAGTTCTCCAGTTCTTCAGGAGAAGAACTTGGTTTGAGTAACCTGCTTGCTCTTCTCTCTGGCCCCACACACTTTTTATGTATAATGTAGAACCCTCTTCCGCTGAAAGTGATCTGAAAATCCAATTAAGGACAAAACTGAGACCTCCTGGTACACTCAGCATCAAGAAGATCATTTGTAAATTTAGGAAACTCCTGACAACTATTTGCAATTTTACTGTATCCTGTTTCACACACACACACAAAAATTACCTTAGGTCATTTTCAACAGACATAATTTGGGTCTCCTGTGTACACTGGATGAAAAGGGACATGTATGAATTAGTTTTGACTACACTATATTGCGAAAAGATTATAGCTTTTTATAAAGTTAATTCATAAAATGACATTCAATTTAAGTTATTTCTTTCCAGAGAGATTCCCATGGAATGCCTGTAGTTTTAAAATAGTACTCATTGTTTATTGAACTACTTAAAAGAAATCAAACATGATTATGCTTATGTTTTCTTAAAGAAGGAAAAAAGTTAGATTTTAATCTATTCATGTTCCCTCTATAAGAGTATGTTCCAGCTGAGATATGGGACAAAACAGGAAATACTTTATGATTTTTTATGTGAAAGGGAGACTATAACCATCACTTCTGTTTAGTTTATAGTTTTTCAAGTTTTTCCAGCCTTTCATCCCCTCCTGATGGGGTAGTTCTTAACTTTCATCATACACAGTTATACAAATGGGTATTAACAGAAGAAAAAATTCATGAAATATTTAGGAAAGCCAAATGCTTTAGCATTACTGTGAAAAGTAATATTTTAACATTATTCCTATCATCCTCTATATATAAAAAGCTAACCTTTACTTACTTTGGGTAAAAATGAAATATGTTCTTACGCTAAAGTTATTGAAAAAAGTTTTCTATATATAGTAAATATTATCTATAATGTATTATATATGATGCATATAGTGAATAAAGTATTTTTTAATGAAAATGTTATGTCTCTAAATGTTGTATGTATGACTGGTATTTAAAGACCATTTATTTAATTCTTCCATAGTCATTCTAATTCCTTTCATATAACATATCTGAAGCACAATCATTAAAGTGCTTTTAAATAGTAAAATTCTGTATCAGTAGGCAGTAGTGTTATTACTCTATTTTTTATTTATACCCCTGTACACTGCTTTCTGCATTTTATGTATTTTTATTTGTAAAAATCATTGACAACACAATGAACTTTCCAAATACCATAAACTATGCTTTTCACAAGCACTCTGAGAGAATCATTTAGAATTTTTGAATAATAAAAAATGAAATCAATCTCTATTTGTGCAAGTTCCTAGTATGTTATGAATGCAATGTGATCTTGGTATTTGCTTATCAAAGGAATGCACTAAAATATTGCAGAAAAGGCCATGGGGCATGAGGAACTCCATTTTATTACTGCACTTTCCTTTGACTATTAATTCCACATTCCTCTCTCCTGTTGTTCTTATTAATGGATTTTAACAATGAGATAAAAGTCTTCAGTCTAGTGTTTAGCAAAAAAATGGTAGAATTTCCACATGAATGAGGCTTCATTTTATAGAAGACATGATTAGTGAGTAGTCCGCATTTTGATGTTTTCAGATCTTATTAGCTAAGTGTAATCAATGAGTAGTTTTCTCACTTGATGATTATTTTATTATATACTCGTCTCATGGAAAATTAATTCAGCAGGTATTGATTGAATTCCTATGTACGCTTCTGAGGTGGTCCTTTAAAATGACTCCTTCTATCTAGTCTTCTGTTTTGTATTCTGCTCTTGTACTACTCTGCTCAAGATTCAAAGTCCCAGTAAAGAGGATCCAGTTGGCCAAACTTAAATAAAGCAGTAATGTGGTGGTCAGATGAAAGTTTTGGCACAAGGAGTCCTGTTTCTTAGAGGGAGGATGGGATTTATTCCCCTAAGACTGCACTCATTAGGGAAGAACAATGCCCCAAAATAACATGCTGTGTGGTAAGGAAAGGGAAATAGATAATGGTCTCTATGGTCAGGAAGCCTACATGGAGTACGTGGAAATTTAGCACCGCTTTGAACAAGATGTGGGTTTGAGATGGGCATAGAAAGGAAGCCCAACGTGTTTCAACAACGAATCAATTTGAATTACTAATATTCAATTGTTCATTTTCTTAAAGTTTATTGAGAGAGATAGCCATGAATTGATTAATCACATACAAACTCTGAGGAGTATTTGAGTTTCATAAGTGACACCACTGTGAAACATGAGTTTTGGTAGAGGTTCCTAGTTTGCTCTATCTTTACCTGAATTTCACTTGGTCATTACTAGCCTTACTGTGAAATACTAACATATGTACAACTTTTCATTTTCCTCCCGGGGGAACTGAGATTATTGTGAGTTTTATTAATGACTCTCATGCCCTAAGAGGGAAGCTTTAACTTCTCAAAAAATAGCCTTTGATAGTCTTCTTTTAAAACTAAAATTATATTGTTCAAAGTATTGCAAATAAAGGATGTGAGAAAACGGTTTTCCTCAATCATTCCTCAATTCAAATTTTAGTTTTGTCCTTGTTATGTGAACTTGAGCAAATAAATGTTTTAAGTGCTGTGACTGTTTAATTCCACACACGAATGTATAATATTTATATCATTAATTGATATATCTACCAGGGGTGCTAAAAAGTGTATACAAGTAGACACTTTGGTCAACGTTGCTCAAACAGTAGTTTGCCATGATCAGAAGTGTCTGGACGCTGATGGTAACCACTTTGAGCACCTCTTGTAATTGCATAAGTCAAATGTGACTTGTATTCATCTTTTGTTATTGGTATACATTGAGTATTACAATTTTAATAGCTTTTTTCTTTCTTAAAATGTATATACGTTTTTTGGCACTCTGTATATTTTCAATATAATAGATGAAAATTATTTACAGAATTAAGTATATTGACAATTACATTGCTTACATTAAGAGAAATATGCATTCTGAAATTTAAAAACCCAACAATTTGAAAGTGTATGCCATTTTCTAGGGAAAAATGTAACCAAACTGTTCAATATGAAATATACATACACAGTGCAAGAATGAGGCTGAAGCTTTAAAGTCTCAAAAAATAGCTTTTGATAGTCTTCTTTTAAAACTAAAATTATATTGTTAGAAATTTGGATAAATGGCCTTTTCTACATTTCCCAGTGTTTCGTAGGTCAATAAAAAGACAACTTGTTTTCCATCATCAATTGTATCAGATTTCCTAGTTTAAAAAAATAGTGAGAACAAATAAATATATAGTTTTTTCTCAGTTTTCTGCACCAAGATAGCAATGATGTGGATACTCTGAAATAGCAGATGATGTAAGCAATGCTTATGTCATTGGCTTGGCAAGCCTGGGGGAATTTATTAGTCAGAATCAGTCTCGCGTAATAAACTGGATCAGTAGCTGATAGGTTGGTTATGTGACATGATTTGAGGGGGCAAATACAAAAGTATCTCTTTAGTACCGGAAAATCTCATCAAACTTATTGAAAGAATTATAAACTTATCTGGGAAGGGAAGAAAATTAACTAAATAATGCCTAAAAACATGTATATCCTCCTCTTTCCTAGGTTCAATCCCATCTTCCTTTGCTTCTGTCTCAAAAAAAGCCTCCTTTGTTCTTTCCCAAATACTACCTGACTTCCATTTCTTCCTATTCTGGAACTGGATCTTCTTTACTCTCCACTTGTTCTAACTCCATATTACCCTTTAAGGTCCAGCTTACCTTGTCTTCCATAAACCTACATTAGTAACTAAGGTTGAAAGGCATTGTCCTCTCTGAATACTTATAAGCTATGTGGACTGTATGACTGACTTAGTACTTAATCATTTGATTTTGCCTTATGACATCTAATCTACTGTATGCTTAGTTCTTTAAAAACATTTTTATTTTTCTCTTTTTTTTTTGATTGTTCAATTCATTCTTTACACAGCATCCAGAAGGATCCTTCCAAATGTCACTCTCCTGTTTAAAACCCATTGCACAATTAATTAGGTCTAAATTCCTTACCTTGACTTATGAAGTCACATGGGTTTTCTTTCAAATCACATAATACAAAGAACTCTTTCCTGCCTTAGAGCCATTGCCAATCCTATTCTTTCTGCTTAGAATTCACTCTGCCTATCTCTTTATCTTGCTGACAACTTCTCATTCTTTACAGATCCATCTATGTGTTATTTCCTCCATAATCTTGCTCTGACTATATTATCTCTCTAAGTTCTCTATTTTAGGGACTTATACCTTTCTTTCATATCTGTATTGATATTTTCCATTTATCTCTCATAATCTACTCTTCACCATTCTTCACCCTGCCTCTGTCCTGGAGACTTGCCTTGTGAATTGTGTCAGTGGGCTCCCTGCCCTCCGGATTCAGATTGGGTTTAACCAATGAGAGGAGAGATTCAGAAAATGAGCAGTGAGGTTCTACATATTTTTCTACTGACTTTCTCCCTTCCAGGTCACCCAGTGTTGGCTTTTTCTTAGATAGTAGATTTTGTGTATTTCCATTTTACAGATGAAGAAACAACTCAGAGTGGTTAAGAGATTTGCACAATTACACAGATACAAATGGTAGAGTTGGGATTTAAATTTAAGCATTTTCTCTACATCACCCTGCCTCATTTAACAATTGAAACAACCACACTTGAACCAACTTTTATTTCTCACACCAGTTGAAATCACTAGTCTGGCTTCATCTCTCCATCCCTTATCCTTCTGAAATCAATGTCTCTTTGGTTTAAGTTCATAACACAGGGTTGGGGAACAGTCACCATAGTATTTATACCATGTGTGTTGACCTGTAAATTCCCTGCATAATTTGTTATTAAATGTGTTAAAAATCATCTAGACCTATGACAAATAACCAAAAGTGAGTAATTTTTTAAAAATTAGAATAATAACCACTTTGAAATATATACTGAAGAAAAGTATAATAAGACATTATAATAGTAATAACTTGCTTTTAAGAATTGCTTGAACTTAATTTTTAGGTTAATTTAAAAAATGCTAAAAACTTTAATATTGAGCTACAAAAATTGTCTACCACAGTATTGAGCAAACTCTCAATGAGAGATTCTTTTTGAAATCATCATGTGGCAAACCTTTTAACAGTAGTATTTTTATATGATATTTTGTTAACTGGAAAAAATTGGTACTTGGACTTTATTAATTGAGAGAACAAATGCAGATGCTAGAATATAAATTCAGGCAGATGTAAAATCATTACAGGTTTTAGAAATAGTCTTGTGGGGAATAATTGTTTAGGACTTGAAAGTTTAAATGTTGTACATGTTTTGCTAAAACATATGTCCAATATCTGCACTCTTTCCTCAAACATAAAGCGCTGTATGAAAAAGCTTTTACTCTTAAGGAGATCCATTAATCTCCTTAAACATAGAAAAGGCAAAAAACATGAAGGATGAGAATGAACACTAATGTAAATACAGATAAATATGGCGACAGCTGTAGCTGAATAGTTACAGAATTGGCTTGAGAAATGAAACCTCTGTAGTACAACACACGCACACACGCACACATGCGTGCACGCGTGCACACACACACACACACACACACACACACTTTGGATTTATTTATGAAACAGCGTCTTCTAAACACAGAACCTTACATTGCAGAAAAGGCAATTAAATAGAACAGCATGAGGTTGTCAATCACTTCAACAACTAACAAAAGCATCCACTATCAAAGCAAATAATGTAAACATGCAAAGGCGAAGAAGTCTCTCTATCAAACGTCACTATTTTAATGTTCACCATTTTTGTGTGTTTTTGCATATACTTGATACTATAGCAGTTATTGTGAAATTTGATATAGAATTGGCCATTATTATTTCTTAGAAGATTTGGTCATCGTGGAAGCTTTTGAAAGAGGTTTGGGCTTTCCTTTTCCATTTTCTTTTTTTCTTTCTTCCTTCCTTTTTTCCTTCCTTCCTTTCCTTCCTTCCTTTTTTCCTTCCTTCCTTCCTTCCTTCCTTCCTTCCTTCCTTCCTTCCTTCCTTCCTTTCTTCCTTCCTTTCCTTTTTTCCCTTCCTTTCCCTTCCTTTCCTTTCCTTTCCTTTCCTTTCCTTTCCTTTCCTTTCCTTTCCTTTCCTTTCCTTTCCTTTCCTTTCCTTTCCTTTCCTTTCCTTTCCTTTCCTTTCCTTTCCTTTCCTTTCCTTTCCTTTCCTTTCCTTTCCTTTCCTTTCCTTTCCTTCTTTCTTTTTTTGTTGCTGGTGTTGTGCAAATAAATGGACAGTCACAGCTTATCATCACTTAAAGATGCATGTGCATGCTGCAGTTTACTGAAACATGATTGGCTGCTACATAAATCAATCTGATAGAGATCGGTTCCATGAAGAAGAGATAAATCATTAGCCCGAGCTTTTGGGATGTAATTCATTTTAGATAGTGATTATTGATGATTTAATTTTAGCAGTACATGTACATGTCTAGGTCATGATTTTATATAAAATGTTAATACAGAAGAATATGTTCATTTTAAAAGTGAGTATAAAGAAACCAATTAGAAGTTTACATGCAAAACATGTTAATGAAATGGCAGGATTGAGATGTCTAAAGTTGTATTTCCTAAGTGAGTTAAAAAGTAGCATATTTTTCAGGAACATTTCTTAAATAGTTTCTTAAGACATAGCCGCATAAAGAGGTGGCCCCGAACTTCACTTGGCTGATTACCCCAGATGACTGAGGCTCAGGAATATTTTGTATATACATCTTCTGAATATTGACTTCCATTTCTGCTGTTCTTTGTGCCTGAGACCCACCACTTCTCTTCCTTTTAATTCAATAACATGTAGTGGGGGTCTTCACGAGGAAAAATCTTGTGCTCTGAAATGCACTGTTTGTTTTTTATCATGTAGTTATTAAGTAGGGAGTGACAGACAAGTGTTTAATGGTGCTGACACCAGTAACTCCAGTGGCTTGAGACTGGCAAAATCATGTTGAAAGGTGGACCAGCTAGATGATGCCCAGGGCCCCTGTCTCTAAGGGACACTAGAATATCATTGAGAAATTAACAGTGTGGAAGAATTAAACTTATTAGAAAATTTCCAAGGAAAGTTATATGCACTTTTGGGGAAAATACTTAGATAGGCTACTTGGAGTGGGGATGAACTGGTCAGATAACGATAGCTGGTCACCAGAATATCTTTTCAGAAATGTCTTTGACTTACAGAGTGAAGTATTCAAGTTTGGGTCAGAGGTGAAAGCTGCCACCAACAGAATCTTTCTTTTTAATCTTTCTCTCACGAGGTCCTGCTTTGAATAAATGTGAACAAATACTTTAACTATTTTGGTTTTCAGGGACATCAAATTATTGCCCTGCCCAAATGCCTGATTTAAATCACTGGTTAATAGAACAGGTAAAAGCACAGTGGTAGACCTCAGAGAAATTTTTATTTCATGTCTCTGGTCTTTGCCCCTGGCTAACCCAGAGTTAGTCATCCTGTTTTTTTTTTCTAAGCAATCTCTAACCTTTAACAAGGAAATTAATTTCACTGAGAAGACATGGTATATTAAAAACTAGTTTGAGATCAGTTTTGCAGTTTTCTTTTCCATCTCCTGCTTCTCCATACACGATCCCTCTAGTCTTTGCTTTTCCCCCAGAAGTGTCACTATCTTTTCTAATTCCTAACAGTTCCTCAGTCTTCACTATCTAAGGTCTGAACTAATTAACCTGCCCACCTTCAGAATCCAGTTCTTGCCTTATCCCTATATCCTTGTGTCTCTGCTAATCATTTATTTATTTTCATTATGTGTGATGTTAAGACACCTGGGTGCTTCATTTTGTCACTAACTTACCAGTGGAACAGGATACCCAGGTGGATGCGAATGTTTGTTTAAAAATTAATTACTAGAATCCAGAAATATCCTGCCTTTTAAATCACACAGCTTACCCCTCTCCATTGGTTAAAATTAAATAAAACAAAGGTTTTATTCTGAATGAGAAAGTTTGAGACATTGGAGAGAGAAGCTGGCATATATGGTAATATAAAGGGTTATATTCTTTGCGTCTCACATTATCTTTCCTTTTAGGAAAACACATTTTCCCCTCTGTGGAAGTCACAAAGGATTTGAAAATTTTGATTCCCGATGAGAGAAAAGTAAGCTAGCCAGCCAGTGCAACATGAAGTAAGAAGGTGGTGTGTACGTGTGTGTGTGTGTGTGTGTGTGTGTGTGTGTGTGTGTGTGTGAAGGAGAGATATTTAGTAGGGAAACCCTGCAAAAGTGTACACATTCTAGGGGAAGTCATACAAATCTAGTATCCTGTCCTATATTCCTTTTCTTTCTATTTTTTTCCTTGTAATCTTCTGTTTTCCCTAAGCTTTCAGCAAAGTTTTGTTACATATCTCATCCTGCTATTGACTGTGCTATGGGGAATAACAAGTCCATGTCTACATTTAGGACAACCTGGCAAGAGGGCAGCAGAAATGGCTTTTAGGAAGTCAGATTTAGGCAGCAAAAGGTTGCCTGCCGGCAGAAGGGTGTGGCAGCAGATAGAGACAAATGACTGTCTGAGGGGCAAAGTGACAACCAGCACACATTCTTGAACATATAAGCAATCTCTGGGATTCTCAGAGTTACTAGGGCACAAGAAATTGCTAAAAGTCCAGAGTCCCTCAGGATGAGATCTCAGACTATTGTTATACAGTCATTAAAGGGAAGGGTGACCCCTGGAGGCCAGAGCAGCCTATAGCGAGAGCTTACTTCATTCACCCATTCCAAGATACATTCCTTGGTAAATAATAAAAATGCCCACCCCTTCTGAAATGCCAGCTAAGCATTTTGAAAAATGCATTATTTTATTAGAGCATCTTTTTGAATTAATGTACAGTTAGAGCTACAGAAATAAATGCAGATTTAGCAGTGTTTATCCTCCCAGGCATCGCATGCTCCTTCATTCTCCTGAGCCAGAGTTTCAAGCAGCCTTACTCTTGAAGAAACCACAAAACATTCCCAGTGGCATAAGTGTCCTCTCACCCGCTCTCCAACCCTCATCCACCACCGAAAAAGACGTCTGTTTGCTAATGCAGTGACTTTTGAACTAGCAGTGCATTCACTAGGGTTAAATGTTTTCTTTTCACAGTCCAGTGAATAAGCTTCTTCTTAACACGATTTAAAGGTATTACATACTTTAGCTTCACCATCAAGCCTATTGGAAGGGAATTCTGTGTGTACTGGAGACGTGTTCTGTACTAAAACTGCACAGCTAAAAAGTTATGTTTTCAGCCTGATCCCAAGGGTTTTTTGGGATCTGATATTCATGCCGAAGCAGAGGCATTTGCAGTAGCTCTAGTGAACATAAAACTGTATCCAGACCTGCTGGATTATCTTTGAACCTTTGACAAATACGTTAGTCTCTTTTCAAATAGCATTCTCAATTTCCCCACTTCAGAAACAGCTTTTGTCTCCTTAAGCACAAGTTATGATCCCCAACTGCCTCACAACTTATATTCTGATCAAAAGTTAGATTTGTTGTATGGTTTGACTACTGAAAAGGTCTGCTTCTTTTCTTTCTCCTCATTTATAATATAATGTATTATGCAATTTCTAATGGAAACATTTTCTGAAGAGCAAAACAGAAGAATTATTTGATTAATTTTTGATTCAAGTTAGCAGGGCATCTTATGGAAGTGAAATAAATTATGTTTAGGTCATTTAGACTATTTTAAATGTATAATTTTATTAAAAATTTTTTGGGTTACTGCAGCTTCTTTGGCACCAAATATTCAGGTAGTGATGATTGTCCCAGGATTCAAAAATCACAGCAAGAAGTTGTCATTTATTATGATCTAACTTTATGGAAGACTCTATGAATACTACAAACTTTTTCCAAGTGATGTTTTACAGAATTGCTCTAAAAAACCCCAGAGGGTAAATAGTATTCTCAGAATAAACAGAAAAATGCTGACCTTGTCAGATTTAGCTGCTGAAAGCCAAGCTGTTTTAAGGCTTGGAGTATCAAGGGTCATGGTTATAAACAACGGAGAGAGAGCGAGAGAGCGCTATAAGGGAAAAAAAGTATAGTGAGCTGCACTATGAATATAAGTAATAAATATGTTGACCTTGACAAGAAGGGAATGAGTTATTTATGTAAAAATATAAAATAAAAATAAGACAAAAAAAACACCCCAAAACAAAACAAAACAAAAAGACCCTGAAGCCCAAAACTACTTGAAAATTTTTTGTCTTAGAGCATATTTAAAGCCGGAAATGAGTCACTTTAACTTCATCTGTTTTTGGTTTCAGAAGGGGAGAAAGGTCAAAGCTTCTTTGTTTTAAGTAAGCTGGTCACTACTTCTGAAGTGTAACATGATAGGGTTCAGGAACCTTAATGAAACAGGCATTTCCCAGACACCAAGAGTTGTATGAGAGTCCTCTGCTGTGGCAGGCCAAGAAATGGGCTTCAAAAAGGTGTCTTAAACAAAGGCAAGGCAGAGCATGACCCTTTCTTGACTTTCATATCTGGGTGGATGTTTCTATTGCCAGCTCTATAGAGAATAGGATACAGAAATAGACCCCTCCTTGCCATAGTTTTACACCTTATCCCCCATTATCATTACAGTTCCAAATCATTACAGTTCCATTTATACCTAGGCACTCAACACAGAACTATACATTTTATATGTTGTTCTGATACAAGTGTTGTTTTCTATTAAGCCAAATTAAAGAAATAAGTTAACAAATAGTTCTCATTGCTGAGAATACAAGTTCTAAAAGAAATAAATCCTGCAGTCTTCAAACCTACTGGCTTCAGCATCCTTCTACTCGAATGTTAAAATATAATATGCCTAAAAAAAGTAGTGGGGATGAGGCTGACTGAGCAGGTGGATTTCAAGAAGTGAGCCCAATTTCTACTCTGAGCTGGGGAGGCCAAAATAAACTACTTTCTTCAGCAGGAAAGAGAAAAATGTATCCCTTTCCATCTCTTCACCAAATTTCCCAAGGTGTGGAGGCCTAGACTGAAAGGAAGAAGGAGTTTTGGAGCACAAAAACAAAACCTGGAAATACAGTCAGATATTGAGGATTCCCATAGCGTCTCCTATGTGTCGGTGACTGGCCTCTTCTTTACTGTCCTCTTCTACCCCATCTGGAACATGCCATTTCACATGCATCTCTGGACTATAGGCTGGTTGTTCCTGACTTTGACTCGGCAACCTTTGCCAGGCCTGTTGTATCCCTGACCTTGCTTCCCACGAGCAATATATTCACTCTGGGTCATCACTACCATGCCTGTCACCATTTTGCTTAATGGTTTGGGGTTTGATGTTTTTGACCTTTGGTTGAACCCACTAATGAATAACTTCTCTATACTGGCTCAGCGGCTGAATTATCAGTGCCTTTCCTTCAAAATATGCATGTTTTCAATGATGAGAAATGCAGCCTCCAAGGAAAGGGGGTGATATTTAATTGCAGGTTCTGGAGATGTTCCAGTTTAGATATCTATTCACAGGAATGCTCCAAACTTGTGTTTAGTATTTGGACAGATCCTATTTTAAACCCTAAGATGATCTTCTCCTGTCACTCGCCTAACCCCCGCCCTTAAGAAGGCAGAGAAATATTTCCCAACCATTACATGTAACTCTTTATATTCTGTTGGTGCAAAAGTAATTGCAGTTTTTGCAATTTTTAACCTTTTAAACCGCAATTACTTTTGCACCAACCTAATAGTTTATCAAGATTTTTCATATATGTATTATCTCATTGGATTTACCACAACCTCGGGAACTTAGAAGAAAAATTGTTATTATCCCCCAAAGTTACACCACTAGTAGGTGGCAGGTCTGGAACAAAAATCCATGCCCTATTATATCTAGTACTAGCACTCTAGTACACCACTACATGTTTCTATGGCCTTCTCCCATTATTATTATGAGTAGTCAGCCCACAGTTGCTGAGTTTTAGAGCCTTATGAAACCTTAAATATTGTCTAATTTAAAACTATTATTATTAAAAAGAAAAAAATAAGAATAGAAGTGGCTTACATAGAATTATTCTTAAAAAATACCATATTGTCTTACTTTAAATCACATACACACACACACACACACACCCCGCATGAGAAGAGAAAAAGAAGGGAGATTGAGGCAAAACTGACAAGGCTAAGGAGAGTAATAAAGAAAAACTCAACATGGTCACTGGTTTCATGGTAGTAAAATTTAGTAAAGGCTAGATTCTGGTATGAAAACTTCAAAATAATTAGTTTCATTTTTATCTCCAGAGAATATAAACAAAGGCTGTTTTTAATCATTTTTTTAAAAAAAGTTTCTGCCTTATGGTTCTTTAAAAAATTTATTCAGTATCTCTTTATCTATAAGGCATTTTTGGTGATATAAATATGACCAGGACATAATCTCTACTCTCAAAGGACTCTGTGTCATAGGGGATTGTGGCAATTTTAAACCATGACCACAAATTCTTTGACACTCCTCCCACCAAAAGGTGGCATCTGTGTCCCCTCCCCATGAATCTGGGTGGGCTTGTGACTACTTCAACTAATAATCGTGATGCCACACAACTTCTTAGTCATATAAGGTCATGCACTTAGTGACCTCAGCTGATAGGTAAAAAGCCTAACAATTACCACGAGGCCACCATGCTAGAAACTCAACATGCCTACTCCACATCTAGTTACTGGCACTGCTGTTGAAAATCCCAGCTAAGCACAGTCTTCCCACCAGCCCCACCGAGACACCAGAATGTGAGTCAAGTCATTTTTAACTCTTATACTAGTCCACTTACCAGCTGAATACCACCAAGTGACTCTGTCAATGCCCCATTAAATAGAAGAACCACTTGTTCAAGCCCTGTCCAAATTCCTGACCCCGAAACAATCACGAGACAAGATGGTTGTTGTTTTAAGCTACAAAGTTTTGGGGTTAATTATGTAGCAATAAATAACAAGACAAGGATATAATACATAAAATTTAAGGAATTCAGAAACAATAGAAGGCATTATCCCAATTTCTAGGAGCTTACAATTTATTTGGTTAAGGGGTAAGGATCATTCATGAAGTAATTAGAGATCAGTAAAATCCAGAAAAGTCAAGGAAGTCTTAGGAAAATGTCAAAATTGAAATTGATCTTGGAGAGGTAACATAACAGTGAGGGGGCAATTCATGAGAGGAGAACAATGTGTTAGTGAGCATGAAAACTGGTAATGGTAGTAGTAATAACAACTACCATTTATTTAGTAGTTGGCTTATTAGTGGCTTATATGAGCGAAGAACTCTAAAAGTGCTTTATATATTGTTTAATTTATCTTTTAATGAACTTTCAAGATATGCATTGTTATGCCTTTTCTACCTGGAGGGAAATAGAACTGTTTGTCCAACGTAAAAAAGGTAGCAGATGGCAGGACCGCGGCTCAAGTGGATTATGTCTGACTCTGAAATCCATGATTTTAACCACTGTTCCACACTGCTCCTCTGAAATCACCTTCCCCCAAAGTGAGAAATATAACTATTATACCTATAGCTCAGATAGAACATTACTAATATTCACAAAGTTCAGAAGAATCTTTAATTTTCTAGAGCTTTAGTAAGCATATCAAACATGGAATATATTTTACCTCCTTTTGAATTCATAATAGAAATCTGGTGATTAAAATTATTTTATCAATATTTTGAGAAACCATATAAAATGTGATTTTTAATATGATTTTAAAAACTCTCTAATTTTTCACTTATCCTTTTCTCAATAGCCTCTTTTTAGCTTAAAAAATCCTTTTGTTCTAATTGAGATATACCAACATTTCTAAAAGGTCCCCTTCGGGGATTTTCTTTTCAAGTACTGAGAAAATACCCTCTGTTATATAGCTGAATGCAGGATTGGTTATTTCATTGAAAGTATTTTAACCCCTATAAACTAGTAAACAAAATTGAAGTATGATGAAGGAGCCCAAGATTTAACACACTTAAAATAAATGAATAATCAAAATCATATCTTAGCTTTAACTAAAAGAAAACACATGTGAAAAGGTTCAAAGATCTTCAGAAAGATAAGATTTAAGTGGTCATCTGTTATAGAAAGGATATCAGTAGATTGAGCAGTGTTCTCTGTGATTTAAATTGTCATTAAAAACAGACTCAGTCTTGAAGTAATAGTCACAAGCTTTAAAACACCTATTCTGAATGTCTCAGAAAGTAGAAACCTCTTGTCTCAGGACAAAAAAATAAAGTAGTGCCACATGCCCACAAAAAAAGGTGGGGAGAGAAGGTCCCTGAATTCATTCTAAGGTGTATTAAAGTGTACGGTATTGAGAGTAAGAAAACTTCCCTGACTAGAATTAACACTTTATCCAGAGATGAAAAGTGCTTACAACATAGCTAGCATAGGAGCATTTTAAAAGTAGAAATTTATAATAGACACACACACACATACAATGTTAATGGTCTGTTCTTCATTAAATGATTGAATTAAGAGTATCTCAAAATAGATTAAATGTCTGTCTAAAGAAGGAAAATGGCTGTAGCTGTATTATTGTTTGAAAACCTGTGTATTATAAAGCTTTTCCTGTCATTAATTATTCTATTATATGGAAATACCACTTTACTAATACTCGATAGTTGGGCATTTTACTATTTTCTTTCACTAAGACAAAGAACTTACTTGAATATAAATCTTTGTGCACATTTATAATAATGTCCTTAAAATACATTTGTATAAATTAACTTACTAGGTTAAAGAGTATACACATTTTTCAGTCATTTCTTACATATCGTCAATTTGCCCTAGAGGAAAGTTGTGCCAAGTTATAATCCCATAGCCTAGGAGAGTGTTTCTTTCCTCTCACTGAGCATAACAATTTAAGGTTTTTCATTTTAAAAATGTGTTGTTAAACCTCTTTATTCCATTTGTTTTCTTTTAATTTTCTAAGTGCATTTTTTTCTGATGTATTATTTTTTTAACCATCAATTATATCAATATGTTCCTTAAAAGTTCTCAATTTGTTGTTATGCCAGCTAACCAACCTGTAATTTCTTCTAAGTTTTTACGATTTAATTTAAAGAGCACATTTTAATTCACCTAGAATTCATTTTGATGTATAGTGTGGGAACAAAAACTAATGTCTTTCTACTTTTTAAAAAGAGTATATTAAAAGCTATACATCCAAATGTAACTTTTATCCAAAATCATTATCTTAGGAAGCTAATCACATATTTCTAATGATACTAAGAACATATTCGTAACTTTTTAATCTAAAATTATCTTAAATGCCAGTAGAAAATTTTAAAGCTATATAAACACACCATTCTGGGATTTATAAGCATGATTTGATTTTGATAATAAATGGAACGACTCAGCTTGATCACTTATCTCATTCAGCAGCCTTGGCTTTGATTGACTTTTTGCTCTCTCTAAAAATAAAATCTGCCCTCAACTGATGAAAATTCACCATCACTAAGGGTATTTCAAAGGATTTGTACCAAAGGTACCCAAAAATTCCCAAAAGAGGACTTCCAAAAATATTCTGAACAGTGTAAAATATGTCTGTCTTTCTAAAGTGAGTAATTTCAAAATGGCAACACAAATTTTATTGTGTCTTGTTTGGTTGTTTAAATTTTGGTTTTATTATGTAATCATTATACTCTTCATATTTTCCCTAAGACTCAACTTGTTAAGTGACCAATCTTATATATTAAACATCTCTTGTTTAATTTTGAAATGTTCATGTACTTGTGGGGAAAACCATTTATATCAAAGCAAGGGTGTGTGTGTGTGTTTGTGTGTGTGTGTGTGTGTGTGTGTGTGTGTGTGAGTGTGTTAACCAGACTAATTCTAGGACATATATGTAACATAGATAGAGACAGAATTATGAACATCAGTATTAAACACATATTCTTCTTCTAGTAGATTTAGTAATGAGAAGCACAGCAAACTAAGAAGACAAATGTTATGCTAATTAATAAAAGTATTTGTCCTAATAACACTTTTTTGACTGACTGAAAGTTCATTTTCAGAAATATCAAAGAAGGCATAGGGAAATATTCTAGGAAGTCAAGAAGCAAAAGAAGTTTTATTTAGAGGTGACAAACTAGTGGGCCTAAATTCTTCCTGTTCCCTTAATTTTTTTCTTCTTCAATGTAAATGCTGTTGGGTGTTTCCTGTACCCTGAAGCTACCAAAGACTCTTCTCACTCCTGGCCCCTAAGGATTCCTTTGTAATCCCCAAATTGGAGTTTTTAAAAAACATTAAGCACTAATTAAACAAGTAAAACCCTATACATTTGAGAATTCTGGTTATTCTTTTGAGAAGGAGCTATGATTAGAAAAGAGTACGGGATTGATCCTTCAGATATGAAAGGAAGAGTAAGCATATGATTTATTGATTCTTTACCTTTGGAGTCCACTAACCTCGTGACCTGTAACTTCTTAATTTTTACCTAGAAGTTCAAGGAGATCTCAAACTTTGGGGTTAATATTTTCTTTGGTCAGAGAAGTTAAGGAACACCAGGCCAAGACAACAAATGAGTGTTTCCTGGCCATTCACCCTTCTCTTCCCAGTCCCAGCTTCATTCTGCTCCTTGAGGGCTCTTTTGTGCAGGTGGGTAGATATTGTAACTACCTGTCCAAATTCAAGCTCTGTTTATCTTCACCCTTTCCCCAAGTCACCTCACACCTGCATCTCAGGACTAATGGTACAGACACATGAGATGCTATCAGTTACTGAAAGAATGGACAAGGAAAGAGCCTACTCAGACCACAGAAGCGGGCTTAGGGTCATTTGAGCAGTCTAAAAAGATGGGCATAGGCTCCAGATGAGCATGTCTCCTTAGCATAGTATACTGGGAGTATCAAAAAAATTTATGCAAGTGGGCACTTTGGTCAATGTTGCTCGAGCAGTAGTTCACTATAATCAGGAGTGTCTGGACGCTGATGGTAACCACTTTGTAATTGCAGAAGTCAAACATGACTTCTAATCATCTTTTATTATCGGTATATATTGAGTATTACAATTTTAATAGTATTTTTTTCCTTTCTTAAAATGTGTACACATTTTTTTGGCACCCTCTGTATTCCTTGTTCCATGGGAAGGAGCATGGCTGGAGGTGGACCACAGGAGAAATCTCTAAAGCACAGAGCACAGGACCCTCTTGCCTCAGTCCAAGGTAGTAACTGTTTCCAGGGACTACAATCTTAGTATTTCGTTTAGTCTTGGTTCCCAAACTAGCACTTTTATGCTACTTTGCTTTTCTCAAAGACTACAGCTTTGCCTGGCACCCTGATCTTAAAGATTATGTCTCCACTTCCTTCTGCCAATGACCTGAATTTCTCCCTAATGCCTGTTTCAGGCTCCTTGAGCATCCTATTAATCTGGAGAGCTGGAATCTCCACTTAGCATCTTAAGCACAATCATGAAGCTGACTGCTGGTTTTAACTTACCCTATAGCCTGCCTCTGACTCCTTTATCTGATCATCTACTATGCTCTAGTGGTCTTCTGTCCAGTCCTGTGTCTGACTGGATCTGGAATCAAGTGAAGCTTCTGTAGAAGAAATCCCAACAAACACAGTTGTCCTGGGCAAGATGGCTCCAGGCCTGTGGAGAGGTAAGGAAATAGTAGCAACCAAGCAATGAGGAACAGGCTTCTAATAGCCCCTTCTGAACCCATAATCCTTAAATGAGTAAGAGGCCATTTCAAGGAGAGGCCTCTTGTCCCTTCTAAACATATTTACAATTATCCTAAAAGGAGTCAAGCAGATTTACCTTTAGCATGGGCCTTACCTCTCAGAACCATTTTTACCTTTCTTTTCATAGATTCCTAAAATTGTTTTCACAGGGACACAGTCTTTCATTCCATAATTAGAGACAAAAGGCTCAAAAATACACAGGACTGACTATGGTTAGGAATTTACAGAAACTCATTCACACTCAAGTGTCATCAGTCAATCAATCAGTTAACATCTATAAATGGCAGATATTAGATCTCTTTTTTGATGAGTGTGTGTGTGGGGGGGGAGGGAGAAGATAGTAGAATGAAACTTAGAAAATCAATGCTTCTGCATATTACTTTGAATATTTTCTGCCATTCCTTCTGGCCTACAAAGTTTCTGTTGAGAAATCAGCTGACAATCTTATGGGAGCTCCCTTATAAGTAACTGGTTGCCTTTCTTTTACTGTTTTTAGGATTCTTTCTTTGTTTTTAACCTTTGCCATTTTATTTATGTTGTGCCTTGGTGTGGGCCTGTTTTGGTTCAACTTGTTTGGGACTCTCTCTGTTTCCTGGGCTTGTATGTCTATTTTCTTCACCAGGTTAGGAAAGTTTTCAGTCATTATTTCTTCAAATAGGTTCTCAGTCCATTGCTCCCTTTACTTTTGTTACTCCTATGCTACAAATGTTGTTATGTTTTATGTTGTCCCAGAGGTCCTTTAAACTATCTTCTTTTTGGTTGTTGTTCTGATTGGGTGTTTTATGCTACCTTGTCTTGTAAATCGCTGATTCAACCCTCTGCTTCATCGAATCTGCTATTGATTTTTTCCAGTGTATTCTTCATTTCAGTTATTGTATTCTTTATTTCTGACTGGTTGTTTTTTTATGGTTTCTATGCTCTTCTTTCTGTTTACAATGTCTTTGTTGAAATTTTCATTAACTTCCGTAAGCGTTCTTATAACCAGTGTTTTAAACTCTGCCTCTGGTAGGTTGGTTGTCTCCATTTCAGTTAGTTTTATTTATGGAGGTTTTTCCTGTTCTGTTATTTGGGACATGTTTCTTGGTTTCCTCTCTGGCTGTCTGTTTGTGTTTGCTTCCATATATAAGGTACATTTCTTATATGTCTTGTAGTCTTTGATCGGTGGCCTTATGTAGTATATATCCTGTGTGGTCCAGTGGCACAGTCTCCCTGATCTTCTGTACATGTGTTTCTGGAGTGTCCCTTGAGCGTGTGTTCCTGTTGTAGTTGAGCCTTGATTGCTTTTGGTGCATCGGTAGGTGGGACTGACTCTCAGCCTCACTGACCTGAGGATTGGCTATGCCCACAGTGTATGAGCTGCTCTGTCAGGGCTAGTTCCTCAGAAGAGATGCCCCCATGGGCTCCCTTATGCTGTTGTGACCAGTCTTTAGGTGTACTGCTTGTCAGGGTAACCAGGTAGTGCTGTGGTGTGGTATGAAGCTGGCCTCTGGGTGTGTTCTTTCTGGTATCTCTTGAGCAGGGCTCCCGTGCAGTCTAATTTCAGCCTTGCCTGTGACTAGCCCATGGCTACTTGGTAGCAACTACAAAGCTATATGTAGTTAGCGGTTGCCTGTGCTGCATCTGGAGGCATGTGGGGATGGCCTCATTGTGAACTGAAGCCACTGCCACCAGTATTGGGCCTGGGGCAGCTTAGCAAAAGACCCAGAGCCCCCTAGGCCTATTGCCACTGCTGGCTGCTTGTAAGTCTCAGCCGTTAAAAGAGTCTGCTTGGGTGTGTGGGACAGGCTGATTGACATCGTGTTGAGAATGCCTTCAGCGATGCAGCATTAGCAGTGTTCTGGGGAGTCACGTGGTGTCCCAGTGGTCTTCAATAGGTGAAGGCAGGTTGAGTTCTTATGCCAGTGCCTGACCTGTGACCACTTCACAAAATGCCCTTAGAACACCGCAGCCAGCTATCATTTACCTCTGGCTCACAGATTCCCAAAAGTTTCCCAAGAGAGGCTGTGGTACAAGTTGTGACTCACTGTCTATCACCAAAAGTTCCCCAGGAAGCTGTGGGCCATCCACTGCTGGAAAAAACTTTCACAGTTTGTGGGGTGGGGCCAGCCACCCAGGGACCACAAGTGCCTCCAGCAATGTAGCTCTAGGTGTATTGGGCAGGGGTCCAGGGAGCTACAGAATGTAGGCAATGGTTTTTACAAAGTTAATGCAGTTTCAGTTCTTGCACTGGTGTCAGGCCTGTGACTACTTCGCAGAAACACCTTGAGAACACCATGGCCTGCCACCTCTCACCTTAGACTTGCAGGTCTCTGAAAGCCTCCCAGTAGAGGCTGCAGCACAATGCCCACAACCAAAAGTCCTCCGGGGTACTGTGGGCCACATGCTGCTGTAAAGTCTTCCATAGCTTATGGGGCTGGGCCAGCTGCTCAGTAGCCAAGAGTGCCCTGGGCGAAGCAGTATTAGTTGTGTGTGGTGGGGACCCAGGACATCACCAGGTGGTGTGCATGTGAGGATTTTACCAGACCAATGCAGTCTCAGATTTGGTCCTTTGGGGAAGGGTTCAACATAGAAAACATGGTGCTTTTCTGTAGGCTACACATGAAGCAGGCTCCCCACAGGGATGATGGCTGCTGTCCCTCCAGCTCTTCCTCTGAAGCCACACAACTCAGTCTTTCCCTGTATTCATATGTCTCTGGCACCTCTGAAGTTGCAACCCCTCCAGGTGAGTCTTTGCAAGTGAGTGAGTCTGTATGTGGGCACTTTAAGAGAATGTCTGGATTTCCAGTTGCCTTCTCTCTCACCAGGACAGACAGACAGAGTCCTTGCTCATTTTCACTGCCAGATGTTGTGCAAACTCCTCTTCTTGGCACAGGACTCCTAGACTGGAAAGCCAAATGTAGAGCTGGAACCCCTCCCTCTTCTGGGGGGAACTTTGCCACTGAGTGTCCCTCCTGGTATGCAGTCACTATCTGTGGGTTTGGGATCAGGTTGTTTTGTGTCTCTGCCCCACCTACCAGTCTTGATGTGGCCTCTTCTTTATATCCTTACTTATGTGGGTTCTGTTCAGCTTGTCTGCAGATGATTTTTGAGGTTGATTGTTCTATAATTTATTTGTAATTTTGGTGTCATCCTAGGATGCAGTAGGCATAGTGTTTACCCAATCTTCCATCTTAGACCCTCCTCTGACACCTTACTTTTTATATACTCAAAATTAAATCACCACCTCTCCAAAATTTGTACCTCCCCCAGTAAAATTGAATATAAAAATGAATACATTTAACATGTAAAAATGAATACATTTTAAAAATACACAGTAAAGGTTGTGGTGAATGTTGGCAAATCACTCTCATTAGAGGCAAAAATATGATGATTCAAAGAGGATATCTTGGAATTGGAAACAGAAAATTAAAATCTGAAAACTGCCAGCAATATCATGCATTAATAAAATGTGTGCCCACACATAGTCTGAAAACAATATGTAATTGGCAAATTCAATCAATTTATTTGGCCATTGGAGTAAGACTTAGTACTAAGGTGACTAGTATACATCCCAGTTTTCCTGAAACAGTTCCAATTTATTTCTGTTGGCACAGCATCCTGTATAATTTTGTATTTAATGTTTATTTTTATGAAATATCATTAATAGTTCAATTAAAATCATCTTGGATGGACTTAGTAGAATTACACTTTTTCCTTCTAGCTTCTGCCATGGGCTTACCGAATAATGTGTGATGTATATGAACAAGTGAACAGCTTTCACTTTATTGCTAATGATAGTGACTAGTGATACTCCATTTCTCGTTTTCTAGCTGTTTGCAGACACCCTGTGCCTAAACTCCCATTTCATCCAAGGGCAGCTAAATCCAATGGTACCTGTGTGGTAATGGGGGAGGTATTCTACTCCAATGCCCCTAATGGTATTTGGTATACTAATCAATTGTGCCAAGGTCCATACAGTGGTTGGTGAGATGCATGAAGTTGTCAATCAGTGGAGTCAATGTGAAACATAGAAAATTATAAGTTTAGGTATACATGAAACATAAGCAAGCCATAAAGGATGAGCATCTTTGCCATGGAAGATATAAAGAGTAATTTAAATACTCTTGTTAGAATAATTTTGGTATTTACTATATGGCACATATATATAACTACTCAATTATTTTATTTTTGGTAATACTTTAAAATTTTGCAATATATTCCCTCTTAAGTCAGAAAATTAAATTGAAAGAAACAAAAGTACATGTTTATTGAACAAGTAACTAGTGTCTTTCCATATCTCAAGATATTTTGATGTTGACTGGAATTTGCACAAAAGGTTTGCTGACATTTATCATCCACCATCATCGAGGTGCCTAACTGTACAAGTGAATAAAAGATGACAAATTACTAAAGCAGCATAAATATATACTATTAAAGTTAAAAAAAAATACCTTTTGGAAGCTTGATCCAAAGTAAACTATTTAACACTTGCAGATGTAGACTGTGTATTTATATATTACTCTTTCAAACATGAATTTTTATTTAGATCATACAACTGCTCATCTCAATTTCACTTATTTGATTCCAAGATTTCTTTTGCATATAAAAAATGAAATGATGGCTGTTATCTTTGACCCATTAGTAGAATAAAAACTCCATAAACTGTTAAATGATGTCAATTTTATGCCAGTATCATCAGATATTTCAAATAGAAAATTAAATTTCAAAAGTAGTTTAATTTTTTTCATTTAATTCGTAGAATCCAAGTAAAGCTTTTGGAGGCTTGTTTTGTCAAAGACAAAATGCATGACATTATTGGAAATGCAACTGTAAATTCTTTTAGAAGGGCAACATTGACGATAAAATTATTTGATCTTGTAGTGATCATAAGAAAATAAATTTTGGAGTAGTGCAGCATCATAGTAAAAATATTTTTCTTAACAAACTAGGAATGTTATGGAACAGAAATATAAATAGCATTGGTCATGGTATACATATAATTCATAGCTATGTCCAAAGAAGCTGATATATTCTAATCATCAAAATAGAAGTGGTAGCTCTTTAGAAATATTTTTACTTTTGAAATCCATCATTGAGTAGAGCTATTATATAGTTCCACCAATAAAATAAAACAATTTATTAGTCAATGCAAAATAATAATTTTAAAGTTCTATAATTTCCATTATTTTTAGCATTCTCTTTAGTTCTGAAATTTCTCCTGGTTTGGATGATCAATTATATGATTATAGTACCTATGTAAATAAAAGGCATTACTGCCTATCCATTGAACCAAGATATAAACCTGGAAGTCATTTGACCCTTCTCACTTAAATATCCAGTCACTAAGTAATTATGATTTTAACTAAGTTTCCACTTCTCTGTGTCTACCTGAGTTTAATGCTTTAGCATTTCTTTCCAAAATTGCTTTAAAAGACTTCTGCCTGGTCTTCCATTCCTAATCTTTTCATCCTTTCAATCCATCCTCCACACTGCTGTCAAAGTGATAGTTGTATAAAATCCTTTGAAAGTTACCAATTTCCTACAGAATGAAGTTCAAGCTTTCTGTCATAGAAGGTATCTGTCTCGCCTCCATACCTCATTTCTTGGCTGTTTCCTCTATGTAGCCTTCACTCTGGCTTTATTGATGCATCAAATATACTATCTTTCTTCAGGACACGAGGCAGATGGAATTGGCTCAGCTGCTTATAATATTTTCCCTTCTTTCTCTGCTTGGTTCTCTCAGCATAAGGTGCATTCCTTTACTATAGCACTTAATATACCACAATTGTGGATTTGCTGTCTCCCTCTTTAAATTGTGAATTTCATTAGAACAGAGAGTCTGTGTTTCCTTCAATATTCCCAATAGTGAAAATAGTCCCTTACACATCATAGACCTTCAATAAAAGTATATAGAATACAAGGTAGGAAATGAAGGCTATAATGAGGCTCATGTAAAGTGTTAAGTTATATCCAACTAGAAAGAAAGGGATAAGTTATATCCAGCTAGAAAGAAAGAGGGAATAATTTAGACAGAATTTAAATTTTTAATTGATCTTGTAATATGTATAGGATTTGGGAATGCAAAGATGAGGAGAAAGAAATCCCCAAAATGCAGCATAAGAATAAAGAAAGTATCTTTTAAACATTGAAAATTTAAATGTAGGTAGGGTAAGTTATAACATGAAGTTGAATGGTGAGAAATATTGGGAGGACCAGCTATAGATTCCACAATGATAATCAGTCTAAGGTTCGGACTTTATTCTCTTAATGATGGGGGATATTCTGAGTGTTTTAATAGGAGTCCTGCATCTACATGTAGTTTAAAATCTATATATTAGATGGCTTCATAGAAGGAAAAACCAAAACAAAAGTGACTACTTAGGAAATCATCACACAGGTTAGGTGAGTCATAAGCAGTGCTGTCCTGGGGCCAGGTTGTACCAATTTGTGAGAACTAGTTGGTAAATTTTCAGGATTTTTATGAGTCAGTTTGTATATTTATACAGTCATTATTAAAAATTAAATTATGTACGCTTACAATAAATAATTTATATTAAAAATAAAGTATATTAATAAATACTTAATAAGTATATTAATAAGTACTTAATAAGTATGCATCATACTTATTTCATTATTATCATACTTATTTTATGCATACTTATTTATGCATTTTTCTATTATCTATGCAGTTACATGTATCTGTATGGTACAAATAATATGAAATGATGTCTTATTGCACATCTCTTTCCAACTCAGTGTTCAGTGACATTATGATAGTAGCTTGAAGTTAGTCAAGTATTTACACTACAGTAATTGGCAAATGCTGCAATCATGACTTGATTTACTGTTTTGTTGATTGTCTAGATTTAAGAAAGTAATAGAGAAAATTATAATAATGCAGATAAAACTTTAAAGTGTGTCATGTGTTTAGTCATTTCATTGTGAATCACACAAAAATTCATGGAATAGTCTTCTAATAAAAATTATTATCCAGAAATTGTTCATGTCATTATTGAAAGAGTGAAGTTCCAATGTATGTCTTTATTTTTTCAGAAGGTTTATAGCACAACTGAATTTGTTCCTCAATTACAACCATAGGTTTGTTGGCTATGGGTACAAAAGTCTGGCAAAAATCAGCAAAAGCATTCTGTAAGAATTAATTTGATCTATGGAATCTACAATAAAGTGTATAAGGCATTTTATTGCAATTTTTAAATTGTGTGCTACATATCCTTTATAATGATAAAATTTGTAATAAACATATATATATATATATATATATATATATATATATATATATATATATATATATATATATACTTTGTTTTTTTGTTTTTGTTTGGTGAGGATGACATGTTCTGCACTGCTGGCAATATGACCTTAGCAGTAGGAACTGGTAGGAAGGGATACTTTCAAAAATATTTTGAGGGGATGCTACAGTGAACACTAATTAAATGTAAGGAGATAAGTGGTGATTCAGAGATGTATGAAGTTTTGAGGCTGTTGACATTTGTAGTTTGGAGAAATATGAACCACAAGTAGAAAAGATTTATGAGGAATAAGAATTTACTTTTTGATTATTGTATAGATAGATTTGGGAGTCATTTGCACTGAGGTGTTCTCAAAGTCATTGTAAAAACAATAAAAGAGAGAAAGCAGCATTGAAAAATCTTTGAGAGGAAACCTAATCATAGGGGAAGGAGAAAAAGAAAATGTAGTGACTCAGAGAAGTAGGAAGGGTATTGGAAAACTATGGGGTCAAAGAAACACGGTAAACAGAAAATGTCAAGTAGGACTTTGTCAACAGAGATGGAGAATTTGCGATCAAATTCGCTGAGCATTTTGTTTGAAACCAGCAAACTAGAGGGGCAAAAATAATATTCAGATTGGTATAGGTCACCACAGGTCACAGTAAAAGAAAGAGGATATGTTTGGGAGACCACCTCAGGGAAGATGTAGATGCATGATCACTGCAATGTACACCTGAAGCTGAACAATAATGAATGCCAACTATAATTTTATTTATATATATACATATATATATATACATATATATATATATACACACGTATATATATATATATATATATATATATATATATATATATATATATATATACACGTATGTATATATACTTACAAGAGGCAGAGTACAGCATTGGGAGTGGAGACAGTGGAAATGTGATGGCTTGGTGCGATGTCAGAGAAATAGTGGATGGGGGAAAGGGCGGTCCACAGTGTGAGGGATATAAATGATAAATGTCCAAGTATTCCTTTGTCTTGTTCACCTGAAACTAAAAAAAAATAAAAATAAAAAAAATAAAACACTAGACTGAGGGGAAAAAAAAAGAAAGAGGATATGATGTAAATGTTCTCATAAAAGAATCAGGAGCACACAGGTTATGAATTTATCTTCCAGAATAGCTTTTGTCAGACTACCAATAGTTTTGGTCAGAACTACCAATCCCCAGTCAATTTTAGAGGTTTATACTTAGAATGGCTTAAAGAATCAGTAATGTAGGCTGTAGATTCTGAAAATGGAGGAGTCCTTGAAAGAATTTGTATGCCAGATACCTCAAAATCAAGTCCAGGAATGGTTGTAGTAGTTTGGCAACTTCTGGCATTAGGGCATCTCAATTATTCACATGAAAACAAAATCTAGAAGTTAATCCAAGTGCTTATAAGGTGAAAGTCATGTGGACTGCATAGCTAACACAGACAAATATTCGTACTAAAATATAAGCTTTATTTGATAAGTGCTGTGACGGAAAGTGCATTTGGAAGGAAACCGGACAGTAGACTCTGCCAGCTTTCTTATCATTCAGGGAGAACAACAAGAATCAACACTGCAGTAGTATTAATGGATCCACTCTTGCCTTTGATTTCCCTCTAGACACAACTAAAAAATATGACAAGACCAAGTTGTACCTGGATCTCTGCTATGTCCCTCAATTACACATAAAGAACCAGAATTTTCTGGTCTCTTGGAAACTGGGCCAAAGTGCAATTTGGGAACTTGTGTTTTATGTACTCTGCAGATATTACCTTGATATCCTACTCTAAAGAGATTTTTTCTTACAAAATTAGGAGATCTCTAGGTTTAATTGTATTTTTAATACTTTTGCTAATATTATAATTTTGTTCTTTCTCCCCTGTATTTGTCAAGGTGATGTAATACGAAAAGTAATGTGTTTAATACATTTCTATAGTCACACTTAAAGTGGAATTACTATAAGAGTATGCACATACTGCATAATATTATTATTTTTTAATCCATAAAAATATTTCTCCATGTGAATTCAAAGGCAAGAAGAGTGTTATCTAAGGGGATTGGGAAAATCAGATACTATTGTATTTGCATTCATTTATATGTATGTCTTCTATTTCCAAAAAAGGTCACATTCTGAGTTTCTTTGTGGATATGAATTTTGAGGAGATACCGTTCACCCCACAACAGCTTATAACTGAGTTCAGAATTTCAGAAAATATTAAAATAATTCTAAAAATTACAGATATGAGTTTTCTAAGTAATGAAGATTTTATTCTGATTTATTTTGTATCATACCCTCACTCATTTTTCATTTTGTGTAATGTTTCTTTCCCTAGTTGCTCCTGTTTAAGAAGGCTGTGGCTTATCCATGAGAAAGGATAAGCATTCCCCTGTGGTTGATATTTATGGGAATGCAAGGTGACAGGTGAGCTGATGCACTCTTTCTAAATATTTGACCCACAAAAGTAGCCAGACACTTAAAAAATAAAATCCGTGTTTCCTAGCTGTGTGGCTATATTAATATCAGACATAGTAGACCTCAAGACAAAGTATTACCAGAAATAAAGAGGGCATTTTATAATAATGAAAGGGTCAATTCTTCAGGAAGACTTAACTTAAATGTGTATTCACCTAATAAAAGAGGCTCAAAATCCATGAAGCAGAGGCGATATAGTTAAATCCATAATCATAGTTAGGCCTTTTAATTATTCCACTTCAATAATTGATAGAACATGTAGACAAAAATATCAGTTAAGGATATAAAAAATTTGAACAGCATTATCAACACTCTTAGCCTACATAGTATTTATAGAACACTCCACCTAACACTGCAGAATACACACCCTTTCAAGTATATATGGGAAGTACACCAAGGTAGATAGTAGGATAGACCAAAAAAGTCCTAACAAATAAAAAACAGAAGGAAGTCTTACAGAGAATGTTCTCTAAGCACAAAAAGAATTACATTAGGGATCAATGGTATATAAAAAAAATCTCCAAATATTTTAAAATGAAAAAAGAGATATGCTTTATGATCTCAAATCTTAAAAAATGTCAGTAAAACAATTTATTCAACTCAATGAATCCCAGGTGGGTAAAGCAAAGTCTCCACTGAATTGGTCAAGAAAATTAATAATCAAAGCCAAATAATACTTTTGAAATTTATAGGTAATCAGGCTCTTTAAAGTTATCTTACATATTGCCATTTATCACTGGTTGGCTGCATTAATAAAGGTGTTTTCAGCAATACAATAATTCTTTCAGATATCCTAAGATTGTGCAGTGTTAGTGGTATGGTGAGTATAGCTGCCTTCTAGATATCCCAAGATTATTTGCATAGATACCCTGCATTACTTTTCATGGTCCCATCTTTAAAATTTCTAAGATTTCAAAGTCTTCCTGGAGCAAGAGAGGGACTTGCCAAGTCTTGGAAATGTAAGTGGTTTCCCCACATATGTTAATGCCATTGTTTATTGATTATTTACTCAGCTCCAATATAATTAAGGTTAATAGCAAAGCAGAAGAAGCTCAGATCCTGTCAATACCTGACATTGAAAATGGTGGGTACCTTCTGTACTGGATAGCAAACCAGCTAGCCCCTACGAGGTATCACATCTGTTGTTGCAGTTTAAGTAGAATCAGAGGTGCCATTCCTTGTTGAAAACTTTTAGGGGAAAAAAAAAACAAAAAACAAATCTTCTGCTGTAGACATAGTGTTTAAGAAATCAGACAAAATATATTTCATGGAAAATCTATTTTGAGATCGACATTCATTTGAAAAGCTAAAAGTGGCATCCTGATAAAAAAAGGAAGGGATGAAACATCAAACTGAAAATATCTTCCTATATTGTGACATTTTCTCAAATGTAAATGAGACCACCTTTAAGGCTGTCACAAGCAAAGAAATCCAACTGGGGTCTTGATGACTGAAGGGATGTTAAAGAATCTCTCATCAGTCGACCATAAAGAATAAAGCAAAAGCTATCAGCAATGTGCAGATGTTATCAGGATGTGACTTCAGCACAACCTCACATCCCGATGGAGAGACAAAACTGCAGATGTTTAATATATTATAGGAACTAACTGCAAATTCTGTTTTGCTTCTCCTGCTTTATAATGTTTACTTTTTTTTAAAGACAGGAGTTGCACTTTTGAAGAACTTCCTCCAACCTTAATCACTTTGTAAGTCTAAATACTTACTAGGACGCAGAGAGTTCTGGGTAAAGTGGCAGATCAAATACTACCTGGGTGTGGGGAAGTGTGAAAGATGCAGGGAGCGATATATTTTTAAGTATTTATATCAGGTAGTGGGGAAAGAGTTCTCATTGTTATGTGATAATGAAACTTTAAGAGTGACATAGAGACCTGTGCACTGATTTACAACAAATCTACTTTAAATCTGCTGAAGTCCTAGCAAACCAAAAGCATTCATAGAAACTCAAATTTGTTAAAGTAGAAAGCATTTGGAAATGTGAAGGAATTAGTTCTGCCCAGATGATTTTTTTTAAAAGTTAAAAATGATAGAATAATGATTTAATAGATTATTTATATAGTTTCAAAAGGAATTATTTGTCTTGGCGAGAATCCTTTTTTGGGGGAACGCCTGGGTTTTGAATTTTATGTTACTGAAAGCAGCTAATTGTAAAGTTGTAAACCTATATTTCTTTCATTTTGATTAGTTTAAGTGTAGTCATTTTTCAAGAAAGTTTTTTCTCCTCCCCCCCCCCCCCAAATAAAAGCAGCCCATCTATTTTGTTCAGTGTCTGTTTTGATCCCGTCTCTAAGTGGATGTCAGCATTTGGGGTGGAGTAGGTCAGTTGGCCTGTGCCCTCTTCTTCCTGGTGTAGGTAGGTCTCTATTGCCCTCCCCTTCCTGCTCTCCACCCACAGTTTCTCTTCCCTCCCTCAGGGAGCCAGCAAGACCTTGCTCTTCAGGGCCTTTATGTGAAATAAGCCATCATCATCTGACTGACATGGATTGAAGATTGCAGAACATGTCATAGAAAAAGGAGAAAAAAGGTAATTTTTTGAGGAGCAGAATGACCTATTTGAAATTAAAAACATAAACCACACTAATTATTGTACTTCGGGAAAAGAATGTAATTTACATTAAAAACACTAAATATTAGGAAATATATCAAAGAATTGCAGTCTACCTTTGGTGTAAATGATTAAGTTTGGTGTTTATAAAGATGAAAAATCAGAGACAGAAAACACATGAAATTAGAACTGGCTTAGTATGTATTCTTAAAATAATTTCTTTGAGATTCAGGAAGAATTAAGACCAGAAAATGGAGATTAAAACATTGCACTTGATTCCAAAGGGAAGAAGAGACAAAACAGAAGCAAAGCAAGTATAGCTCTGCTTCATCTTAGAAGGCTCAAGTAAGCAAAGTAATTCTAATCTGATGATTAGAAACAAACCAAACCAAAGACAAAGCAATGCCTAGTTTAAAACGAAAGACAGAGCACCGCTGGGTTTAAAACATTTACCCATTATGTCCACATGGACTGAACGTAGTAGAAAGTGAACACAGTTCATCTTTAAAGGCTGGTGAGTTGGGGGCCTGTGTTCTCTTCATATTTCCACTGCTGGTGCCCAGCACAATGCCTGATATATTGACATTTCCAAGCACGTTGGTTTAATTGAATCATTGAACAAGAGCAAAGAACCTTATTCTGAATATTGGATGAAGTAAAAGATCCAAATATTTGGAGACTTCAACACTCGTCTAAAAGACCATCTAAACTTGTCAGAAAGTTTCATGTAATTTTAAGCCAGGATAGGAAACTAGAGGGAATGAAAGAAATTCTTTAGTATAAGGCAGTTCCACCTTTTGCTAAGATGTAACTGACCGAAAAACTCAAAATATTTTGAGGAGATGCTATCTGCCAAAGGGATTACCACAATACATGTAGGATCAAAGAAAATTCCACATTTTACCCCGGTGATTAGCTGTAATTAAATAAAGTAAGTCTTTTTAAACTTCATTAGCAGCAAGACGTTTGCTACAGCAGAGTGGGCACAAATCATCCATTCTTAATTAAAAGATAATCCACAGGATGGCCATAATCTTCTTCTAAAAACACACCATTTCCCTGTGAAAGATTTTCTCATCAAATAAGGATAAATAACAGTTTCTCTGAGTTTAAGCCATGAAGGAATGGATGCTCCTCCCGTTTGCTTGAGTGAGTGCTGAATGTGGCTGATAACATCACTTTGGCATGCTATTATCTAAAATGGTAGAATACCTCACTTCAGCAAAGTCTGACATAAATCTTTGAAAACAAAGACATTGCATATGTATGAGCTGAAATAGATATGACAGTGTTGGCACATTAATATTCCTGTCACTAGGGGGTTTCAAACTTTTAAGGAGAGGATGGGAATGAATTCATACTATAGCTGGTAAAATAGGGTGACATACATACAGTAGGACAATTAGGCATTACCTACCATAATAAAATATGTACTGAGAAAGGGTTCCCTGCTCCCTGCCTTTGATAAAAAATGACTGTAGGATTATCTCTTGGGAATGCCAAGAATAATTAATTTGGCTTAGAGATCTGCATGGTTGTTCTAAGCATACTAATAAGAATGTTCCGTGAAGACCAGTCCCAATCAATGGAAGTGAGAACTGTTTTTTGTATGTGTAGCCACTGTAGTCGTTCATGGGTAGCAGATGTTTCCACTTATTCCCCAACAACCCTCATTAAAAGTAACTGTTGAGGCCTAATTGAATAGTTCTCCACAAAGTTGGATCTGAGCAGAAAATAGTTCTATTACTATATGTTTTACAATTATTTCTCTTCCTGTTTTTTGGTTGCTGATATGAAAAGCTTTACCATAATATTTTTACTTCTCAGGAAGAAGTAAGTGTATGAAAAGTAGACTTATTTTTACTTTAGTCTACATTGTGTGGACTTACTAGATGTGCTGGGAAGCTTCTACTTAGAAATGCCAGCCATTTTTAGAAAAGCTTTATAAATCATCAAATTCTAGAAAATCACCACTTACCGGGGAAAATGACATAACGGTTCCATTAGGTTTTATTCTGTATAGGAGTACGCAAGTTATTCAACACTAGGTCTTAATGAAAAATTGTCCCTAAGATACAGTTCTGGTGTTTGAAATTAATGTTGAAACGTTAATTTTTTTTATTTTTTATTTTTATTTTTGTAAAACATATGTGTTGACCTCGTGAGTGGAAATAATGAGGGGCCACTTAAAAGGTTGTTTTTTCTGTTATTTTTTTTTTATTTTTTTTTTTACCAAAAGCATTTTGGACATGTTGCTGTAGCCCTGGGAGGCTTGGTCTGAGCCCTGACAGCAGCTGCCCAGATGCAGAAAGAGGCTTTAAAACCTTTCCTTTGACAAAGAGACATGAAATAATATCTGACAAAGGCATTGCAAGCAAACATGATGGCAAATCAGCAATTATACAGGCTACAAAGGAGAGCACATCTCACTTCCAAATGTCTTTTATCTTCTTCTTCAAATTTTACTAATAACATCTCATAGAGGTGCTTAGGTCAGTATTTTTTTAAAAACAATTTAATATATGACTGTGCTTTGCATTTGGTTTATTATACTAATGCTATTTGTCACTTCATGCATGTGTCAGCATTGTTTTTGAATGGCAAAAAAGGTTGGGAATAAACCAAACACAAAGAAAGACTATTGCGGTTCACTATATGTAAGTCTTAGAAAGGAATAAATATTCCATGAAGATAGGTTATATGCCACTTGCAAATATTGCTCTTAAACAGAGCCATATGTTGAAAGAAAAAGATCTACAATAAATTAAATAACATTGGTGAGAAAATGGCAGCAAATTTGACCAGACCCAAATTGCATAGCTACTCACTTTAAATGTATTGTTCTTGATTTTGGAAAATAAGTTAAGAGAGAGACTTCAAAACGAATTACAAAATTAAATTTAAATGTGAGAATACTTTTCTAAAAATCAAATAGTATACCATGAAAAACTTACATATACAAAATGAATTTTGATCCCATCTTATAAATAAATAAATGTTAAGAGCATATATGCCCAATGAATTGAAGCCCAAGTTTCGACCAGGATTAATATGCAGGAAAACAACAACAACAATAATATAATAATTCAGGTGGAACACATACTTCATAAATAACTGCAACATAAAATTCCTCAAAATCTTTGCCTTTTTGTTTCATGATCATCAGTCTGTTCAAAGATAAAGATAAATTATATCTCAAATGAGCAAAATGCTCATGGTATGAAATTATTGATATGAACTGTAAATGAAAACAAAGCTCCTTGAGCCTTTAAAGTGTTCTTTTTTATGTTGATTCATTGCAAATAAATAATGAACTGCAGTCTTTTCTTCCCCTGACATGTTTGGGATAGTTTACATGACTTCGAAATGGCTTAAATATTTTAACACCCACTACAGAATGTTCTGTAAAAGGAAAGAAAAACATGCATTTATTTTGTGGGTGGTCATTTCTTGCCATCTAATTCAGTAGGTATCGAGGAATAACAAAGGTATAAGGTTTAAGGGGAAAGGAAAAGCTAACTTAGTTAAATGTATTAAAATTCAAGAATATATTTTGAAGGTTATATTAGAAGATACTTGATAATCAGCAGTCAATCCATTTACCACATGGTCTGTAATATGAAGACAGTGCAAGATCTCTGAGATCTCTGATAACCACTTGCTAATCAAGTTACCTATAAAGTGGTCGTGCTTCTAAAATTATGTTCATAAACACCAGTTACAATTTTAAAAGGCACTAGTGGATATAGTATTTTCCCAGCTACAGTAACATGAAGAAATTTATACCCTCATGATTTCTTTCTTAGGATTATCTCTTTTGTTATATCAGATCATATAGGATAAACTTATTGTGATATTTATGTTTTCTGATAACTATGAGAGTCAGAATATCAGCATATCGCTGATAAAACTGTCATATCCATTTATTATTTATAATGCACCTATTGTGATTTAAACCCTTACAAAAATGTTTTATTAACATTTCAGACATAAAATTTATTTGATTTCAAAGATATACCATATCTTGTTTATTTGAATTAAACATTTGTCTCACATTTTAGTATACCATATACATTTCCTTGTTTGAATTGAATAAAAATGGTCATGAATTTGATTATATATGGAGTTAAAAAATTTAGTGTAATAATCACTTCATATAAAATGTAGAAAACAAATGTCCACAAACAAAGGTGAATTTGGTATTACCAATGAAGAATACACCCTAATTCAGTGGTACCATTTAATCTTACATTCTATGGCATTTCATTATGTAGCAAAACAAGTCTTCCAACTTTTTCTACCATTCTATAGAAAATAAATAAAAGACCAATTTCTTTTCTTATCCTTGCATTGCTTACTCCTAGAAAAAACAGATATGTTTTATAAAAGAAGTTGTTATATTAAGATGTATGTCTGCTTTCCTTCAGAAGACAGATTAGAGTGTTTCAGCTGCCATTAAAGTTGTCGCTCTTTGTAACAAAATGTAATGCTGCATATATAAAAATGCAAAGTGTAATGTAGAGTCAAATGTCTCTCAGCACAAGAGTTGTTCGTTTTAGCACCCATTTTGTTGGTATTTATCAACTTACTAATTATAGGCAAATTGCTTCCAACACGAAAACTGTGATGATTAGCAGTTTTTTCTGCTAACTCTAGTCTACTGTAGTTCCGGTAAAGAATGTCAATAATCCAGATTCCTTTCTTTTTTCCTAGCTTAGAATATGTAAAAATAAATTCATCGGGCTAGCATTTCTCTACTTTAAGAAATGTGGCTTGAAAGGATGGGGTGGAAGGAGGAAAAGGAATGGATTAAATCAAGAAGGTCTGCTTGCTACCTCTGATCAACTGGACAATATTGAAAACTCACTGGAAATTGGTCAGTCACAAAATGGAATTAGTAACAGAATAACTGCATTTGAGCATTTGAACAGGAAATGCGTCAGTTACTACAACCCAGCATAAACTCTATTTTAAAGAGAAGAAGAAGAGTCTTAAGAATTCCCTCACATACCATCATTAATACCCAGCAAATGGCTGGCATATACTATTTAAATCTGTCATGTAACTATTCAACAGAGCGACATAATATCGCTGGGTCAAATATAAAAACAGTTTTTAACCTCCAGTCCTTCATTACAATCCTTTAAAGTGAGCTCAAATAAAAATGGGAGTAACATGCCAGTCTAGAAAACATTTTCATAACATGCAATACAATAAAAGGTTAGATTTTCTATCACCATCACTAATTTCAACCATTTGTTTCTCATTACAATAAGTAAACAAGATTAAATGGAAAATCTTACAGTTCACAGAGTACATTACACAGCAGAAATGTCTGTAGTGAATACTGACTTAGTGTCTTAACCAACGTATGTGCCTCTAAGTGCCTTCTTTCTCCCTGCTATGAAGTTTTTACAATTTTAAAGTTATATTGGCAGGTTCCAGTCAACAATGATGTCTGCAATGGCCTTCTTTCTCCAATACATTGCTTTTAGTCTAATTGCTTATTTGCAGTCTCAGCAAGCCTAGAGAATTTTATCCTCTGCGTTGTTTCTGAATACTAACTAGCTGGCCCAGCCGAAGCTCTCTAAAGAGAGAGACTGCATGAGAGACACACTGCATTTGACACAGTCAAGAGGTAAAAGAAAGAGCAAAACAAAAGTCTATTCAGGACTGAATCCTCTGATATTCTTCCCCATCCCCCAACGCCTTTAAAAATAAAGCATAAGAGGGAAAACCCGTAAACCCATGCCTGAATGCCTGAGGTTGTCAGAATAAAGGACAATGAATGACAGGTGACTGTCACTACAATTTTCAGTCTCCAAGTTATCACTTTTTGGCATTGTTGAACAAAAAAAAAGTGTATACATAACAAGGAAATATGTCATAAATTCTCTATGAATGCACAGACAAGTTCAATATAGGAGGAGCAACTAAGTATTTCCACATGGGCACATAGGGTTCCTTTCAGTTCCATGTATTTTTGCTGGAAAATGTACTCAAATTATTGTTTTTCTAGTGACAACAATGCTAAATAACTTTGGGTGAACTACTGAAGGGTTATGAACCTGCTTTTCCCTTACTTCCTTTTTTAAAACTGTATTTAAAGAATAGGAGATCTGACTTGATAAATAAAACTCCTTGCGCATGTTGCTAAATTTTTTTAAAAAGAGTATGAGCCAACTGATGGGAGTTTTTCTGTTTGATTTTTAAAAGGCTCCTCTCATGCTATTTTCCCCCAAGATCTTTTTACACTTTCATCTTCACAGACTGCCTTAATCCTCCTGTCTTTGTTGTTCCAATGTCTGATCAGTTTGTTTTAAAGTCGCATCTACCTCGCATTTGCTAGAACTGAAACTTGACTTCAGGCACTTGCACTTATAAATCCCTACAAACACGCAGACTTTCCAGAGAAAGGTGGAAAGCGCTAAAGCAGGAAAGGTTTTGATGATTATTTCAATAATGTATATTAAGTTGTCTGTTGCATGAACTACAGGTCCAGAGAGATAACAAACATGAAGTGATGCAACAATCTGTAATTAAAATTAGTCTGTTGTCTTCTCAGATTACTGGCACTCGCCAGTCTGCTGACCATCTGTAGTGAAAGGACAAGGTTCTATTCTCAGTTCTACTGGGCTGGGGAAAGGACACAATTGCTCAGAGCCCAAACTTTCTAGATCTTGCCATGGTGGGCATGAAGAAGGTTCATTGTGGCCAAACATTTCATGCCAGGAGTAACCAGGCGATGGGCAGGAGGAGTATAGAAACAGTAATCTGTGTCATCTACGGAAGCATTCACAGGACACCATTAAGGTGAAGCTCAACTACTGTTACAACCCCAGCAGGTGTTACTACATGTTCTAAATCTATTGAGAGAACTGAAGAAAGAAGTGAGAGAGCTCAAGTAAAATAAAACAAGAAAAACAGAAGGAAATTAATCTCCTGGTAATACTTTTTTTTTTGCCTGCTATAAAAGACAAGAAAAAATCTTAAAATGCTGAACATGAAAGAATGCTGTGTATTTCACTATTAAATGTGGACTATAATTTGTTTTACTTTTAAAGTTTGGAAATCGAAAGTATTTGACAATGAAACAGTCATACAGAGTTCAACTTAACCTTCAAGACGTTAATTTGTAGAATATTTAACAAATTGATGGTACGAAAATATTCCTTGATCGCATATGAAATATAACTTGGCACAAAAAAGTGAACAAGATCGATGAATTCTGTTTTCATTTTTCACTTATAGTGGCTATAACTTAAATTTCAACATTTGAGTATTTATTTCAGAAGTCCAAGCAGAAATGAATACATTCAATACCTGAAGTGTTTCATATAATCCTTATTTGTAGTAGTTATATTTCTACTAATTTTTTTATGATGGTGCTCATGAAAAAACTCCTAATGAAAACAACAATTTTAAAAATATTTGTTATAATTGGTGTTGACAGGTTTATAGCTATTAAACTTGAAAGTCACAGATAAAATTGCTTTAATATTCAGGATTAATCTAGTATTGCTTTTGGCTATTAGAAAATACATAGTTATGTAAGTTATATAGGACAGTTATATGAGGCAAAAATTGAATTTGAAAGGAAATAGGAGGCCAACTTTCAACTTTTAACAAACAAAATTAAATGTATACACGTTTAAAAAACCAGTTTCTACTTTTTGAGGAGAGGAGGGCTCTAATGACCCAAAATTAAAGATTACTACTCAGTAGTTGCATGAAATTTTTTTCTGAATACTAATACAGTAATTATTATTTTAAACAAAAGATTTATTTGTGGATTGTGTGTGTGTGTATATGTGTATGTCTCAATGTGTGTGTGTATAATGATAGTGAGAAAGTAGGAAGAATTATGTTGTGCATTATAACTACTTCATAGTAGAGCCTTTTAAAAATGAAGATATTTAATTCTTAATTTCGTTTATATGTAACAAGATATCCGCTATAGAGTTGAGAAATTCCAATTATTTTGACAAATAATGACTTATGGGTCAGTCATATCCTGACGATTCCTGGTGAAGTTTCAAGATAGAAAATATAGAAAACTGTATTGATTATTATTATCATGAAATAATAAATAGGTTCGTGTATTTGATGGATGATTATTTTCTGAGCTGTTTATTTCTATGAAGACTTTTGATTTTTTTCCCCAATGACAAAGAGCAAGATAGTCAAGTGAAAGGAAAACATTCCCAGCCAACAGTCATTCTTAAATAGTAGATGATAAATGCTTTCCTTCTGAAATCTATTCAGCCAAAATACATTAGTAACTGTATTAACCAATACTGAGCCTCCAGGTTATAGAGATGCAGTATCAGGACTGAGCAGTGGAGCAAATGTTTACTGTGAGCCAGGTAGCCAGGTGAGGCAGCATGGCAGAGTGGGGTATGCACTCTAGATTGAAGGAAGGGAGGTTTAGAATAGACTAGGGAGAGAAGAAAGAGCCTTGCAGGAAAAGGAATGAAATGAGAAATGACACAGATATGAGGATGAAGATAGGTGAAATGTCCAAACTTTGACATTTCTTTTGCATAGATAGCTAGATAAATAGATGATAGACATAGATAGACAAATAGATTGATAGATACTGAATGGAGAAACTCATGTTGGGAAGCAAAATTCTATGATAATATTTCAGGAAAATTAATTACTATCTATTTGTATCACTTAAAATTTATGAAATATATCTTAATAATACAACAAATACTGAGTTGTATGAGAAATAGAAAAAGAGGGATTTGAAAACTTGGCAATGTAAACTTTATTTTACTTTTCTGGCTTTTTAGATTAGACATTCATGCAATAATTGTAATGATCCACCCATGTTCTTCTTCCCCCCACCTCCCCCACTCTGGGCTCCAGGACTTAAGTTTAAAATGCAATGTAGCAATGACTTATGCAGTGCTGTTTGAATATAACTTGGTATAATTTTTCTGAAGAAAAAAACCCGACAAATGCCCTATAGGTCAAAAACCTTGAAAATGTGTATATACTAATGATTATACTGCTTGGCATTTATCCAAAAGAAATAATCAGATGATCCAGGTAATTAAAATGGAATCAACCTAAATGTGAACTGTGAAAGATTGATTAAATAAATTATGTTATATCCATATGGCCATTACTGCTTAATTCCAACCATGAAAAATCATCACTATTGACAATTGTTCTAAGGTATGGTGAAGTGGAGCAGTTATTATTTATTAGTACCCTTTGGGATTGTACACAGGTAGTCTGTGTGTGTAGTCCATACTTCATACTTAAGTATGAAGTCTATACTTCATACTAGCTAACATGTATCAGAAAGAAGCAGAGGTTTGAGAATTTTTCATAGAATTATATAAAACAACTACAATTGTAAAATTAACATTTTTTTCACATATAGGTTATATATATTTTTAATGAATGCTTTTACACTTACTCCAAGTGTTAAAATAAGAATCAATTGAAGCTAGAAATTCTTACAATTTTTATGGAGTTCTACCCTTGAAGGTTTCAAATGTCTGCTCATTACGGTTTTAAACGCACTTCTTTGAATCTAGCATTTATTTCCCCTTTTTTACCTGTAAATAGTATGTTGGTAACATCACATATTTATTTCGGAGAAGATACTGTTTCTTTACAGAATAGCTCTGGGGTGGTAGTCAAAATCTATTACCAACCCACTCCAAGAGCATCCCTCTCTACTTGAGATGACTGGTCCTTGTGATCCCCAGGGGTAGGTACCTGACCTTAACAACGTGTTCCAGAAGTGCCCAAGAGAGGAAGATACTAAACAAATGTTTGTGGCAGGATGAACACTCTGAGGCAATCTCCACTCCATCTAAGTTGATCTATCCATTGTCCCCTGAGTATCTTATGCCCCTTCTCCCTGCCTAGAAGGTTGTCATCCATCCTAATACATTTATTGAAACCCTGCTCTTCCCTAAATGTCACTATTTTTATTATCCCTTCCTGATTAGCGAAGGCCACCACCAATTCCCCTTTTTTTTAAACATATCGTGGCTTCTGTCTGTTCTATTCCCAGTATCACATACGTTATCTAGCATTATACAGTATCTTTCATAAGCACATGCATTACATACCGGTATCAGTAATGGTTCTTTCGTATAAGCAACAGACATCAACTCTGGTTAATAAACGTGAAAGATAACTTAATGGAATAATATCCAGGTGGAGGGGGGAGGCCACGCAATTAACAGAAAGCTGGCACTTCAGGCTACAGATCATGATCCAAGAGAATTCAGGAAGGATAGGATATAGGAAGTAGAAACCACAAACTTTCCAATAGCTGTAACAGAGGTCAGAACATCATCATGGTGACAGCTGTTCTTGAGTCATGCCAGTCTCTCCCAATGTCTCAGAAGTGAAGACCCAATTGACAGATTTAGGCCATAGATAGAACCTCCTATTCTACTAATGAAAAGGAATGATTTGACACCCCTCACCTTTCTAGACGGGAGGGAGGAGGGAGTGGCACGCTCCCTTCATACACATGAAGAGGGAGGAGATTTCCAAATCGGCACCTGAGGGGGTACTGGGAAAATGCATGAATGTTGAACAGCTATCTATTTACTACACACTAATTAGATGATTAGCTTCTGAAGCTCAGGGAATATCCCTTACACTGCTTCGTCTGTTAAAATGATGCTTGGACGAGTAGATAGTCATATATGTGCTGATAGGAAGGAGAATATATTAATATTTTTAGATGATACTAATATTCATTGAAATTGTATAACTGGGTTACATATATCCATGAATGCAGTCATTATTCTGATGCCCACATTTGTCAAAGCCAGATATTCAGACCCATCTAGAAGGTTACCTTGTTTAGATCTGTGTTGCATGTGTGCTGAGGTTGTACACAAGCTGGAAGGCCCATACTTAACAATGTATACAATATGCTCTTAGTGCCGTATGTATTAAAAGTATTCAGTCAATTAGTGGAAGTTTATTATCAGAGTTAAGGCTTCTCCACTAGTGCAGAGGGGGGTTTACATTTGCCTTTTTAAAATTTGCCCTTCTCTGATCATCCAGCTTATCCAACAACTCCACAGAGGAAAGATAGAATAGCCCTATGTTTAAATCTCTTTCCATTGGTAAGGTAAGAATCTGTGGTGGTTCTTAAGTAATATAGTAGTTATCAAACAGGCCAAATTGTTACTAACCTCTTTTTAAAAATTATATAGGGAATAATCCTTTCCAGCTGCTGAATGTAAAAAATAAAGTGACAAAATGAGTTAACAATAAAAAAAAAACCCACCACTCAACAAAAAAATCCAGAAAATTTGATGGGAAGTACATTTGAAATACATTCACCAGACTCATTTTATGTAAGGAATATTTTTAGTGTTCTGTGGCTTTACTTAGTTATTTCCTCATTTCAGAGTTAAACCATACAGATAAAGGGGAAATGACAGTGCCAGGAAAACTTGTATCCATCCCCTTTCCTATGACTCTGTCAGCTGCCAAAGTGCTGACCAAAGTTGAAAGGTCAGCAGTCATCTGTGGCAGATGTGCTTTACTATGACAAACACTTGTATACTGGAAATGGTTCTGTTCACTGGTAGTTTATAATTTAGATGAGAAATAGAAATGTGAGGGAGCTTCACTGCTGGGAATCTTATTTCATATTTGAATGCAATTAACCAGCTGATAAACAGGCTTTGTTTTCCATCTGAATGGCCAAAGTCCATTCATTTGGGACACTACCTTGTCAAATGGGCAACAATAACAATAAAGTTTATGTATCTTGGCTCTCTTCTATGCTAAAACCTGCAGTAACCTCCTGCGTTGGAATCAAGAACCTGAACTGAACATGCAGAATAATTACCTTTCAGAATACACCTGATGGTGAGGATGTGGAAGATTATGTTGTTTTGAACTGAAAATAAAGACTAAAAATGTCTTTAATTCAATGGCTCTTTATTTTAGGATAATCAGAATATACTTGCAAGCCCTATTAATCTATCTTCCATATACTTACGTAGCTTAAACTTGAAGAAGTAAGATATGTATTATCACATTCAAAAGACAATCTGAATTTAAAAAGCACATGACAATATCTTTTTATCTAAACTATAGCCATTTTCTGTATGGTAGCCATTTTCTGAGCACTGATTGATAAGGCTGAGGACTTTTTGTCTTTTCTTAATATTTTACCACAAATTGTAAATTTTGCATCTTCACTTTATTTTTTCTCCTCACCTGTATGTTTTCTCATGTGCCATATTAATCTCTTTAACCCCCAAAATAATGTCATTTGTTCTTGTTTTTGCTTACTTTAATATTTTCATAAATGAAGATGACACATGATTGTATGTTTTTTTCTTACAGTAGTGATGATTGAAAAGAAAAGCCACCTATATCCTCTTACTTAATTTCCCTTGAGAAGAATGAGCAAAGTGAACTGTGGAACCTAGTAACCATGGAACAGATTTCCTGTGTAATGTTCACAACTTTGGCAAGGTAATTGTTATTGCCGTATAACTTCTGGTAAAATTTGTGGAAGAATGGAAATTACATTATTAGTTTTTATGTGTTGACTCAGATATGAGTAGGTCAGTGTAAGAAGGGAAATCAACGCAGATTTTTATTCCCCCAATAAATATTTATTGAGCACCACTATGTGCTATTTACTTGAGAATAGAAATATGAATAATGTATAGCTTTAGTTCCAAAGAACTTAATAACCTAGCATGTTTGGTTGTACTTGTAATAATAGTGATAAATACTGGTGATGATTGGCAATGATTTCAGTTTGTGTTGGTAAAGAATTATTGGGAAACGAATTTATCACCTGGGACCTGTATATATATATCACCTGGAAGATCTACACTAATTTTTAATTTTTTAACATATTTTATTACCACAGACTTGCTTAAATGTGATATTGTTTAATTATTTATACCTATCACACTTAAATCTCATTTATGTTTTAATTAACATCAAGGTTCTCAAACAATTTCAAAGGCAAGACATAGAATGGTGATATCAAACTTTCATCAAATGTAGGAAACTTTTCTCAGCTCCTACTCTGTCTGGGAAAGTGTTTCATGCTCTATAAGAAATATGCTAATTAGCATAAAGGACACAAATTTCTTGTGGAGATGGGACATGCATATATATGTAAGTATCTAAATAACAAACAATATGTATATACACACAATGCTCTTGCACATTTATACACATATAGCTGTGAATCAATGGGGTATAGATCATATGTCAAAAATGACACTTTAATACTTCAATTCCAAATAATAGGTCATTGTGGGATGGGGTTAGTCATAGAGAAAGGTCATTATTAAGTTCAACATAAAATGAAGTATTGAATTTCTTTTATTAAAAAAGGAAAAAAAAGATATGCATGTTCTTGATAATGAAATCAGAGAAAGAGAAGAGAAACAATATTGAAGAATTAATTTGGTGAATAATTTTAGGATATGTAATATCCACAGAGCACTTTCACTCCAGCCAAAGAATTGGCATATGACATTTTTTTAGGGTGAAATCTTTATAATAAAGAATGGATGCTTATACTATGAATTTGTTTTCCAGTAACAATTACTTTTATGATATCAATGATTCTTGCCTTCTCTTGTTTAGCAGTTCTACAGTTTACCTGTTAACTCTATTTGATATAGTTATTATGAACCAAGAAGTACTTGTTGACTTTTACGTGACTAGCCCTGGGCTGGATTTTACAGAGCAGAGCAGAAATGTAAGACATAATCCTTTCCTGCAAGACTACTCTAATATTATTGGGTAACCTACTGAAAAGCAATATACTTGAAAATACAGTTACTGGTAATATGAAAAGGGACATTTGTTGTTGTTGTAGGAAGACAGAGCTGATATCTAAGGACGTTTTAGAAATGTGAAGAAAACCAGTACCAACAATCAGACGCTTGCTTCTGGCCTGTATCCCAGGAAGCTCTGGGCTTTGGTATGCCTTCCACCAAAATTTTAAAGATCCTTTCTGAGGGCTAGGACGTATAAGGTCCAGGCGTGTCATACAGGCTGGGAACCCTGTCGTTTAGATTACAGTATATCTTTCATGGGATCACAGGAGATTGAGCTACCCAAATAGGGCTGACATGTTGGTTTTTGGTCAATCTCACTCACTTTGGACACAGGATGAGTTCAGGGCTCTGGGCTACAGAAGTCTGTCTCTGAGATGACCTTTGGGCTTCAGTCATATATGTAGGCCAGTCAGTTTTCACCTCTCTGTGTTTAGATCATGTGCTTCTTCTGATCTACAGCATCAGATGGTAGCATGTGCAGCAGTAGACACTCTTTACTTTGTGTCGTGTCCCCTCCCCTCCCTTTTCCACAGACTTTGCACTACTACATGTCAGGCACATCTCTGGGAGTGGCTAAGCCTATCTCCTATGAAGGCTTTCCAGACCTTTGCTCCTCTATGTTAATCAAAGTTCTGTCTTGTCTGTGATTGATGTGGTGACATCCTCTCCCTGGGTAGATGGAAATGGGATAGATGTTCCTTATGTCCATGGGACCATTCTTCTTGCTTAGTTAGTGGGGACCCTCACAGTTCTCCCCACTGGTGGCAGCATGTGGAAGGCAGAGGTATGATCAACATTGAAAAGTATTACATTCTAGTAATGCAATGATTTTGGCTAAATATTTTGAGGGAAGACATATTTGGAAGATGTGTCATTCTATGTTTAAGCAGTTACATTCTGTATGGTAAAATTAAAATGACAGAAAAGAAACGATAACTCATATTTTCCTGCATACTCTGAGTGAGACTTGCATTTATTTGGTCATCATCAGTGAAGCACAGTAATAACCTCTGATAGCACAATGAAGCCATTGGGCGAAGCAGCATCATTAGTAACGATGTTACTAAATAAACAATATTAGGAAACTGCAGTAGTAAGAAGATCTATATTGTTTCAATACAAATGCATTCTGAGGAGCTATGGTTTTGTGAATATTGATGGCATTGCTACCTTTTTCGTGTAATGTGAGGTATGAAATTATTTAGGAAATTACACATTAGATAATACATAACTTGAAAGATTTTTCCTGAACCTGAACAGGAAGAGATGGTGCTTGGACACTAATGAGAATTTTCACATGCACTGACTGGACAACAATTATGTAACTATTTCTTCTTTACCCATTATTCTAAATCTTCATTTTTACCTCATATGGCCCCATGAATTTTGTAATATATTTTAAATAAAATTGTTAATATAGACAGGGGCCCTACAAAAGTATTTGGCTAGGGCCCCTCACAGCTAGGGATGGCCTTAGATAAACACATCAGAGAAAATCACCGACTACGTCAAGAATATTGTTGAAGGAATTCTCAGCTTCATCAGTCTTGGTTTTGTCAGGACAGAGTCATTGTATTTCTAATGCTGGACTTGGTAGTTTCTTACACCAATTGGCTCTTGGCTCAGACAGCTTCTCTCAGATGAACACAAATTCTAGTTATTTTGAAATGTCTTATTTAAACAAACAAACAGTGTTTTACCATCTCATCCATAATGAACGTAAACTCAGAGCCTAGTTAAGCAACTCAAAATTATGGTGGAAGTATTAAGGTCTGTTGTATTTCAGTCTCCACAGTTTGTTTTCTACCAAGGAGCCCATGAAATCTACACCTTGTAAAGAAAATTTTGGTCAATTGGAGTTTTCAAGTCAGTATATTTTGTACAATTTGCCTGAGTTTATTAGTAAAAAAGAACTAGAAAAATGGATATGATGTGGTCAAATTCTCAGCATTATTTTGATTCAGTAGATCTAGTATATAGTCTACAACTACCTCTGCAGCACAGTTAGTGATAAATCTTATTAATGATGATCTGGAGGGTCTGTTGGGAAGACAAGGAATAATGATGTTGTTTGGGGAACTTTATATATTAAGATAAGAGAGCACATGATTATGGTTTTGAAAAATTTAGAAAGATATTTAGACTTGAAGGAAGTTACTGGATAACTGGAATACCTATACCAGTGGTCTTTGGCTAATCAAGATGTCCTTGGGTGAGGAGCTACTATTGCCAACATAGGGCAACCCACAAACTGAGGTAGCAGACATAATTCAGACAATGCAGAATAGTCATTGATCACCCATTGGGTGTTCCATGCTATATATTCAGACACATTTTAAAATGGTTCAAATTAGTGGAGTATACACCATGATCTTGTTCCTGTATCAAAGTCTACCATAGAAAGTGAAACATTTTTTTGAGTAATTGTCACCATTATGATTTTCATTATTACTTTACTGAAAATGTTAGATTTAAAAGTTTTACATGTCCTAAATTCTTTAGAAGAAGCTTTTCCCCAAAATTATTTGTATATAATTAAATTCCCACCTCTAGGAGAAATCATAATCTAGGATAGTATGATCAAATGAATTCAATACTATACGTTTTATGATCCTGGCTTAATAGTCAGTGAATGAACACTGTGATAATGCCAAGAAACCAATTAGTAGTAAAACTCTAAATTTGAAATTAACTTCTTATTATTAATTTTTTAGCTTCTTAGGAAATTTTTTAAAGTTTTCTTATTTTCTTTCACTTTCTTTTTTTTAAATTTTATTTTCTGAAAGAAAACAAAAGAATTTATTTGTGATGATTTCAGTCAGACAAATTTCACATATCTTAATGGTAAATTAAATAATTAAAATTAAAAGAACAAAACTATGTATAAGATAAATGGTTCAGTCTAAAGTTTCTTCCATCATAATGTAAAAAAAGAAAAAAATAGGCACACAGCTACTGCACTGATTATTTATAATTTTTACAGAACCTTTTATACATTTTAATTTTTGTGTCATAGGCCACATAAAGATAGATAGACTCTAGTAAAATGACTAAAAAAAAATTCTCTGATCATACTTGATTTTTGTAGCCATCAAAGGGTGTTTGCTTTCAAAAGGATTATTATACTACCAGCTTGCTTGCCTTAGGGAATGTCAATTAAATCCAAATTATTTCATGACAGAGATTTTGCCATTTTTAGAGACAGGGTAAGTGAACTAGAAATGACAAAAATCAAATGAGAAATGAAAAAAATAAAGTTTAATACTCACCTGTAAATTGCTTATCTTTCAATTAAGCATTGGTTTACCCTTGCCAAATGTCCCCATTTGCAGATATCTATTTAAAAAAAAAAAGAAGAAGACTGTTTTCATTTCCTGTTAATACACAGTTTAGTGTCTTTTAATGCATGCTTGTGCCCAGTGCTTTCTGAAGAGCTTTGTGTTACCCTGGTATCTAGTACTTTATAAAGAACCACTTTCAGTGTGTGTGGCCTGGTTTCTAACAGTCTATCGATTCATTGAATTTCCTGAATTTCAGAAAGACACCAATTGATTCTTTATGCTGCCTGGCAGAGCAATTCTTAATTTTTGTCTGTTTCTTTCCAACATCAGTCTTAAGAAGAAAAGGTTTTCCTTACATTGCCTTGAAGGGTTTACTGACTCATACATCACGAAGAACATTTTAAAGCTTTATTTTGTCTGTTATTTAAAGTGGAAAATGCTGTCCCTTAAGACACTGGCACTCTGCCATTTGCCTCCAGAATATTTCATGGTTCACTGTCAGGACTGCTGCTTTTTCTAGAAGAGCATATGGCCAAATGGAGAAGTTTTCTGTAACATTCAGATGCCGAACATGTAGTATTTACATATGGTCTCTAAGAAATATTTTTTCTGGAATTTTAATACTTTATGGATTCTTTAGAACTTACTGAAAGTATATTGGACCATGATGACACAAAAGGAGGCTTGTGAGCTGGATGTAGAAGGAACTAAATTTAATTGAAGCAGAGTTTAGCATCATTAGAATGTATTCCTGTGATTTCATTATTTTTCACTGGAGTATTTCTTCCTCCTTGTGCCTCCCTTCTGCCTCCCTTCCTCCTCCTCCTTCTTGTGGTTTCAAATAGTCACCATAAAAAATTTAAAGTGAAGGGAAAAATCCTCCTGCACTCTGTGATGTTGATAAATAAGTCATTGGAATGTAGTAGGAGTTAGCACACACCTGAGGATGATTGTGTCATTAAAATTGCATCCAGTCAATCTGTAAATACCTCACCTGACCTGTTCAGTAAACACACTTCTCACTAAAACACCTGTTTGGGCTGACCATGTATATATTCCAAAGGAATCAAACAAAATGCATTTAAAACAGGAATTAAAATTAAAGTATGACTATATTCTGAATGGAAGTGTTAATTGCAACTCTAAAAAAGAATAGCTTTCCCCCTTTGTACAATATATTGTAGTGATGAGTAGAACTGAGGGGATTCTAGGAGAAAGAGACTAAAACCTTGTGTTACTTTCTACTAGATTATCTCTTTGCTGGTCATTTGGTGAGCAGCTCATTGATCTGCTAAGTTATGGAGCTAGTTGGCTCTTAAATGAGAGCTAATCCATAAATGAAACTATGGTGATGAAGAAAGAATTGGGAAGTAAAAGGAAATAAAATAAGAAAATAATCATGTTCTGAATCTGGACTCCATTAGTGGCTCCATAGTCAGGGACCTCAGCATAGAAAGTCTTTTGCTTAAGCAAACCTGGTCTTTCCAGATCTTGAGGAGTTGAGGAGTTGGGCAGGACAGAAGTGGTGAAGGTCAGAGCAAGATAAAGGGGAAATAAAAACAAATGAAAGATGTAATCCCACATGTTTATTTTTTCTCTTACTTCGCTCGCGCGAGGGGATATATCAGTGAAAATCTTACTCCGGGTAATGTCCATGAAGTTTCTTCCTATATTTTCTTCTAGATATTTTATGGTTTCAGATCTTACATTTAAGTCTTTAAGCCATTTTGAATTTGTTTTTGTATATGGTGTAAGGAGGTGGTCCAGCTTCATTTTCTTGCATGTGTCTGTCCAGGTTTCCCAGCACCAGTTATTGAATAGACTGTCTTTACCCCACCATAAATTCTTGCTTCCATTGTTGTAGATTAAATGGCCATATAGGCATGGATTTATTTCTGGGCTCTCTATTCTGTTCCATTGATCTATGTGTCTGTTTTTATGCCAGTACCATGCTGTTTTGATTACTGTAGCCTTGTAGTATAATTTGATGTCAGGTATTATTATACCTCCCACTTCATTCTTATTTTTCAAGATTGTTGAGACTATCTGGGGTCTTTTATGGTCCCATATAAATTTTAGGATTACATGTTCTATTTCTGTGAAAAACGTCATTGGTAGTTTGATAGGATTTGCGCTCAATATGTATATTGCCTTAGGCAGTATGGACATTTCAACTATATTAATTCTTCCTATCCATGAACATGGTATGTGTTTCCATCTATTTGTATCTTCTTTTATTTTTTTCCTCAGTGTCTTACAATTTTCTAAGTACAGATCTTTTACTTCTTTGGTTAAATTTATTCCCAGGTATTTTATAGTGTTTGAAGGAATTGTAAATGGGATTGTTTTTTTAATTTCTCCTTCTGATGTTTTATTATTGGTATATACAAATGCAACTGATTTCTGAATATTAATTTTGTATCCTCCTACTTTACTAAATTCATCTATCAGCTCTAATAGTTTCTTGGTGGAGTCTTTAGGGTTCTCTATATATAGTATCATGTCATCTGCATATAATGACAATTTTACTTCCTCCTACCGATTTGGATGCCTTTTATTTCTTTTTCTTGTCTGATTGCTGTGGCTAGAACTTCCAGCACTACGTTGAATAGAAGTGGAGAAAGTGGGCAGCCTTGCCTTGTTCCTGATCTTAAGGGGAATGATTTTAGCTTTTCCCCATTGAGTATGATGTTAGCTGTGGGTTTATCATATATGGCCTTTATTATGTTGAGATATGACCCCTCTATTCCCACTTTCTTAAGGGTTTTTATCATAAATGGCTGCTGGATTTTATCAAATGCTTTTTCTGCATCTATTGATATGATCATGTGATTTTTATTTTTCATTTTGTTAATGTGGTGTATCACATTAATTGATTTGCGGATGTTGAACCACCCTTGCATACCAGGGGTGAATCCCACTTGATCATGGTGTATGATCTTTTTAATGTATTGCTGAATTTTGTTCGCTAATATTTTGTTGAGGATTTTTGCATCTGTGTTCATTATAGATATCGGCCTATAGTTTTCTTTTTTTGTGGTGTCTTTGTCTGATTTTGGGATCAGGGTAATAGTGGCCTCGTGGTAAGTGTTTGGGAGCATTCCCTTTTTCTGGATTTTTTGGAAGAGCTTGAGGAGAATAGGTGATAATTCTTTTTTGAACGTTTTGTAAAATTCACCTGTAAAGCCATCTGGTTCAGGGCTTTTGTTTGTTGGGAGTTTGTTGATTACTGATTCAATTTCCCTGGTGGTAACCAGTCTATTCAGGTTTTCTGTTTCTTCTTGAGTTAGCCTTGGAAGGTCATACGCCTCTGGAAAATTGTCAATTTTTTTCAGATTGTCAAATTTGTTGGCATATTTGTTGGCATAGTAATTTCTTAAAATTTTTTGTATTTCTGTGGTGTCTGTTGTCACTTCTCCTCTTTCATTTCTGATTTTATTAATTTGGGTCCTCTCTTTTTTTTAATGAGTCTGGCTAAAGGTTTGTCGATTTTGTTTATCTTCTCTAAGAACCAACTTTTGGATTCATTGATCTTTTGTATTGTTTTTCTGGTTTCTATTTTATTTATTTCTGCCCTGATCTTTATTATCTCCTTCTTTGTACTCCGTTGGGCTTATGTTGCTGTTCTTTATCCAGATCCCTTAAGTGTGAAGATAAACTGTTGATTAGTGATTTTTCTTGTTTCTTTAGGTAGGCCTGCAACGCTATGAATTTCCCTCTTAGGACTGTTTTCGTGGCATCCCATATATTTTGGGTCATCGTGTTTTAATTTTCATTTGTCTTGAGATATCTTTTGATTTCTTCCTTGATCTCCTGATTGACCCATTCATTATTTAGTAACATGTTATTCAGCCTCCATGAATTGGTGTGTCTTCTAGTTTTTTTCCTGTAGGTCATTTCTAATTTCATAGCACTGTGGTCAGAGAAGACAATTGGTATGGTTTCAATTTTCTTAAATTTATCAAGACTAGTTTTGTGGCCTAACATATGCTCTATCTTGGAAAATGTTCCATGTGCACCTGAGAAGAATGTGTATTCTGCAGCTTTGGGGTGAAATGCTCTGAAAATATCGACTAAATCCAAGTAGTCCAATGTGTCATTTAAGACTGTTGTTTCCATATTGATTTTGTGTCTGGAAGACCTGCCTCTTGTTGTCAGAGGTGTGTTGAAGTCCCCTACTATGATAGTGTTACTGTTAATCTCTGTCTTTATGTCAGTCAATATCTGTTTTGTATATTTAGGTGCTCCTATGTTGGGTGCATAAATGTTTACTAGGATTAAGTCCTCTTGTCAGATCGATCCCTTTATTATTATATAGTGCCCATCTTTGTCTTTTAATATGTTCTTCATTTTAAAGTCTATTTTGTCAGATATAAGTATTGCAACTCCAGCTTTTTCCTCATTTCCATTTGTGTGAAATATCTTACTCCAACCCTTCACTGTCAGCTTGTGTTTGTCTTTTGATCTGGGGCGAGTCTCTTGTAGACAGCATATACAAGGGTCTTGCTTTCTTATCCACTCAGCCACCCTTTGTCTTTTGGTTGTAGCATTTAATCTGTTTACATTTAAAGTGATTATTGACATGTACATAGTTATTGCCATTTTTATATTTGTGATTAGATTGTTTTCATCTTTCTTCTGTTTACAGAAGTCCTTTTAGTATTTCTTGCAATGTTGGCTTGGTGGTAATAAATTTCTTTAGCTTATTCTTTTTTGGAAAGCTCTTTATCTCTCCATCAACTTTAAATGATAGCCTTGCTGGATAAAGCAATCTAGGTTGTAGGCCTTTGTTTTCCATCACTTTGAGTATCTCCTGCCACTCCCTCCTGGCCTTCAATGTTTCTGTAGAAAAGTTATTTGATAGTCTTATGGGAGTTCCCTTGTATGTAACTCTCTCTGTCTTTCTCTTGCTGCTTTTAGGATTCTCTCTTTGTCTTTAACTTTTGCCATTTTAACTATAATGTGTCTTGGTATGGACCTGTTTGGGTTTATGCTGATTGGAACTCTGTGCACTTCCTGGGCTTGTATGTTGGTTTCCTTCATCAGGTTAGGGAAGTTTTCGGACATTATTACCTCAAATATGTTCTCAATCCCTTGCTTCCTCTCTTCACCTTCTGGTATTCCTATGATGTGCATGTTGTTGCGCTTGATGTTATCCCAGAGGTCTCTTAAACCATCTTCATTGTTTTTTATTCTTTTTTCTTTCTGTTGTTCTGTTTGGGTAATCTCTGCTAACTTGTCTTCTAAGTCGCTGATTTGATCCACTGCTTCATCTAACCTGCTGTTAATTCCTTCAAGTGAATTATTTATTTCAGTAATTGTGTTCTTTATTTCCAAATGGTTGTTCATTATGATTTCTCTTTCCTTCTTTATGTTGTCTCTAAGATCCTTAAACATTCTTATCGTCAGTGTTCTGAACTCTGTCACTGATAGGTTGGTTACCTCTGTTTCATTTGGTTCCATTTCTGGAGGTTTCTTCTGTTCTTTTATTTGGGACATGTTTCTTTGTTTCCCCATTCTGGTTGACTCTCTCTGTTTGCTTCGATGTATTAGGTAGATCCCCTAGAGTTCTTAGTTCTTTCTGGGTTATCTTTTGTAGTATGTGTCCTTTATATTTGACTTGCACTACTTCCTTCTTCTCCTCTGCGTGTGCTCCAAAAGTGACTCTTGTGTTGTGTATATTGTCCTGTTAAAGAAGATCTTTAATTGCTTTTCACTTGTGAGTAGGTGTGGTTAACTCCTAGGCTGACTAGTTGTGAGACTTGGCTCTCCCCACCACAGGGTGTTCTGCTGCGTGAGGGTTGACCACTTAAATGTGGTTTGGCCTCTATGGGCTCTTGTACCTATAGAGAATTCCCTCTGTGTGTGTGACTTGTAGGTGAAACCTGGCAGTACTCTGGTTTGGTCTGGAGTTGGCCTCTGGGTGTGTTGATTCTTGTGCCTCTTAAGCTGGGCTCTGGTAGGGCAATTTCAGAACAAAGCAAATCACCAAGCACAACACCACCAACAACAACAAAGAAAAAATCAAATACATTCTCATGTAAAAACAACTGACAACCCACACTCAACACAGGCAAAGATATCAAAGGTATAAAGACAAAACAAAACAAAACAAAACAAAACAAAAAGCAGTGCCAGTCTTGGCTTAAGCCCACCAAGTAATCTCCAGGTTGTCCTCGACTGTACCAAAGAGTCCTCTGTGTATTGTGCAGGCAGAGCTGGTCACCTGGTGCCCAGAGTCACGTTGGGACTGCAGATTTAGATGCATGGGGCTGAGGGGTCTGGAAGATAGTTTCTACAAAGTCAGTGCAGTTTCTGCCCTTGCCTGCACATATGCGCACTGAGAGTAGCACCACCAGCCTTGTGCCCAGTTCTCCTGAGTCTTAGGGCACTTCTTCCGTGTGTGTGTGTGTGTGTGTGTGTGTGTGTGTGTGTGTCTGTGTGTGTGTGTGGCGGCAGGAGATTTCTGAGCTGCTCAAAGCCCAGAGCTGTGTCTGTCTCTTATTGCTGATCCCTGGGAATATCTCTGCAGTTGTAATTGCCCTGCCATAGGCAGGCCAGAAAGGGTGGTCACTGGTGATGGAGGGGTCTTCTCTCCCCAGCCCAGCAAAAATCACACTCTTCCCAGCCTCTTACCTGGGTCAGAGCAGCACACCGGTGTTCCCAGATCCTTAGCACTAAGGCTCCTTTGTAATCTGACACTGCTCCTCAGTTCAGGGGCCAGTTTAAATCTCTGGAAGGGCGGGGGGGTAGGGTTAGGAGAGCAGGGGAGGGATCCAGGTATGGAGTTTGTATCCTTTTTCTGAGGTAGAGCCCAACTGGAGGTCTCAGCTGAGGTTATTGCCCCAAATGCTGGATATGCTGCTCCCTCAGCGGGAGAGGTCAGCTGTGGGATGCAGGGAAAGAGCCCACGTCCTGGCTTTTGTGTTCTCTGTTCTGTCCTGGGATCCCCTGCATCTCTGCCGCTGCGGCGTTTCCACCTCCGCAGATGTGGGTGGTGTCTCCACTCCGCTCCCTTCCCTCTTCCCCTGCTCGCCCAATTTGCCCACCTTCAAGTAATCCTTGCACTAGTCTCTTAGCTGTTCTGCGTGACGAGCAGAGAGTCCTTTGATGGGTTATAGATGTCCCGTTTGTGATAAGATCCAGAGGGGAACTCAAAAAGTGCACCCCGCTTCCGCCATTCCTAAGACGTCACTCTGCCAGGCATTTGTCTTTTAGATTATTGTGGTCTCATTAAAATTTGGTGAATAAAATATATGTGTCTTTATGATGTCCCCAAATAGCTATATCCTATAGAGGAACTTTGGATATATTGTAGACTTTTAATACATCTACTACTATTATCTACCTTCCTAGCTATCACCTTCCCAGTCCTGAGCCTTTTGATGCTTTCATTTTTACTTACACTGAGACATTATAATTTTGAGTTAGAACTTACAGTACAACACATGATAGTATCTCACTAGGGTGCTTACCAGATATAGATAATTATTTAAATATTTTTATTCTGTAGAGATACCTTTTTTTTTTTTATTGGGGAGGACATTGGTTAGTAAAATTGTATAGGTTTCAAGTACACATTTCTGTAATACATCATCTATATATTGCATTGTGTGTTCACCACCCAGAGTCAAATCCCCTTCTGTCTCTGTATATTTGACCCTCTTTACCCTTTACTACCTCTCCTCCTCCTCCTTTTTCCACTGGTAATTGCTAAACTGTTGTATCTATTAGGTTTTCTTTGTCTTATTCATTTGTTGCTTTCAGTGTTATATCACACATGTGAGTGAAAGCACATGGTTTTCAAGTTTTTGTGTGTGACTTATTTTGCTTAGCATGATAATCTCAAGATCCGTCCATGTTGTTGCAAATGGCACTATTTCCTCTTCTGGCAGAGTAATGTTCCATATGTACCACATCTTCTTCATCCAATCATTGTTGAAGGATACTTTGGTTGTTCCATGTTTGGCCAACATGAATAATGCTGCAATGAACATAGGTGTACATATATTTTTACAGGTAAATATTTTCAAATTTTGGGGGGAGAAACCCAGTAAAGGGATTGCTGACTCCTATGGAATTCATTCTTAATTTTTTGAGGAACCTCCATACTGTTTTCCATAGCAGCTGCATCAATTTACATTCCACCAGCAGTGTATGGGGGTTCCTTTTTCCCGACAACCTCTCCAACACTTGTTAAAAGAGTACAGATTATGACTCTTATTTTTATCTCTAGTGGATATAGATTTGATCCTTGATAGTCAACTTTTCTTTTCATGTAGTTTATGGAAATAGTCATCTGCTTTGCCACTTTCACTTCATGCTAGAAAAACACAAGCAATGCTCCTCCATTCACCTGTAACATGTAGAAGAAAAGTTGAATCCCACCCTCAACCCAGGGTCGAGACTTTGTCTTTCTGAGATGTAGACAATCTCTGTGGTTCTAGGCCAGAGGAGAGCATGAGATGTAGTACTGTATCATCATGAAACTAGTTATCTTATCCACTGTCAAAATATCATGTGCTCTGTGGGATGGACGGAGAATAAATAAAGACCAACAATATAGGTTGCTTGTTACTGTACTTAGACATTCCCACTAGAATAATTGTTCTGTCTTTAAAGGACCTCTTTCCCAGTCTTTTTGTATTGTGTTGTAACAATTTGATGAAGCGCTATGTACTTTGGTATGCATGCTGACAACAGTAGAGCTAAGGTTTATGCTAATACTGCAACTTCCCACAGGAACCTTCAATCTAATGGTTATATAGTAAACCTTGGTTGAATTGAAATGTGTGGTCCAAGTGCTATAGCACAGAACTGCTACTTTTATCTCTTATTCAGTTTTCCCTGTTCTATTATTTTTAGCCACCAAAAGAGAAATTTTTAATTTTGTTTAATTGGTGGTAATAAAAAATCTTAGTTCCGTCTTTAATGTTCCATAGGCATGTGATCTTTTTAAACACCCACTCATATATTTCAACATGTACTCGAATATTTCAAATGGCTAAACCAGCTTTCTTTTTGACATGCTTAGAAGAGACCTTAGGTTTGACTTTTTATGCTTTCAAACGCACTATGAATCATTCTGCCAAACTCCTGCCCTTCATGTGAATGATATATTTTATTTACACTCTTAGAAAAAAATCTATGCATAGCCATTATTAATCACTCACACCTTTAAGAATGATCTTACCTTTTAGCTATTCATCAAGATCGGTATCCTTCCTGCTGCAAAGAGACACATCATAACTGATGTACAATCGAACTGTAGATGGGTCCAAGTACATAGATATTACCAGAATAGATGTCTCTTCACTTTAGGATTACATACACGTGCACATGCACGCACATACACACACACACACACACACACACACACACACACACTCACTCATGTCTCTGTATCTCTGTATGCTGTATCTATTCTGGCAACACTCTTTAAAATTCCCAACTGCTAAAACTATGTCAGCTTTCAAATAATACAACAGCATGATATTGAAGAGCAACATACCATTTCCAAAAGTTGCTCCCATTTTGAGCAAGACCAATAAGACACTGAATAGCTGAAATTAGCAAAGGTTCAAAGACCATAGTCTACGATTTTAATCAAAATCAAGAGAAGAAAAATTGATAAATAAATAAGTTATTTCTGATTATGTACTAATCTCAGGTGAAAACTGTTTCATAATTGAATCATATCTCCATTTAAAAATCAAGAAAATAAAATTTTCTACCTTTGACAATAACTGTAAAGAATGTATTTCATTAGTGAAGAAACATTAAATGCACTCACAAAATGTGTTTAAAGAGATCTCATTTTCTAGTGAATATTCTTAAGCACCTCTAAAATGTTGGCTGGAAATTGGAAAGATTGTGCTTATATCAGCCATAGAGAAAAACAAAACAGGGCTTGACATATCTTTGATTGTCTTTTATTCTGTAGTTACTACTATGATTTTGTATTTGAATGAGAATTAGAAAAGCCCAAAAGTTTGGAAAGCTTCTAAAAAAGTATTAGATAGTATGGCAAAATGAAGTGGAATGTGTTTCAGAGTAAGACTGTTATTATACAATATCTGTCTCAAATATGCATAACTTTAGGAATATCACTAAACTAAAGATATTATGGGAGACACATTTAAATATACAGGTAGCACTTTAAAATTATAAGATCAGGAAAACCATTGCAGTAAGGCTTTGTTTGAATCTTAGAAGATGCTAAGAACTCTCTCTTTTCAACAGAATGTTTAACTAACTCCCTGGGCATTAAGGAATTACTTAACAGAAAAGAAAATAACCTACTGGGAACAATGTAGCCAGCAGTAAAGCTGCTTACTATTTTTGATAGACCTTAGTATAGTAAAATAGAAAGGCAAATGATTCTATGCTCACTCCGAAACTCTATTTCTTAAGTTTCTCATTTGATTATTATTGTTATTATTATTATTATTATTATTATTATTATTATTATTATTATTATTTTTACTGGCATTAAAAACTTCCAAAGAGAAAGGCTTGGATATTGAGCTTGTTATGGACATCCTTCTTACTGATTTCCTCACTTCATGGAAGGCAGAGCTGCAAGACACAAGATCTAATCCCAATTTAGATTTATACTTAACCCAAATGCAGAGAAAGGCAGCCATGTGAAAGAAGTTACTGCAGATAACATGGATGTATCATCCACCACGAAGCATCTTAAACACAGAGGAGCAGCCAATCTTTCTTAAGGTATATATTTATTTAGTGAATGCTTACAATGTGCCTGGAGTTGTGTAGAATGCTGGTGGGGATATAAAAATGGCAAGTAAAGGTTCTTTTTTTCAAGGAGCTCATAGTGCAGTATATGAGACTCGTGTAAAGATACTGTAATGTGACATGGGCCACAGAATAGCTGAGAATGCAATTCCACAGTAACAAATACTCTTCAGAGCTATACTTGATGTGGACTTTAAACACATTGGGGAAAAGCTATTCTACATCTTTAAATAATATTTTCCTGAGAATTTACAGAATTTTGTGATCTTTTATATTCTGCTTTGAAAACAGCACCCCACTTTTTCTCATATCAAACTTAACAGTTTCATTCAATGAGGATGTTACTCTAAGGCAGAATGAATTCAGAGCAACTACGTTCATTATCTCTGTTTCACAAAGGCAAAGGCAAGACAAAGGGATACCCCTCCCTTTAGGGTCTGGATCACTTTAGCCTGTTACATCTCAACCATCAAACCTGCACAAAATGTGTCCAGGTTAGTCAACAAAGCAGATGATTAGAGATAAAACATCTCATCTTGGGATAAATTTAATCCAGGCAGCATGTGCTCTTGGGTCATTTCATAAATGTAGTATTTTAGAACAGCATTCTCACAGATCCAGCAGTGCATATCCAGAATTGTAGCTAAAATATTCAAATAGAAATAAAAATAACTCCCCAGAAAGTCGCTGGCATTCATGTTTCCGTTGGAGAATAATTACAGAAGTCAGTTTAAAAGCTGGAATAAGAGATGGCGAAATACCACCTCTCACCCCCACAGAAATGTTAATGACTAGTTGTATGATAGTCTTAAAGCAAAGGTTCCAAAACCTTCTCTTTCCCAGATTTATGGTGTCACAGTTACTGGCCATGACCAGACTTTCTGGAAGGAAACAGATCTCTTGGACAGTGTGAAGATCCAACCACATATCTCCTGGGGCAGCAGAATTTAGCCTGAAGGTTTAATATTTCTAATCTTGTTATTTTTAATCCTATTACTATAATGTTGAGGTGAATTGAATATATTTTCTTCTTTATCTCTGTGCAATCTCACATTTTCCTTGAAGATGACTTTTGGCTGACCTTACAAACAGTTTTGCTTGTTTAATTCTTAAAAAGATACATTCCAAATCTAAGTGAATCTGTTTATGGTAACATGCAGTGCATATCTCCTAAGGATGCCTCATGACAAAGCTGGTGATGCAGTGACTACACATCCAGCCCGTGATTTCTTGCCTTTTATTAACCCAACTTATTATTACATCAAAAATCATGGTTTCCACTGAAGACAGATTCAGCACACACATATTCACACTAATGTGTGTGTTTATGTGTGTGTGAAATAGCTACACAATGAATTATTGAGTTGTATATAGAAAAAATGCTAGGCAACTGCAAATTACAAGGATATAATGCCATCAAGGGGTTTAATGGTGACATCATAAATCACAAGAGCAAAGTATAAATGGACTGTGCTTCCCTACGACTCGGAGATGCTGCTGGAGCTATGATTTTAAGTCGTCTACTCTCCCCAACCACGATTCCTTTATAGATGGATAATTTGTGTTATAATTTCTATCTTCTCCAATTCTCTCTACTTTTCCTTATCAAATTGAAATCTTTCTTTCTAAACCCAGAATCTGTTTTTCCCCCTCTGCTATTACAGCAGCTATATTTAAATGTAACACTGATTGTCCCAAGTTGAAATATAACAATTCTAAAAATCTTACCAGTCTGGGCTAGGTGTCATACTCATGCAATATGACAGACAGGTGACAACACAACCAAGAATTAAGAGATTTTCTCCTCTTGGATAACTGTGCTTCATGCACCTATTCTCTTTTCCCCTAAGATTAGGAAATCTAATTACATATAGCACTCCCATCATGAATGCAAACATAGAAATGATTTTATAGTTTTGCTTTTTATTCACATCTGAAATTCAGAGAATTCAAGTAATATTCTAATTTATTTCTTACGTCCTAAATGATTCCCTTTTCTCTCTAATGCTGTCTTACAGAGGAATATATTAACATAAAATAATAACTGGCCCAAACTTTTGTCCAAATTTAAATATGTCCTAACTAAGCCAGCCCCATTCTAATTGCTTTTATGTGTCACTTTAAAGCAAGGAGACCCAACCTCCTGGCAGCTTTGCTTTGGGTCTTAATTAGCCACTTAACTGCAAATTGGTTGGCACCCTAGTCCTTTCATCAGTTATTATCCAAATAGCATCACCAACCTGGGATAAAGAAAAGAAAGATCCCACATGTAGCAGGTCTTTCCATCATTATTGCCCTTTAATACAAAAAGGGGGGGTTCTCAACTCTAATTAAGGCTATGCTTTTAATAGGCAATTGGCATCTTATTTAATTCACTCAGTGCGGTGTCTTAAAGGAAAAACAATTCCAGTAATGTGTGTACAGTGCTATAGAATTTGCAAAATATTTTCATCTACTTTATTACACTTATGTAGTGTCAGTTTTAGCCATGTATTAAGCGATATGTTTTTATTGGTTGCCATGTTTTAAGGTATGGATTTTATTTCAGTTCTTATTCCATTTGCCTGCATACCCACTAAGCTATCTAACCAAGTCAATCTACAGTATATAAAAGGGAGTTGGTGTCTTGATTTTTTGTTGCATGTCTAGGAAATGGGAAGACTTATAAACACCCTACACAGATAAAGTAAGCCTAAGTGGTTAATAGACAGAAGAGGAACCACCTTAAAGAAGACTTGAGTTATTGTGAGAGAGAAGGAAATAATGGAGATAGATCAGGGGAAACTTGGTTCTATGAATATATAAATAAGTACGTAAGGGAGAAAGAGACCACAGCTATATAGATTAGATCCAAAAACAAATGAGGATGAGAATTCAAAAAGAAAGTGACTTAATTGGTTTAGTGTTTTAGCAGAATACTCTCAATTGGTGCCTTTCTAAAAACCAACACTGTTTTTATTTTTTCAGCCTATCCTTTCAAATTGGTTTCCTTACTTTTATGCTATAACATTTTTTATAAGTTTTAAGTGGTGGTGCTCTTTTCTTTTCTGTCATTTTAAATCACTAGGAATTATATTTGGTTATGTTGACTCAAACGTTCTTTGCCTTTGTGAAATACAGAGTAGTTAAGACTTTGCACATTCAAATTTTTTCTGCCTATCACAGCTCCTGGAGCTGAGAGGCAAATCGACAGGCTGACCAAGAGTAACACTCTTTCAGGCTCTGTGTTTTGGAAAATTTGCAGATAGTGAATTATGTTTATAAGATTCATTTCTAAACTGCACTAGTGCTTATAAAATATTAGTATTTACAATATCCTAGAACAACAAACACAGCATGGAGGCGGCTGCCTCATCAGAGACTGAGCCCCAGTGATCTCAGACATTTGTCTGTTTATCATGGATTGGATTTCCTTGGCAAACGATTCAATAAGGAAGACAAGCACACCAGTCCAACACTTTACTCGGCATTGCAATGAAATTTGCCTGTCAACGCCACCCCAAATACCTAGTACTTCCACTTGGTAAGTTTGTTGCCCTTGAGTTGAAGTGTAAAGAATAGCAGGATAGAAATGAGATCAAATGGAGATAGGCCAATGCAAAATTAGAGATGTTTTGAAGAGAACACAGATTTTTGGTATTTTTTTCTGGCCAATGTAGGAAGGATCTACAATTAAATCTCAAAAGAAGCAGACATATGCTTACAGGAAAGATTTGAAAAAAAAATTATTAGGAACTACTATGCTTTAGCTACCTAAAATCAAACTTGTTCCTGTGAAGTATATGAGTTATTAACTTTGGCAACAGCTTTTTTCCCCCTAAAATATGTGATTATAGGATACCCTGTTTTTCAGTATGTTAAGCATTTTAATTTATCCAACAAGTTCTCCTTCTCTAAATAAAAATTCAGTAATCTCCTGGAAGAAGCTTGATGATAATGCAATATCAGTGAATTACTCAGCTAACAAAAGATTTTATTTTTTTGTATCAAGCAAACAGATGAAGCACTTTACCTAGTGCCTTTCACATAGTAGATAATGAATAAAATGTTTGAATAAACAAAATAAGTGAGAAGAAAGAACTAGGTTGAATAAGAGAATATTTCTAGCTAATGCTACATGGTTTCATCTTTCATATCTAAAGAATCTTATTTTAATCACTTCAAAAGGAAGAACATTTTGGTTTTTTTAACTACCAGAATAATTCCACAGTGCAGCTGCTTGCACACAAAGAATCTTGGATAAAGGAGAGTCTACCTGAAATTAATGTGCAGCCAAAATTGTAAAAACAAACAAACAAACAAACAAACAAACAAACAAAACTCTTGGTGTGTCCGTGTATTCATTAGTCCTTTATTGTGATAGACATTATGCTGAAAAATAAAATGGACAGTCTCTTTTCCTCCATCTAAGTTGAGTTTATTCTGGCCCCCCAAAAACCACATTCCAAAGTTTTTCTAATTTCTTTATTGGTGGGTTCATTTGTGAGCAGCCAAAACAGTTGACCGAAGTCAACAAGTCAGGACTACAATGCTTCGAGGCTCTTGGGAGTTATAATTTTTATATCAAAAAGGGCGTTATTCAGGGTGTTTTTCTCCCCCCCCCCCGCCTTTTTTAAGTAGATTGTATGCTGACCAACCAGTGAATGAGACCAGGATGGGTGTTAGTAGAAGAAACTATTTAAAGTGACTCAAAAGAAAAAAAATGCAAAGTTCTTGGGGAAAATTCTATCATGGCAGGAGGCCACAAAATACTTATTTTAAACAAATTATAAAGCTGCCTCCCATGTGCAGCCCTTAAAATTTAACATAAAATAGAAGATAGTGCTGAAGGAAGAGGAAAGCATGTATTAAGGTTATGTCAATTTTATAGAATAAAGAAAATAAATGACTCTTCTCTCTGAATATTTTTAATTTGTTCTTTTACATTCTGTTTTAAACGGTACTGAAACTTCAATGAATAATTTAATATTACCCGAGTAAATCTTATGTAAGCTACTCTCTCCTCATGATTTTATAAAATTGGATCTATAGAATTGACTTATATAAATAGATTATGATATAGAATTACTATTTCAAATATTAGAAGTAATAAAATATTGGAAGAATATTGTGATTTTATTATTTTGTTTTGTTCATAGATGAATAAGTAGCTTTCCTTTAAATTACTAATTTCCACCTTAATTAACCATTGGCTAATATGGAATTTAGTTGATCAGGTTATCAGTAAGAGTAGATATATGCCTATTCTTATTGTTACTTAGAAAGTAAGCTTCATGAGATTAAGAAAACAAGCTTATTCACTACTATATTCCTAGCACCTAGAACAGTCCCTGACAATTATTAAATATTAGATAAAATATTTGCTGAATAAATGCACCTAAACCAGTGATTTTTCTGACCAAAGACAAACTACAAATCCAAAAAGAAAAATCACACAAAAACAAAAAACCTTAAGGTAGAACCCAGAAATTTCAATGTTTTAGTAGGATTGCCCAGTGATTTTGATAATCATCTAATTTTGGCAACCATCACCTATATCCAGGTTGGTACTATGTATTAGAAACCACAATTAAACTCACAGATATGGAGCTCAATTAAAAAAAAAAATTGAATACCTTTATGAGAGGCACACTCAGTTTGATTAACTGGAATTTCTGCATCACTATCTACCATTGTACACTAATTCCATTTTACTCATATTCTTTACCCTACAGGCAACTGAAGACATTTGGGTTTTTAATCCTTGAATTATATATTCTTATAACTCAGTTTTGGCAGAATATCAGTTTATATGAAACTACAATTAGATATTTATTTTTCTTTATTTTATTTTTATAATTCTTATAAGAAATGGAGTACCTTTTTTAGATTAAAAATAGGAAAACTAGAAGAAACTTAAACTAGATGCTCTTTAAAATGCCTTACAAGTTTGAAATTCTATGAGGCTACTCAAGTCTCAAGTATTTAATACATTCCTCGGGTCTCCAATATTGGTTTAATGGAGAGAGGGATCCAAAAGACACAAGCAAATGAAGAGATTTATGCCCTGAGGGATGGAAATAGTTCTGCCTTCAAATGTAGGAATCTCATTAGTTGTCTTAAAATTTAATGTTGTCTTAAAAAAAGACACATTAAACACTGAGATTTACCTCTTTCAAGTTACTGGAGTGATAATAGATTCAAAAATTTCTTTGTGATTTGAAAGAGTCTTTAAGGCTTCTTGATCTGGCCTTTGCTCCTCTCCTCAACCTCATCTCTTACCACCTCCGTAAACTTGACTCAAAATATTACTAGTTCCTGGAACAGACCATTAGCTTTCTTACCTTAGGCCTTCCCTCATATTTATACTACAACCTGGAATATTTCTCTCATCTTCTTCTATTGGCTAATGCCTCTTTTAGATTATGGTAAGGACTAATTGCTTATACTAAAGGGTCCAATGTAATCAATCCATCTGCCACCGGGTAACCATAATGCCAATTGAGAGCTTCACTGGAGGGTGCTTTACCACAGGCTCAGATTCAGTGTCTGCTGTTGGTAGACATTAAGAAGTGCCAGCAACTAGGTTGGCCTCAATGAGAAGGAGCCCATGCATAGCCTCCATCCCTTCCACCATGGCCACTTGATTCATGATCCCATTACACAGGACATTTACGCTCTGCGGTAGCTGAGGAAACAAGCTCGGTGATATCCATAAGACAAGTCATCCATCTTGTTATTGAATGCTGACTCTGTGGTGGACATGAGTGTGTGTATGCGTTGTAAATAAACAAGAGACACAAAGATCTACATATTTTATTGGCAAATAGACATATGAAAAAATGCTCAACATCACTAATCATCAGAGAAATGCAAATAAAAACCACAATGAGATATCATCTCACCCTAGTCAGAATGGCTATCATCAACAAAACAAATAGTAACAAGTGTTGGAGAGGCTGTGGAGAAAAAAGAACCCTCATACACTGTTGGTGGGAATGCAGACTGGTGTAGCCGTTATGGAAGGCAGTGTGGGGTTCCTCAAAAATTACTAATAGAATTACCATATGAGCCAGCATTCCCTCTCCTGGGTATCTACCAAAAAAAATCTGAAAACATTTATCCATAAAGACACGTGTGCTCCAATGTTCATTGCAGCTTTGTTTACGGTGGCCAAGACATAGAAACAACCAAAATGTCTTTTGATAGATGAATGGATAAAGAAGTTGTGGTATATACACAATGGAATACTATTCGGTGGTAAGAAAAGATGATATAGGAACATTTGTGACAACATGGATGGATCTTGAGAGTATGATGCTAAGCGAAATAAGTCAGACAGAAAAAGCAGAGAACCATATGATTTCACTGATATGTGGTATATAAACCAAAAACCACAAAAGAACAAGACAAACAAATGAGAAACCAAAACTCATAGACACAGACAATAGTTTAGTGGTTAGGGGGTTGGGGTGAGGGAGATGAGGGTAAGGGGGATCAAATATATTGTGATGAAAGGAGAACTGACTCTGGGTGGTGAACACACAATGGGATTTGTAGATGATGTAATACAGAATTGTACACCTGAAATCTATGTAGTTTTACTAACAATTGTATTGTCACCCCAATAAATTAAAAAAAAAGATCTACGTATTTTATACTTCTCTAAAAGTCCATCTCTATGTCAAATGATCATGGTTACCACATGGTTAGCATGTGTGTTTTTTCCCTCCACACCAGCAAGCAATTCCATGATACCAGCTGGGTGTCCTACAATTCTACTCAATTCTGACACTCTCTATCCATAGATAGCTTCAGATTCCACAGGCTAAAGGTTCAGGCCTATAAGACTGCTCTCCCCACCACTTCAGATGACAATTGCAAGTCCAGATTGTCTCCTGGGCTTTTAATTTCATCTCTCCATTTAACGGTTTCTAAAGATATAACCTGACCAACTGGCTGTAGGTAGGATATTCCAGTGACCTCCTCCATGAGTTTAATGTACTAGAGCAACTCACAGAACTCAGTGAAACATTTACCTTACTAAATTATGGGCTTATTATAAAAGGGTATATATAACTCAGGAACAGCAAGATGTAAGAAATACATAGGCAAGTTATGGGGAAACAGTACAGAGCTTCCATGCTTACTCTGAGAACAGTACTCTCCCTAAATCTCCATGTGTTCACCAAAAACCTGGAAGCTCTCTAAACCTCATCCTTTTGGGTGTTTATGGAGGCTTCATTACATAGGCATGATTGATTAAACATTGGTCATTTACCATCAATTAAATCTCCAGCTCCTCTCCCCTCCCAAGAGGTAAGGGGTGGATTAGGACTGAGAGTTCCAACCTCCAATCACACAGTTGGTTCCCCTGCCAACCAGCCATATTCTCAGGTGCTTTCCAAAACCCACTACGTTAACATAACAAAAGACACCTTTATGGCTCTCATCACTTAAGGAATTCCAAGGGTTTATAAGAAATATATGTTCTTACTATAAATCACAATATCACACTATCTCTACTCAAGATGTCCTTATCTCCAACCTCTGACTTTGTTCCTCTGCTGGTGACCAAGCAGCCAAGGCATTGCTACTGTCCATGAGGGGAAAAACTTCAGATCACTTCTCCCTCCATATTAATGACCAAGTGTACTGTTTTTATCTCTGCCTACTGGTAAGGTTTTCCTTGGCACTGTCCTTTAGACAAATTCTAAGTGGAAACAAAATGGAATGGTAGTCCATTTTTGGCTGCCACAACACACGGAAAAAGCCCAAGTTTCTTTCTTCATTATTTGGTTATAGAAACTAACTTCCTACCAATATGCCATAGTGAGTTTAAGGAGAAGTGATCTTATGAGCATGAAATAAAATGGTATCAGGGTATATGTGCATGAGGTTGATCAGAGCCGGTCATGTAATAGGCACCTGGTACAAGAGAGGTGAGTCAGAGAGTATCTGAATTGGTGCATACAAAGTGCCTGATACATAGTATCTTCAGTGTTTCCACGGTGACTGACTCCTAGGATGTATTTAAAACAATTTTGGTTTTTATTATAGGAATCATAACACTATCAAAACTTGTGGAGAAAGTTACCTATTCTGAGAATAGAAGTTAAGGAAAGTGAACCTTACAAACCTTTAAAATGGAGGCAGTAGAAATTAAAACAGCTGTAGTAGTTTGGAAGACGATGCTTAAGGTATGGCTTTTAGGCAAAACAAAATTCTACAAATTCTACAAAACCAAATTCTACTACATCTAGAGATGTAGTAAAAGTAAGTATTCCTGAGAAAATAAGGAGAGTTAGTAGGATAAAGGATGAGACAGGGAATTCTGACAAGTTTTGAAACACAGTGTACATCTACATGGTTTAGGATCTGCTGGAAGACCTGAGCAGTTGTGATGGTTAATTGTATGTATCAATTTGACTGGGCTAAGTGATATCCAGAAAACGTTATTTCTGCATGTCTCTCTTAAAGTGTTTCTGAGATGTTAATTAGCATTTGAATCAGTAGAGTAGGTAAATGATATCCCCTTACCAATGTGGATGCCCATTCTCCAGTTGGTTGAAGGACCAAATAGAATAAAGAGGTAGAGAAAGGCAAATTCTTTTTCTTCTTGACTTGGAATGTCCATTTTTCTCCTGATGTTGGACACCAGATCTCCTGGTTCTCAGGCCTTCCAGTTCCGGGTCATATTTCAGTGACCCGTCTTCAGACTGGGAGTTATGTCATTAGCTCCTCTGGTTCTCAGGCCTTGTGACTCAGACTGAATTATTCTACTGACTTTCCTGGTTCTCCAGCTAGCAGATCATGGGACTTCTCAGCCTCCATAATCATGTGAGCTAATTCGTATCTATCTATCTATCTATCTATCTATCTATCTATCTATCTATCTATCTATCGTCTACCTATCTATCTACAGAGGGTGCCAAAAATTGTATACACATTTTAAGAAAGTAAAACTGTATTAAAATTGTAATACTCAATATATACGAATAACAAAAGATGAATACAAGTCACTTTTGACTTCTGCAATTAGAAGAGGTGCTCAAAGTGGTTACATTCAGCATTCAGACACTTCTGATTATGGCAAACTACTTCTTGAGCATGTTGACCAAAGTGTCTACTTGTATACATTTTTTGACACCCCTGGTTATCTATCTATCTATCTATCTATCTGTCTGTCTGTCTGTCTGTCTATCATCTATCTCCTATTGATTCTGATTCTCTGGAGAACTCTAATACAGAAATTTAGAGTACTGACATTTTTAAGACTTCTAATTTGAAGAGACTACTCATTTGGAGAAGTTCTTATGAGTTGCAAATGTAAGCTGTTCTAGTAAGAGATATGAACTTGAAATCTATTGATTGGTGTTTCAATCCTGTCTTTGCCACCTAGAGCATTTTTCCTTAGCTGCAAATGTAAGAGATAGAAGAGAAAATCTTTGAGCCTCTCTCAGGATCAATCATTATACAATTACGATTGCAAATCAGAACGCTTGGATTCTGTAAGTGTCTAATAGAGGTATCCTTAAGGTCTGAAAAAAAGATAGTTTGACAAGGTGTGGATGTATGGAAAATGCTATATAAAACATAAAATTATTAGATGTGCATTTGATTCAATAGCTAAATGATCAGGTAGGACAAATGTGATGGGAAAGGTGATCAGGGTATAGAGAAGAACTACAGGAGTTTCATTTTAATATTGTCTTGATAAAGATGTCAGTGAGGCATTCCATTGGACAGGGATGAGAGAGAAAGTGAAGAACAACAGGTAGATGGTGATATCTGCATGTATCTTCAGGTAGCTATATGCATGTGTGTAGACAATGCTGTTAAAAATATTAATCTAAGAATGTTATGTTGAAGTCACAAGAAGCTTTGTTTACAATGATGTGAAGTTAAAGGAAATTCTGAAGGAGTGGTTGAAGTAGCAAAAGATAAACAACAACAACAACAACAACAGAAAAACACTGAGCTCTTGGGTGTTTGAATTGAAGGGGATTGTAGTGTGTGATTGAAGGGAAAAAGAATACAAAAGATTAAGAGTCTGATCTTGCTAATGTTGAAGTCATAGGGCAAAACTATTGTTTTGTACAGAGATTTATATAAGTGATACATAATGTGACATGGGAAAAAAGCATAAGCAGGTTTTATTCAACATTTTAGTACACAAATTAAAAATAATACAACTAAAACATGTTTTTACCTGTTTGAAAACTTCTGTTAGCTTGACAGAAGAGAAATTCTAACTATTCTATAATGGAATTGACCTTATTGTGACCAGAACTGGTCTTTACCTTGTATCTAATAGACACAAGGTGTCTAACTACTTCCTCTTCCTTTTTTATTTTTGTATTTTTGATGTAATATTATTTGAACAATATGTGTATGAACTATTTGTGTATGAATTCATTTTAAGCAGGATTAATCAGAGAAGAATTCAAGCAATGTTTTTGTTCAAAAGATAAATGTCAATAATAGGATGGCAGATGACTTCAGTATGCAAATATTTTGGCTTTCATAGAGATAAGATGGATTCCAGCACAAACTACTTCCACCTGCACAATATTCTTAATAAAGATATGGTCATGTTGCCTTTGGTTCACTTTCTTTATAAAGACACTCAATTTTCTTTACTTCACTCTAATGACCCGGAGATGCATTCTTCACGACTAAGGTTAAGGTAGAGGACACAGAGCTAACATCACACTATAAAACTAGTTTTACCCATCTGGATCGACTTCCATGCTACTATTATCCATATGGGAAATTGCAAAGAAAGAAGAAATATGACTTTCATTAGATTTGTAAAATATATTGAAATAAAACAGAATAGATTGTCTATCAATTTGTTTATCATTCTGAACAAAGGAATGTGCCAATCATCCAACTATATATATTTCCATATACAATTGAATACTCCTAGATATTTACATCTGGAAATGTTGCCCTATGGAAAAGTCTTTAAAAGTGATCTATTGTTTTTATCTGGCTCTTTTCTTCCCACAACTATGGCATATTGTAAAACAAGACTCTCAAAGAGTCTTGTTACAATGTTTAGTTCTTTAATCTCATGTCAAACTGAAGGTTAGTTTGACCCATATTAAGTAAGGGTAGAAAAATAGAAGAGAAGACATTGGTGATAAACATTGTTTAATTCCTTTTTGGAGAAAACAATCAACTCTCTTTCTGTAGGAAAATGGCAAAAGCTCACACAAATATACAACGCTGTATCATTCTCAGGTTAATAAAAACAATTTATATGCAGCGTAGTGAACAAGAAGAAAGTTATGGAAAACATTTCTCACCCAAGGACAGTATACCAGATGTGCTAAGACTTATGGGAGCAATCAGAGGTGACCAGTTTCTGCAACGGGCCTTATTAAGTTAGACTGTGACCCAGCACCTTTAACTTATTAAGCTGTCGAGAACTTCAGTGATTAAAACCAAATAAAGGTCAGGTATAAACCCTCAGAATGTCCCTGTGCTGATATCTTTCTATAGGCACTAGGACCTCATGAAGATGCTTCTCGTGATGCATGGACTTTTAAACATTAGATATGTGAACTGGATTTACCCAGAACTTGAGGGAAATTTTAGGAATTGATGCTTCCTCAGGATTTCTCACCAGTTTCAAAACTTTAACCAACATCTAAAGAAGTATCCTTAGAAGATGGTTTAGCATGTCATTACAACTGAGACCAGAGGAACAGATTCATGGGGATCTTAACATGCTCAGTTAAGTCCTAAAGATAAGTCAGAGTTGTCGCTACAGATAGAGGTGCTAGGAATAAACTTTCAAACTATTACAATTAATTTACATAAATAAAAATTAAGTTAGCACTTGTTGAAGATTTAATGCTGCCATAAGTCGTATCCTAGGCCTTAAATATTGTATGGGTTCAGATAACTTTTCTCAGTTGTGGGCTCTTTCTCTCCTTTTCCAAATGTATTTATCTCTATTATGACACGTAGATACACCACACTCTGAATACATTCATGTGTAATGTAGAGGTAAAGGGGTATCATGTATATATAAATAAACACTATGCACATATCTAAGGTAATGTTACATGCTACTCTTCCTGTTGTCTTGGAGTTTAAGCAAAAGTGTCAATTCGATTTGCACCAAAAACCTTCACATTGTAAAGGAAGTTGCTGTGCTCTCTCTGCAGCACATGTCAAGACTGTGAAACTATTTAGGCAGCTTCATTTAGCCTGTTGCTCATCTCTAGGTTATGAAAGATAAAAAAAAAATGAAAGGACCATTTACTTCCACAATGCTTCCCTCTTTATAGTATTTTCCCTACTCCTTTCAAGTGAAGAGGATTGCCTTCAATAGAAGTGTTTTAAGAGTTTTATAATTTTGTTGGAATTTGAGGACCATAGTACCTGGCCACTGCCCTTTGTAAGGAGAATTCTGAAAGCAGTACAGCAATGTAGAAAGGGCCCAGTAGAGAGTACACTGTGACTCCATGTGCTGCAAAGGACCATTGGGAACCCCAAGGAAGTAAATCTTCACTGAGTCTTTTCATAAGTGACTCCACCATTTCATAGATCCAATTGTGGGGCGAAGGGACACTGCAGAGGCTCAACTACCATTAGCAGAGGTAATGAAGGGAGGGCTCAATGTCAGCTAATTGGAAGAAGCTTCCAGAAAGCCACCAAACTCCCCATGAGAGGAAAGGACAGACATTGTTCATGTTCACTTCTCTTCCCTATTCCAGGATTTCAGTGGGTTGGGTAGAAACTTAAAGTTGTACAGAAATTTGGAATTAGGTCATCTTTTGTTAACTGGACATTTATTACATTCAATTAAGTTCATGAACTTTTTGCAACAGTGTTGCTAACCTTTTTTTGATGTCAGAGGGATTATTCATTACGAATTTGTACCAACTGGACAAACCGTTAACCAAGTTTACTACTTAGAAGTGCTGAAAAGACTGTGTGAAAATGTTAGATGACCTAAACTTTTCACCAGCAATCCATGGCTCTTGCATCACGACAATGCACCAGCTCACATGGCATTGTCTGTGAGGGAGTTTTTAGCCAGTAAACAAATAACTGTATTGGGACACCCTCCCTCATCTGATCTGGCCCCCAGTGACTCCTTTCTTTACCCGAAGATAAAGGATATATTGAAAGGAAGACATTTTGATGACATTCAGGACATCAAGGGTAATATGATGGCAGCTCTGATGGCCGGTCCAGAAAAAGAGTTCCAAAATTGCTTTGAAGGGTGGACTAGGTGCTGGCGTCAGTCCATAGCTTCCCAAGGGGAATACTTCAAAAGTAACTGTAGTGATACTAAGCAATGCGATATGTAACACTTTTTCTAGGATGAGTTTGTGAACTTAATTGGCATATCTCGTAAATGCAATATCTGTGGGATATGCCTAACATTTTCATTGAGACATTTTCATTTACTACTGGCAGGTGTAAATACAAACATTTCTGGGGAAAAAGATGGTGATGTAGTAATAATTCTCCAGAAATTCAGGTTCTTTAGCCTTTTATTTTTCTATGAATTGATCTCTAGAAAATCATCAACATTCAGACAATAGTGTGCATCAGAATATTGTTTCTAATGATTAAATCACAAAATCAACTTGTATCTAATAAGGGGATATTTAATATGTAATATCAGTAGAATGAAGATATATTAAATAACCACTTAATTTTTTATTTTTGGAGACTAATATATAGGCAAATGTTCAACACATAATGTTAAGTGAAAAAGATGCAAAATTATACATGAACTTTATTATCAATTTAAAATATTAATGATTATGTGAAATATGTATGCTTATATAAAAAAATGAAAAATGAAAATGTTAATTATGGTTATAATCAGTGTTTAGAGCATGGATGAGTGATTTTATTACTTTTTACCTTTCTGAAATTTTCAAATTGTATTAAATTAACATGGTATAGCTATTATAATAGGAAGGCACAAAATATAAAGTGATATATTTTAGTGATACAATAAGCAATGTTATTTTTCCTGATTAATACTTACGGTACTAATAATGGTGGTAGAATAGAGCATATCAAGAATTTGAAGTTCTCTCTCTTTCTCTATATATATGTTTTATATATATATATATATATATATATATATATATATATATATAATGCTATATATATATAAAATATATATATATGTTTTTTAATGAATTTTTTATTAGTTTCAGATGTACAAAGCAACATAATAGTTAGACATTTAAACCCCTCATAAAGTGATAACCCACCCCCAAGCTACTACTCCTCTGACACTTTATATAGCTGTTATAATACCATCGACTATCTTCCCTATGTTATATTCCACATTTTGTGACTACGTATACCTATATATTTAGTTATAATTGACTTTCAACATTATTCTACTTCAGCTTTTCAGGTCTATAGCATATTGGTCAGGAATCTACACAGTCTATAACGTGATCCCTCTGGTAAGTTCAGTGTCCATCTGGCACCTTACGTGATCTTTACAACATTGTTGATTATATTCTCCATACTCTATTAACTATCGATTTATACTTCTGAATGCCTTCACCTTTTCCACCCTGACCCCAACCCCATTCCCATCTATCACCCTGATAGATCTAGTACCTATCTGGCACCATACATAGTTATTACAATATTATTGACTATATTCCTTATGCTGTGCTCTACATCCCCATGACTACTGTATAACAACACCCTATTTATTCTTCTTAATCCCTTCGCCTTTCACCCATCCTTAACCCTCCTCCCATCTTACAGAAGTCCCTTAGAAGTCCTTATAATACTGGTTTGGTGGTGATGAAATCCTTCAGTTTTTTCTTATCTGGGAAGCTCCTTATCTGTCCTTCAATTCCAAATGACAGCCTCGCGAAATCCAATATATTTTATTCCACATGTTACAAATTTTATTTTAAAACTATACTTTGATATGAACAATACAAAGATGAAGGATTTCACCAGAAAAAAAGAATTTGCTGTAGTTTCTTAAAAAGTATTTTTAACACTTTTGTATCTTTTGTATTCAAAAAAGAAAATATTTTATACTGATATAATTTATATTTTTATATATGAGATTTTACATATTAAGATATTTGGTTCATATTCTATTTCCTAAAATCTTAAATATCTGTCTTCCTAATATGCTTAACATGAAAAATAATTGAGAGTTCTGAAATGCGAATTCTAGAACATAAAGTCTTATAGTTTGTTGCATGTGAGAAAAGTACAGATGACATTACCTTTGTATGGAGACAGAAATCTTAGATTATTTTTTTCAGATTCCCACATGTTCTTTCTTTTTCTTTCTCGATCAGCAGTCTGCCTGTGTTGTTTTCCCCTCCACTTTCTGATTTTGATAAAATCCTCACCACTTGGCTTCCTGTGTGGCCATCAAAAGGTTGGAAGATACAACCTGAAAGTTTGAGGAATTGGCTCTCTGTGAGGTGAACCTTTACCAGTGGGAAAGGAAACTGAAAGAAGTCAACTACATAAATTACTTCCCTTTTTTTTCTTTTCCCCATGGACTCCTCAGAGACTTGCTTTCTTATTGCAAACCTTACAAACAAGCTCTGAGTGCCAAGTAACATAAAGACAAGACAACCCACCACGTCTCTTTGTGGCTTATTGTTAAGCAGAAACCAGTATGGTAACACATCATAGCATACTGGTTTCACCTTCCTTTGATTTTCTTCATATTTTCTCTCACCTTCAGCATCAGAGCTACCCTTCCCAAAAAGTGTTGGCACCTTAAACCTTGTCTTATCCTCCACTTTCTGGAAAAACTAGTTTAACACATTTTCTATTTGGGATGACTGCTCTTACCATATGTAGACTTGGTAGAGCTTGGCCTATCAGCATTCTGAGAAAACGTTTTGCTAATGAACCTACCCTTGCTATTGTTTTGGAAGATAAGCTGAAAGGAAAACTAAATGGATCTGCAGAATACAAGCTTATTTCTTCAGATACCTAAGATGGTGACAGAAAAAATGACTGTCGAAGACAATTTTGAGGTTGTGATGGTAATCACAGGACTTAGTCAGGCATGGAGAGAAAGAGTTATCTTAATCTGCGCTAGGGAAAAAAATTACTGCCTCCAAATTCATTATATTTAAGATTATTTAACACATCCAATTGCATCAGAATTGTAGTTTCCAACCACTGGGTGATCTTACATATGTTGTCTGAGACTCGGTGAACAACCCAAGCCTTATGTGATTAGAAGTGGGTTTACTCTGGATTCTACCAGTATGGGCTATTTTATGTCTGAAAATCTTGGCATTCTTCCATTCCTCAGCTGCCATGGATGAGTTTTGAGAATAGTGTGGTGACTCAATTGTGGTTATATGGAGTGAAATGAATGTGGCAAGAATTGCCTTTTATAATGAATTCAGAAATGAGAATGGACATTGGCAATGAGATTTGGAAGGGAGTCTATAATTTGGTGGGTGAAAGTGCCTATAAAGTGTTAAAACAGAAGGAATATGTAAACTTTGCTATTGATGTAAGTGTGGCTTACCTAATTGTATTTACATTTTAAAACAATGTATAGGTATATCTAATATGAATAATAATAAAGGTGTATGTCATTGAGAATAAATTTCTTAGACTTTCTTGTGTTCTGAATTCTCAAGGATTACCCTTTATCATTAAGAACTTGAGAGTAGATATATTTTGACATTCAGAAAGATGTAAAACAACTATGATATGTGGTTTCTATGCTGAAGAAATGTAACAACTCTAATGTGACTAACTGAACATTCAGTTACCATCCAAGTTCATGGACCATAGTTTACTGTTTCTTCCTAAAGCAAGAATTTGGGCCCGTAGTATCAAAGCACACTAACAAAATGCCTGCATTTTAATCTTTGACAAAATTAAATCAACTACCACAATGTGCCAAACATGAAGAAAAAAGAAAAACATATAAAAATTTTCTGACTCAATATTAAACTAAGTAGAAATATGTACAAGAGTAGATTTTCTCCAACGAAACTATTAGGCTACACTCATTAGAAAATATTTCTCCCCATTTTTAAAAGACAAATGAATGATTTTGTACAGTTTTTAAAGCTTCAGCGTTCTTTATTACCAACATTTTTCAGAATTAAAGACACAGGCATTATTTTTTGCATTTTGAGGAAAAAAATATTTTAAAAAAAGAATAGTAACTCACTAAGAAGCTTATATACATACTAAAGTTTAGTTTGTCTTGGGTTCTTTAGAAAAATTAGGTTCAGAATTTCAATGATATCCTAATTACCATCCCAAATGTAATATATATGTGTGGATCCTGGATGAGAGATAAAATATTTCCAACTAATAAACGTAAGACACACTGATTGGACTATCCAGAATCAGTTTTACTGGGTTTAGATAAAGAAGATTTCAATAAAGGTAACTATATATTGAGTTCCACTGATTTAAAAAATGTAATTTTAAAAACTGTGCTTTTGTGCTAAATTTCTATTCAAATCCTAAATGTAAAGCACAAAATTATGAACTTTGTACTATTCACAGGTACTTGCTAGAGAAGTGAAATGCTTGGATTCTATCAAAATTCTTACCTTTCAAAATAGTGAGCTTTCTGAAACAGTTTTTTGAAATTCAGCATTTGCTCTTAAATTGTTAAAATGTCAGTTTCAATTAAAAAAATTATTACAGATAAATCTTAATAATATCCCTTTCAGTCTCAATTATTTTTTACTTTCAACTATCTATTCAACAAAGAACCAGGTTCTAAATAAACATCTAATGAAAAACAGTTTCAATGTAAAATAAAACTAGGCAATGTAATACAACTCATATAGTGAAAAACTCAGTCTTCTCTTAATATTCAAAACCAGCAACTTCTCATGAGACTAGAAAGTTAGTATAGAGGATCAAATTTAAGTACTGCCCAACTTCTTCTAAGATGATGCATCTTCTAAGATGATACTATCCTTGAAGTAACCATAAATAACGACAGAATTTCTCAGTCTATTCCCTGGATTAAACAGGTAAGATACCACTGTCTATATGCTACCGTCCACAAATTTCTTTTGTGGACCATTTCCAAAGGATGGAGTAGCTTCATGAACTGAGCATTCACTTGGCAAAACTTCAGCTCCTGAATCAACTTTGTTACAGTGGTATTTAACAGCTGTATAAGCTGGAGGTATAACATAAGTCCTTTGTTCCCCAGCAGGCCACTGTGGTGTCATCCGATAATTATACACAAGGCAGCTGATATCCAATGATGACCCGAACTGGTGAACTTGAATAAGGAATCTACTCCTCAACATACTGAGTCATAAGATTTATCATCATTGCAGGCGCTCTACGATAAGTTTCAGTGTTTGCATTGCTCCCGGCACTCTGCAACTGTGGTACATGAGGAAGATTAAAAACCAAAGGATGCGGCTGCACATGACAAGCACATAAATTATTTTTTTTCTGATTGCAGAGCGCTGTTTCAGCTTTTTAACCTTGGAAATTTACCTGTGATTCTACTATGTTCTGCACATCCATGTCATTAATAAAGGAAACAAAAGTGTCTTTACTTCATCCTCCATCATGACAACACTCCGTGTGACACATCACTTCTGGTACAGCAATTTCTGTCAAATAAAAACGTTACAGTGTGTCCTCATTCACCTTACTCACCGGATCTGGCACCGTGGGACTTCTGACTCTTCCCCAAAGTCAAAATGATTCAGGACGTTGAGGCAGCCATGACAGCACAACTAAAGACACTCACGAAAGAGGACTTCCAGGACTGCTTCAGAAAATGGCAAGAACCATGAATAGGTGTGTACAAAGCAAGGGGGAGGATTTTGAGGGCAATTAATAGCAATGTGTCTTTTACTATAATAAGTTTTTTAAACATTCCCCGTATTTTTTTAATCACACCTCATAATTACTCACTAACAAGAATGTCTCCTTCCTTTCACCTCACATTTATAAGAATTTAAATGGAGATTAGGAACTGACAAGCATTAGACACCAAGTCTCTAAGGAAACCACTTGTAAACTGCTACAACGTTTTTTATATCCATTGTTACTGCCTGTCCTCACAGCAGTCCTATGATATAGGCATTATTCCCCCTTCCATTATGAAACCAATGATAAGAGGTTTGATAATTCTTCAAGGTCATGCGGCTAGAGAAGGGTGACCCCCAGATGTGAGACCAGGCTCCTGCCTCCTTGTAAGTTCACAGAGCCCTGAATTCCTTTCCAGCACACAGTTTTATTTACAGTAGCAGCAGCATTCTTAAACATGTAAAACATGTTATGGTTTTAAAATAGCAATAGATTCCAAATGCAGTCAAAATAATCTCAGATTAAAACCGGCATCAAATTCAAATAAACACATTCACCTCCCCGATAGCACTAGAGATTGGATTGATTATTAAAAGTAAAGAAGGAATACAAGTAGGACACCAGACTCTAGTGCAGAATGGCGTATACACATACACGCACACAAACACACACAGATACATACCTCCAAATTAAGATAATACTATATAGGCAGTATTTTTTTCCCTTTAAAGGCTCTTTTCGATATCATTTTTCTGTACATTTTCCCAGATCTTTACCTATTCATCAAAAATACAATGTTTAATGGCTTCATATAACTGTATCATAACATTTACTTATTAGCACATTGGTGAATATTTAGGTGGTTTTTCCATTTTTCTTTTCCTTTTTTTCTTTTTGGCTTAAATAACAGAAATTTGTTATCTAACAATCTGAAGGCTAAAAGTCCAAGATCAAGATGTCTGCAGTGTTGGTTCCTTCAGAGGCCTCTTTCCTTGGCTTGTGGATGACTGTCTTCTCCTTTTGTCTTCACATGGTCTTCTCCCTGTATGTGTCTGTGTCCAAATTTCCTTTTCTTCAAGTAATCCTCGTACGAATCTCGTAGCTGTTCTGTGTGATGAGCAGAGAGTCCTTTGATGGGTTATAGATGTTCAATTTGTGGTAAGTTCTGGAGAAGAACTCAAGAAGACCACCTCGCTGCCGCCATTCCTATGACATCCCCTCCATTTTTCTATCAGAGAGAACACTGTACTGAGGATCCATGTATATACTCTTTTTTGGGTGAATTACTTATTTTTTCCTATGAAGTAAAATTACTGGATCAAAGGGCATACACAGTAAAAATTCTCTTGAAATTCTTTTTATGCATATTGGCAAATTATTTGCAAAACTAGTAGTCAAAATTCTTTCCCATGTATTTTCAGTTTGTATTTTTGACTAATCCTTGAAGTTTAACTTTTTTATATTATGGCGAATTGTATTTATTATTGATGTATTTTAATGTCTTTAGTTTTCTGCAGCAAGAATTTATCTTATGTATTTGGTTAAAGAAGTCTTTACACATTAAAGATTCTTACAGCGAGTGTGCCAGTGAGTCATAGGTAAACATGGAAGAAAATGTACTTGCTTTTACAAGCCTTTTTTTAGCATTCCAAGATAGAAAATAAATAGCCAAACAAGGAAACTATTTTTTTGTTTGCTGTTTGTTTCAGACAGTCATTTCTTTGCATCTGACCTTTTAGATAGCAGTAGGGGTAGTAGGATAGAGAACGGTGATGCCTTAGCTAATGTGGCCAGAGCAGAAAAAGGTTCTCCAGTTTCTCAAAGTTTTTTATTAAATACATATATCATTTTACAGTTTTCCTTATTTAGGTCTTGCCCACTTCTTATCAAATTTCTTCCTTTGTGTCTTATATTTTTGTTGTTATTATGAAAAGGATCTCTCTTTGTGTTATGCTTTCTAACTGGCTATAGCAGGTGACTGACTGCTTTAATTATAATGTCTGTAATTGGAGCAATGGTGCCAAGGTCAGCATTACAGTGAGCCAGTTACCATAGGGAGCTACTCAAAATTTCTTGTGATTGAGCCCTCAGGATTCTTTCTCCATAACTTCCTAAGCTCACACTCAATGTGGAAGTGTCAGAGTTAGAGGAACTTATGATGACCAAAAAGCTTAGCCTTTTAAAAAGGATTTATATCCATTGATAGTTTATGTTTTGAAATTATCTTATGAAACCTGCTATTTATCAAATACTTTAATTTATGTGTTTTGCATCTAGTCAAGTTAAGAAACTTTACGAAGGATTTATACATTTTAAAAACCCACTTAATATTATGCAAGTTGTATTACATTTTTTGAACTTATTTTCCTGCAGATTTTTCTTTAAGAAAAAATTAATTCATCATGACTGGATAATATTGACTGAGACCAAGAAGCTATCTCTGCTTTGTGACTTCACACTTGACCAGGAAGGATGTATATGACTGTGTGAAGGAGATAGAGTAATTATTACTGTGGGAACAATATCCAGGAAAGATCGATCTTCCTATCTTGCTCAGTGTCTACCTGTGTATTTCCATGACACTAATGACTGTGTGCAGGCGCTGACAGATTACATTAGCCCGAGGACCACATCAGAGTCAGGAAGCAATGTTCTCATGATTCTCCTAAAGGTCTGCCTATGGTTTGGAGTAAAGTTTTGGAATTTTTTGCTTTCTCTCAGGCATTCAAAATATTAACTGCAATATTCCTTGGTATAATTCATTTTTTTTTCTACTGCATATGAAGACTTTAAATGCTTTGTGTTTTGGGGTCAATTCTACATGTTTATTATATTTTTCACAGGCTTGGAAAATCTTAAACATAATAACGAGAGAATATTGATGCCGTGAGTTTCTTTTCTCCCTGTATACCAGAGATTCAACTTAAGGGTAGGGATCACTGCTTGCCTTCTGACAGCCAGCCCAAAACCATCACCAAGTGACACCCATAGAGAAATCACTTCCTCCTGTGTGTTCCCATATCATTTCACACTTGACTGTCATTGTGCTCAGTGTCATGATTTAAAATTATTTATTTATCTGAATTTTCTTTACTAGATTATACCTACAAAAAGGTAGGAAACTGTCCTTATTTTAATTTGTGTTTTCCTCACACCTCTGTATAGGCCAAGGTATGTGGTAATTGTTAATTGAGTGAATCGATAATTCATTGAACAATCTTTTTATTTTGTTCTCACATCATTTCCAAACTCAATCAACATCAGAGTCTGCCAAATGCTCTTATAAAGTATTTAATTCTATATTAAGTTACTAAAACAAACAATTTTCTGTTAAAAAATGGTTGTTTTCACTGTGTTTCTCTTCAACTTACAGGGTAAATTCATGTTTGGTTTGATGAGTAAGTGTATTTAGACATTTATCTGGCACGCTTGAATAAATTCCTTTGAGATGATAGATCAGTGTACTGTTTTAAAGTAATAATACAGCATGTGGAATTTCCTCTGACAGCTCCTAGCAGCAGCAGTAGCTAACACTCGTATAACATTTACTATGTGCCAGGCTAGTAGCTAACTTAAAACTACTTGCCAGGCCTGATTTAAGGACTTTACATATATTAATTTACTTAATCTTCTTGTTAGCATTTTGGTGTTGATATTATTATTCCCATTTTCCATATGAGAACACTGAAGCTGAAAGATGTTAAATGAAAAACCCTAGGCTATGTAACTGGTACGTGATAGGATTAGCTTTAGAAACTAGGCCATCTGGCTTCACAGCTTCTGATCCTGACCATGACGCTGAAGACTCTTCAAGGACTCTGCTATTTTAGATCACATTCAAAACATGACCCTGAAGAAGAAAAAAATAAATAAGTGGTAAAGGTAGAATTACAGAAATGTAACCTACTCTGAATTCATTAACATCAACATTAGGTCAAGAGCATTTTATTGATGGTAATAAACTCCTAGATAATGAATCATATGCTCACATCCTAAGCAAAAATATGTGAGATGAAAAGTGGCACATGGAGTGCCCACTGCAGTCTGTAATGGCCAAGCCTAATCCAAAATCTTTGAGCAAACAACACCATAGGATCTGCATTGTTCTTTTATACAGAAGTGTTTTTCTTCAGCCAAGACTAATTAATTAGTGCTAGTTAAAAAAGACTGTCCACCTGGGTTTTCACTCCTCTTCACACCCCCAAATCTCTCTGAATCTTGGCTAAGAGAAATGGGTACCTGAGTCTGCCAGCCCATCCTGTGTGCCTTTTAGTTTGTCCCCTGCCATCTGTCTTATAACATTACTGCCTCTCACCCAATACCACCCTACCCCCCCCCAGCCCCTGGCCCCAGCTTTTAGTCAACCTCACTAGTGTGGCCATTCTTTCGAAGTCACTTCCACTCCTGTTTCCTCTGGTTAGAAAAAAAAAAATGACATTTTAAAGCATTTTAATAACTAGTTAGAACATAACAATAGTTTAATCAACATTGCTGTAGAAATGATATAGAATAAAGAAGAGTAGTAATTATTTTAAAGGATGGTAGGAAGAATCTTCTTACCTGCCAACTGTGTTTTCAGAAATGCACTTTCACTCAGGTATTGTCTGTAAGACCATATTGTTACTCCTGAAGGGATACCATCAAATAGTACCAGATATTATATTACATTAATATGGCTTGATATCAACTTAGAAGGAGCTAATGTTTCTTGAGTGTTTACATTGTGTGGTATGTGCCTTATATATATTATTTTATTTGATCTTCACCAGTCATGCTCAGGTAAAAAAAAAAAACATACACACACAAAAACAAACAAACAAACAAAAAAACTATTACAGAATAGTTGTACAAAGTCTCAGAGTCAGTAGATTGCAGATGTGAGATTTGTTATTAGTCTGTTCTGACTCCAAATATCAAACTCCTTCCACAATACCATGATTTAAAAAAAAAGAAAAAAAAGATGAGGGCAGGTGCCCAGCTGGGAGATTCTGGGAAGCCAGAGGGTAACATAAAATCCAAGAATCTCTGAATGTTGACAAAAGAATGAACAATAAAAAGGCTCTAGGAATCTAAAGAATGTTCTCTCCTTTGCAATATTTCTCGAAGCTTGCTGTTTATGGCAGGCTAGAGTGAGAGACTGGAAAAGAGTTTAAAGTGGAAGTTGGAGTGAGGAAAACCCAGCTTTGACGATTTGTTTTCCATATTCATATTCATTAGGTTCCAACCTTTTAAATTCACAGCCCAACTTTTAAAGGTATTGTTTAAAAAAATATTGTTAGTTGCCAAAGGAAAGACAGTGAAGAGAATGCTGATTGAAACAGAGAAGTGATTGAGATGTTAGAAAGGTCGAATGCAGAGGATTTAGCATCTCGCATTTTAAAACAAGGGAGAGTAGTGAGTGATATTGCAATCACAGCGGCCCAGAGTTGTGAAACTGGATGATCCAAGAAGGGTATTGCATTCAGTTTGTGGTGTTTGTAGGACATCTTGGTGTTGATGATGAAAAGTGGGTTTTGAAGTGAGAAAAATCTTGTGATGTAGGTGACGGTCAATGTATTGATTCGCTTAGAAATGAAAGTTAAAGGTAATCTACGGCAGGGAGTTTCACAGGGAAAGAACATACATTAGGTAAGAGAACCAGGGATAGAAACAGGAAACTTCTGTTTAGGGAGCAGAATGAAAAATAACAGTCTAAGAAAAAGTCCTAAAAGGAACTATTTGAGAGAGCCATATCATGGAAGGCAGTGGAGGAGACCTATGATGAAAAAGATTCTACAGAGAAGTTCAAGGTAAGGATGGAAGACAAAAATCTTAGATTTGGCAGATTATTATTACTCCTATGAGAGAGTGATGCACTAGATCAATGGAGCAAATGGGAAAGGAAATAAAAGTTAGAAAAATGGAAGCTTTTCTGAGAATGATCTTTTGAGAAATCTAGCAGTAAAAGGGAACATCTGGTAGGGCAGTTTTGTGATGGGAGCAGGTACATTAGCAAGTTTGCAGTCTAACAATTTGAGATAAAGGATCTAAGAGAACGAGAGAGAGAAAAATGTATATGTTGCTACCGGTCTTGATCTCACTTAAGTAGAAGGTGAGATTATTCGTAGGTAATAATAAGTGTGAGTTGGGGCTCTGTTCTGAAGGGAATGAAACAAATTTATGCAAATTCAGCCAGTTTAGAGACAAATTAAAGCATTAATTAGGAGCGGTGAGTGGTTGGTTTCTGCGGGGTTTATGATGGAACCAATTTTATTATAGAGCTCTCTCTAACATAACCTGAGAATCCAAGGACAGAAACACGGCTTTTGAGGTTTACTTGGGTTAGGAAATTAGCATACCCCTTGCTTCCTATTGCTGCTCCAAACTTCTTTTCAATACCTTCAAAAACTCAGCAAAGTATTTTCTTTACCTTTATTGTTCCTGTCTTCCAACTCCCATGACCCTTAGCTGCTTCTGAGATTTCAACGCATGGATCATAATCTTTTTCTCCTTATGTATTGACATCACCCTCACATTGCTTCACCATGCACATTAATAACATCATTGTTTAGAAGTCCCTTGACTTCCTAAACTTTATCAACATCTCATTCCACCCAAGCCATCTACAAACACCTACATTTCACGTGTTGTCATCATTTTTCATGGCTGCTTCTCCACTGTGATCTTAAGCTGCAGCATCAGATTTAAGAATCTCAATTAGTGAGTAAAAATATACTTTGATTTGAAGGTAAAATGGCATATATTTTAAGCTGAAAAATAATAATTATTCTGCAAAACTACCTCCTATATCCTAAATTCTAATACATACTTTTTCCTGAAAGACAACATGTAAATATATTAAGTAAATATAACTGAATGTGTCCACTTTTTAAAATGCCTCCTTGAGTTTTAGTATGAAGACTACATAATCCATTAAATAATGGTCACCATTGAATGAATATCTACACTGCCATAGTTTTTCAACGCATATTCTGTCAACTCTGCATAGCAATTTTTCAGAAATACCAAACTCACCTAGTTAATCATTACCATTATTACTATTTAATCAGTGGTCTGACTCCCAAACCTAGGATTTTACCCCGTAGTTCTCCCATAGGTAACATTCCACAAATTACTTTGAAAGTGTATTTAAAATATGATGTAAATATTTTTATAATTTTACTGATCTTTAAGAACTTAAAGTTCATATAAATTGAATAGTATAGAATGACTATTTTTACCACAAACATAGGGCCTGTAGTTGTTTAAATAGAATTCCAACTCTGCCACTTACAAACTATGGGATCTTGGGAATTTAAATCAATGTTTTGGTGCATCTCAGTTTCTTTACCTATAAAACAGGGAAAAAATAAAATCACACATATAACATCAAGTTGTTGTTAAAACAATTAAATGAGGTAATATGTGTAAAGTGCTTAGCACATATGGAACAGAGTAACTATTCAACATGCACCAGGTAATAATACTATTGCTGTTATAATTACTATTATATCTAGCTAATATTTTTCCAAAGGATTTTTAAATATTTCTAAGCATTGGTTAATTTCACAAGCCCTCAGAATGCCCCACTGAGATAACACATAAGGACATCCATGACTAAAATCTGTTTAATAAGATACAATGTATTTTTAATCGTGCTTCAGTTATCACTAGAGGAAGTTAATTCTTTGATAGTATAGATTCTAGTTTCCTGATTTTTTTAATAACAGGAACAAAAAACACAACAACTTCCCCACATTTTTTTTCCTCTGTCTAGATGGCAAAAAGGAAAAAGAAAAGATTCTGATATCCTGGTATCAACGTCACACAGCACCAGTTCCCATCCTGGATATTTCTTCAATGTATTGGTTTGCAGAGCCATGGTTTCGAGGCTGGCTGCTTCAGCTCGCACACATGTGGCCCACCATAAGTGCTTCCATCCTTATCTCCCACCACTTCAAAATGAGTTCCCAGTGGTGCTCTGTTAGGAACGGGGCTGTCATCCTCAAGTTGGCACTCACTGCCTTTGGCAGCATTATTTCTGGTGATGTGTTTGTTAGGGGGGCCATTTGCTAATACCTGGTAAAGTATTACCAATATTAAGCTTCTTGAAAATGAACTTGCTTTGCTAATGTATGGACTGTGGAACCTCTGGGATTAGGGTGCATAGCAATGACTAAGTTTGGTCCCAGACCACCTGTCTGTGACAAAGGGCTGGGGAGTTGAGACATCCTTGAGATGCACTCTGAACAAGAAAAGAAGAAGGAAGGAAACATGTCTCTTCAATGCAGATTTCCTTCTTATTCAGTGACAGTTTACCCCCAAGGGGCTCACAGGCTGGCAATTTTTTGCAATGAGTATTTTGCTTATCTTACATTACTCCAGATTCAAACTAACACCTTAGCTAAGGGTACAGTTTATCATGAAGGTTAAAACCAGTGTAAAGTGATAAATTGGATAAAAATTGTTTGCAATCTTATGAAGTTTATGATTCTAAAAATCTTCAGATCAGTGGTTCTCAAAAGGAAAAAAAAAGGAAAGAAAGAAACTCATCAGATTCATTCATGGAACTGGTTAATGACTCAAATTCTCGGTCTTATCCCTAAAGATTCTGATTCAGTAGGCCTGACACAGTACTAGAATCTGTGTTTTAATATGTAATCTAGTCAATTCTGATGCAGGTGGTCTTAAGAAAACACTTCATGAAGTACTAACATAAAATTTCTAGAGACTTGTAATTTAATCTGTAGCTGCCATCTTGGCCCTGCTGTAGTCAGACAATAAGAGGTCCATGAACACTCTCTCCAAGTTTTCCATTTTCTTTCCATGTATGGATTCTCATTCATATTTCCATCTGTTAATTCAATCAGTCATTTAGTTTTCATGTTGAATTCCTGGAAGTTTTGCGTTTCCCCTCCAGATCCAATCTCCACCTCTCCGACTTGCCTTGTGTCCTGGGGATCAGACTCTAAGGATGAAATCCACCAGTGTAGTGTCCCTTGCCTTCAGAAGGCCAGTGGAGAGGAAAGTCAGGGCATTTACTTTTCTGTACTCCCTCCTCAGAGAAGTTTGTCAGTGGCTGAGTTCCCTCCAGTTTCTACTTAGGCATTTACTAAGAGGCACTGTAGCTATAGCTCATGCTGGATTCTGATAATTGCCCCCTTCTCTTGCCCCATCAGACTTTGAAGACTGTCAGCTTCTTAAGATTGTTTTACCCAGGGTGCTTCACTATCTGTTGCTGATTTCATGTAACTCTATTCGTACCTTATAAGAGCCCTGTGGTTATCCTCTCTTCAGTTACTTCTTTTGAGTGTGACATGCTTTTCCTAAAAGGATTCTGACCGACATATTAAGTAGCTTTATACCAGCTTCTCAGAAGGTCTTCAAAAATAAAGCATGGTAACAAATAATTATTCTGAATTGGAATAGGTACAATGATAGAAATATGTACAGAGTGATAAGGTAGCATAGTGCAGGGGGGAAAGGAATCTGTCTTGGCTATTGGGAAAAACATAAATGAGGTGACATTGCTGTATTTTCTTGAACATTATTTAGGAAATCTTTAGGTGGAAAAGCAGAGGAGGAGCAGTCACAAAGAGTTCCCCTGAGCATTGATTGCCACCACACTACTTCAAGTCACTGTCATCTCTTACAAGGGTTAATGCTACAGTTTCCCTTTATTCTTTCTTACTCTCCTCAAATCTATTTCCCACACAGCAGAGCAGTGATCTCTACAAAACATAAAGACAATCATATATGCATAGTTACAAATAAAAGAAAAATATTTCTAAGTGGTTTTTTTTTCGTAGCTAGAACTTAGAATGCATAAGAGATAGTGGTAATAATGGTGGAAAACAATGATAGACATATTCTAAATAAGAACTTAAACACTGCAAAATTATGGAAGGCTTTAGAATAGAGGAGTGACATAATCAAATCTTTATTTCAGAAACTCTGGAAGCAATATGAAAAATGAACTATAGGAAGAAGAGACTAGAGGAAGGAAATCTTACGAAGCCTTTTTTCACGTGATGTGGTTCTCACTGATCTTGTAAAGTGATTTTGTTATCCATTGGAAATATTCTCTGAAGCAGATCATTTTCCACAACATTATCTTCGGTAAAAAGCATTAAAATCCCTAGTGACAAGTCACATGTAAGGTTTCACAATTGCCTAGGCCTATTGCCCTGAGATAACGTAAAATTCTAAATTGTTTTAATGTTCTATTATAGAGAAAATTTTGCCATAAAAGAATATTCAAACCTCAAAATTTTCTTAGCAATATGATAATTATGCCTTAAATCCAGTTTTGGGGAATTTTTCCTTTACGTTTTCCTCAAAAATACACTATTAAATTATTACCTAATAAATTCTGACGTAGATATTAAATACATGTTGTAATCATGGAAATTTAGGTCACTATATTCTTATGAAAAACCCTGAGTGTAAAATACTGAGTATGAGTTATTCCTAAACATATTTGATTATTTACTAAAAAACTAAATAGGGATAAACTTTGTATAAATTTACTTTCAGTGTAACAGAAAATAATATCATATTACCTGTCAAAAATTTTCCTTAAATGAATCTGACTTTATATGATTAAAAACTCAAGTGCAAATTTAGAGGAAGAAGTAAAGGATGAAACAAAATTTAATTGGTCCAATCATGTGCTATGAAATCATATTATAAAAATCTTTTTTTATGTGAAACTTTATTTATGTATGTATTTTTTTAAAGCAGCTTTATTAATATATAATTACAGTAATATAAGCTGAATACCTTTAAGGTAAACAACTTGAAAAGTTTCCACACATGTGTATACTCATGAAACTATCATCATGATCAAGATGATGAACATATCCATCACCCCTAAAATTTCCTCAAGTCTCTTGTAATCCCTTCCCCCAACTCTCTCTGACCCCCCACCCCCGTTGACCCTACAAAAACACTGATCTGTGTTTTGTCACTATAGATTAGTTTACATTTCCTAGAAGTTTATATAAATAAAATCATAGAGCACTATTTTTGTCTAGTTTCTTTTCATTAGCATACTTATTTTGAGATTCACTGGTGTAGTGTGAAGTAATATTTTACTCCTTTTAATGTGTGAGAAGTATTCTATGTTGATATACTAGGGTTTCTTTATCCTTTCATGTGAAAATTTGGATTGTTTCCATTTTGGGGTTATTACAAATAAAATTTAGCAGACATGTGTGTACAAGTCTCTGTGTGGACATATACTTTCATTTCTCTTAGATGAACACCTAGGAGTGAAATGGCTGACCATACGGTAGGTATTTTTTTTTAACTTTTTAGTACATTATCAAATTATTTTCCAAAGTGACTGTACTATTTAAATTCCCACCAACAATGTAGGAGAATATTGGTTCCCACATATCACTGCCAACACTTGATGTGATCAATTCTCTTCCTCTTCTTTGGGAACACCAATTAAATAAATGTATATTAGATGACTTGAAGTTCTATAGCTTACTGATGCTCTGTTCATTTTTGTAAATCTTTCTTTTCCATCTGTATAAGTTTGATTCAGGTATTTTTATATCTTCGTATCTCTAACTTTATATTAAACTGTTTTAACATCCTTGCCTGCTAATTTTAACATCTGTATCAGCTCTGGGTTGATTTCAATAGATTGTTTCTCTCTTTATGGGTCTTATTTTCTTCCTTCTTCGCATGACTGGTATTATTTTAGCACATAATTGTTCGTAGTATTTTTCATGATTCTTTGTAGTTCTCTAGTGTCAGTTTAAGTTCTCGTTCATTATAATTTTATTTATTTGAGTTATCTCTTTTTATTAAAAAAATTATAAGTTTAGCTAAAGGTTTGAAAAAGTGGCCTTATTGTCGAGGTGGGCTTTCTGTAGACTGTGTGTAGGGTGATTTTAGCAGGCTAGTAGAAACCAAGCAGGTGCCGAAGGCATCCGGGTCACTGACCCACCAAGCCAGAGTGGCTCCAGGTGGAGAGGCCAGGTGTGTGTAGTAATGCCCTGTTGATCCTGCCTGCTCCCTTCATTCAGGGTCCAAATGGAGTTAGGTGATGTGCCTGGGAAGACGCCACAGAGAACTTGCAGGTAGGCCAGAGCCCTCACTCACCCTGTGGAGGGAGGGGACATAAACAGTGGCACTTACTGGCACCTCCAACACTGGAGAATTCCCACAGTCCCCTGAGAGCTCCTGTGGCTCCCCAGCTTTCTCTAGGTATACCGTCTCTTGTTTGTTGTACTGAAAGTAGTCTTATGTGGAAGAAACCTCTTTGTAGGCTCTATGGTACCAGGTAGTTCTGGGAAACCACTTGGAGAAGAGCAGGTGCTTCTGGGGCACTAGCCTACCAAGGCGAGCTGCTCTGGAGGCCAGATGGGTGTGGTGACACCCTGTAGTTCCTGCTTGCTCCCTTTGTTCAGAGGCAATACGCTCCAGACAATGTAGTTGTCAATGCACTATGGTGATCTTGCAGGGAGGTCAAAGCCCGGAATAGAACTCCTACCCACCTGCCATATCAATGTAAGCAGGGCGCTCACTGGCTCCTCCAGCCAGAGAGTTCCTATAGCTTTGGGAGCACTCAGATATCTTCTTAGTGTTCGCTATTTGGTTTATTTTTCTTGTTTGTTGTTCAGAAGCTGTTCATTCACCTTCAGTTGTCTCACCGGAGTACTTGTTATCTATATATATGTATCTTTGAGTTTGCTCATGGGTGGGGGCAAGTTCAGTGTACTCCTATGCTGCCGCCATCTTGGACGGTATTTTTTTATTAGATGCCAGATATTGTTAATTTTATTTTGCTTGGTTCTGGATATTTTTGTAGTCTTGTAACTATTCTTGTGACCTGTTTTTGTGATGCAGTTAAGTTACTTAGAAACAGTGTGATCCTTTGGAGTCTTTCTTTTAAGATTTATCAGCCCAAATAATGTTCAGTCTAAGGAACACTGCTACTGAGACAAGATGTAATTATCCTAATTATTCTGCCCAATGCCCTGTGAATCTTTGTTTTTCCAGCCTGCTCCCTTGAAATTGTTGGGCACTGTTACCTCTATTTGTCCTGTTTGCCTCTTTCCCTGGCCTTGTGTGATTTCCTCAGAGCATGAGTTGCTCAACAAGTGAATACTAGAAACAGACTCTGTGAAGCTCTCTAGGGTTCTCTCTCTGTTAGTTCTCTCCTTTCTGGTACTCTGTCCTGTGAACTTGAGCTGCCTTTATCTCTCTGGACTCTCAGCTCCATCTCCTCAACTCAGGAGTCTGCTGAGTTGCCTTGGACTTCCTATTCCTACACCACAGGCCAGAAACTGTTTCACAGCCACGATTGAGCAATCAAAGAGCTTGTCTCATTTATCACTCAGGGATCACTGTCCTTTTTTGCCTGATATCCAGTGTCTTGAAAACCAGTGTTTATTTTTTTTGTTATCTCATATGGAGGGTAAATCTGGCCCTTTGACTTTATTTTGCCCAGAAGACAAAGTTATTTATTATAATGGATTATTTTCCTTCTATTTAAGTAAATTACAAGTATTTAGATTTTCTGAAAAAAATACTTCATGTGTCAGAAAAGGAATTTAATTATGGGGAGTATCAATTGTTCCAAGCTTAATTTCACAAAATATTAGAGATGATAAAACACTGATTTTTCTAAGCTATTGAAGTTACTTTAATGAAAATTTCAGATATATTCTCTGAAATATACTTACTATTTATTTTTTCAGAAGCTGTGAATATTATAAGTAAAAAATACTTAAGTATTTGAATTTAAATATAAAACATTTATTATTAGACTACATACCTGGCCTTGCTATTATATTTTAGAATATGATATAACAGATTTACCATTTCTCACTATGAAAGAGCCATTTGTATCTCTTGATATGTAAATAGAACCATGCCCATAAGGACAGGTTCTTAAAGACATCAAGTAGTCCAGAAAAGAATAGCGCATTAGTCTACATGAGGCACTTTATGTCTCTATCTGAGAGACATAAAGACTATCTGAGTAAATTTCATAAATGGCATCTTGCTAAGATCTTCATTATTCTGGTATGGTTATAATACTTCATGTGAATCACTCTTATTATCCATTATTATTAACTGCCAAGGTTCAAATTCTGGCTCTTCTGTTTACTAGTGGTGAAATTTTGGGCAGGTTACTTAGCCTCTCTTTGGCTCATATCCTCATCTATAAAATAGAGATAATAATGGTAGTATTTAGAACAGTGCCTGACAAATAATAAGTATTCTAAACTTTTGTTAAAATCAATAATTAATTGATGTGATTGATACTGAACAAAGCTTGCTGGAAGATGGGCATCTGATAATAATAACATTTGTTGAATTTGCTGATGTTCAACAGCAGTGGGGACTCATTGTTTTCTTCTAAGAGGAAGTCCGGGGTGGCAGCAAGTGTTATATAAAGGTCCTTTAAGCCACTGTGGGGCAGCGATGAAGTAGGCCTTAGAAAACAGGGCTTAAGACAATTAAAGGACCTGAGATAGCTGTCAAGTCTCCTGCAGACCTAAACTGCGTGAGAGAATATCCTATAATTATTTTGCTTCTAAGAAATCCATAGGAGTAGCTAAAAGTTGGGTTTGCACCAAAGTGACACAGTCAGTACAGGATGTACTGTGTGGCCATGAAAGAGCCTCAGTTGCTCACAGGAATCCAGTGGAAACCAAGGTCAGTATCTAAAGCTCAGGCTGGCCCAGCTAATTCTCATTGATGCTAATGTGGGCAGACACCGATATCCCTGGACCACCAAATTCACCTCATATTGTTAAGAATATCAGGACATGTGCTTTAACGTAAAACTAAAAGAAGGAAAGGCCCAGAGAAAAAAGAAGACCAGTCAGAAGGTGTTTACTCCTAAAGTGGTGTGTGAGTAATCAGGAATTTGACTACATCTTTCTGGATGTGACTGGGTTGTTTCTACTCCCAGGCAGAAATAAGGTTTCAAAAAAGATATTAAGTCCAATTATGACAAAATAAAGTTGAAGCTTTAAGCCCTTGAATTTCTTGACTGTGAAATTTGTACTATTAACTTTTAAACTGTAATTATGGGTGCACATAATACTATATGACATTGTAAGCTTTGGTGCTCTGGAAGTACAGTCAGGAGACATGAGGTCTGGTCATAATTTTGTTGATTACAATTGTGATAAAGTGAGCAATTCTTTAACTTGTGTTTTTTTCATGGTATGTTTTAACACCTGTCCAGCATTACTCAGGCTTCCCATGAGCATCAAGTGGGACTATTGATATACAAGTGCTCTGAGAAACTATAAAGCATAATGTGTCCATACTCATGTTCTATCATGGATTAGAACATGAGTAACAATGAGATTCAGAGGCATCATGGAATGCAGACTTAAAGAAAAATTAACTCCCACAAATGGGGTTATGGAAGTCAATATATAGTTAAGGAAGTCAACATACTGAGCAGTGAGGAAATACAGTCTTCAGTCTTAATGACTTGATGAAGAATTTAAGAAATAGCTCAGGTATTTACTATTTTTATAGCATGAATAAAGTTGTTTTATCTTTTTGAGACTCAACTTTCTCATCTGCAAAATGAGTTTATGATGAGGAATGGAAATCAAGTGTGTTAAGGTCTTGGGCATAGTAGGCTTTTATTATGATAAATGATAGTTACTTTTATTCTCAAAGGATGTGAACTGGTTTACCATAACAAGACATGGCTGGGCTGTGGGGGTAGATGAGACTGTGGTAGAAGTCAGGAATATGAGCAGAGGTAAGTCATATACAGGCTTGGAATGTTCATTGATTAAACACCGTACATAATCTAGGCAATTGCCTTTTGAGGGCAGGGAATGTTGCAAGAATCATTCTGGAGGAGGAGGGGATTTAATTAACTCCTCTTCATGTACCCTGGGAGAGCACACAGGAAATTTGGAGCAACTTCTAAATTGGTTGTAAAGACAAAGAGTGCATATACTCCATGATGACAAGTTGAGTACTGGTTTATCATGGCATCTGTGGTACCAAGCTTAAGACCTGAATAGGACACACTCTGCCCCTTTTAAGCTTTTAATCTAGTGGGACAGGCCAAAAGTACCTGAGTGATTCTGAATATTATTAGAAAAAAGTAAGAATTGGTTTCATTACTATGAAATAAAAGGCATGATTCAGACTGAAGTCAAGCTAAAAATGTAATTTAGGACAGTAGAGATCATAGCATCACTATTAATAATAATAATAATAATAACAATATAAAAATAACAATAGTATTTTTCTTTATAAAGCAATGAGAAGAGTGTTTACTCAAAGAGAAGGATATGGGAAATTTGTTTCTGGGAAACTTGGAGCAGAGAAAAAAGTAAAAGTGACCTAGGAAGCCATGAATGGCTTAAAGGTTAGCAAGAGAAATTTTATTCATCTTAAGTAGGTTAGATTTAGGTAGCAAATTGATAATAGAAGATCAATGTATCTATCATCACCTTCATGATTTTCCAATAACTTTCTTACAAATTAGGTCGTTCAATCTCAGAACAAACCTGAGAAATTGTCAAAGCTTGTGTCATTAGCCTCAACTGGCAGATTTAAAATAAAAAAGTTCAAAGAAAGAGAGTGACTTGCTCAAGGTTATACCATAAATAATAGAGTCAGGCCTAGACCTCACATCTTCTGATGAACAATTGAAGTCTGCCTACAGCATACACTATAGTATATATTCTGTAATTTTACTCAGAAATAAAACACCATTTTAAAATGAGAGAATTGCCCGAAACCTGTAGATAAAAACAAATAAACAAACAAACCCACATCAGGCCATCCAGATACTATAACTAAATCTCAAATTTAAACATAGGAATATGTCCCAGTTTTAAATCTATTGCTGCCATTTTAATCTACAGGTCTGATATGATTGGGTTTACCCTGAATGGTTCTCAGGTTCCCTACAATGGGATTTCCTAAAGTCTTAAAAATGTTTTTATAAACAATTTCAGTTCTCACCACCTCTCCCCCTTTTAAGGAAAAAAAAATAGAACTGTTTCCATTGGCATTTCATATCAAGATAAGCTTAATTAAGCATAAAGCCTTACACTTTGGTGAGGCATATTTTTGGCATAGGTCTGTGGGGACAAACACAACATTTCCATAGATCAAGAATATCTCTCATCCCTGCAATGTTAGGCTAATTGATTTGGGACATTAGAGAAATTTCCTCTTTCCAAAATTTCATTTATAAGATAACCTTAAAATGAGCTGTATTCCTAAATTGAGAGATCATGGCCTTTTTAAGGTCATTTTGTTCTCAGGCAACCTACATAGGCAAGGAAAAAGAAAAGAAAAAAAAACGAAAACTAGTTTATGAGTTAATTCTAATGACGCATATACTTATTCTGCTATTCTGATAATTTAGGGCCTCAAACCAGTACATTTTTGTCTTATAGGCTATGTGTTGTTTTCTTTTAACTTTTTGTTTTTAAGCTATCAGATTATTACCTTAAGTTTTTAGGTCTAGTCAGAAGGATGTGACAAAGATGTAGGGTTTCTAGATCTACATAGGCTGAATCAGTCGCTATTACTGGTTCTAAAAATTAAAAGGAGGATCTTAGTTCAGAGATACATTGCTAGAGATATAGGATCCTATGAAATTCTGACCGAAATGTTTACCCTGGATTTATGCAATTTTGACCAGGCCTGACTACATCTGGCTGGATTGTGGATGATTCCATTTCTCCAGGAGGGAGGGTCTTTCTTCTTTCTATTTATGTTCCATTTCATTTAGTATGCATGGTGGGCATAGTGCCACTCTGACTTTTAACCCTAATAGAGAGAGCACACAAGTTGACTGGAAACCTCTAGGGAAAATTGAGCTTTAATGACAATTTGAGTGTAAAATCTGGTCTCTGGAAGAAAGGTCACCACATCTGCATAGCCCCTGGAGTCAGGCTTAGAGCCCTGTCTGCCTTCAAATAAAAAAGCATTTTCCTGTGTCTTAAGGCTGCTTTAGTTTGAGGTACAAGGAGCACATGACAGAATCATGGGAACTGAGTGATGTTTGTGCATGTTTGACTGCACTCTGCATCCTAAGAGAAGACTTTGGAGAAACCCAATCAATACTACAAGCATGTCATGGACAGCAGCAATGCTGTTTTTATTCTGTTACAATAATGAATTGAAGTCTCCCAACAGCAGGTATAATAAGCACTACTCAACCCTTGATATTCAATCACCTTTAACTGGTTATATCTATCTGAAATTCACTGTTAACTGTGGTTTTACAATACCCCATTGGCAACCTTTTACTGCTCTCTCTGCACAAAAATGCAAAAACATCAAAAATGCTTCTCAGTGCTATATACTCAGTGTTTCCCTCTATTTGCTCAAGTGTTTTCCATTTTTTATTTAAAATCCAGTGGAAGGCATTCAGACTTTGTGCACAAAATGAAGTGGTTTTGCCTTCAGTTTGAAATTATTTTTGCCATTACTGTTAGCCTAGAGTTCATATCTTCATCGTTTCTGGTTGTGAACTGATTTTGTGTTATCTAGACACAAGGGGACTAAAGCAAGCTAATCTTTTACAAATAAAAATGAAAAGAAACCAATTTTTTCCCCATAATGCTCACTTGTGGGTGTTTTTGATATCTGATTAGTTTTTATTCATTTAAAGCATTTTTTTTCACTATAGAATGAGCAGTAGAATAACAAATGCAGTTTATGCACAGTAGAAATGAACAACTGTTTCTACTTTATTTTATTAATGCAAATGAGACAAAAAATTAAGGGCTCATGAAAAGTCCTGGTAAAATCCATATACTGAAGAGAATCTAGTATATGGATCCAGGTTTTAAAATTCAGTCTGAATATGAATAAGTATGTCCTGACATAATAAATACTAAGAATCTATTGTTTTAGGGTTGATTCAACATTTGAACAAAAATATCTGGTCTTTTCAAGCTATGTTACAAGGTCATATCAAATTGTTAGATTTTAAAATTTCAATTTCATCTATTTAGAGTGCTTCATGTAAATGGGATGAATTTAACCAAAATCAGATCTTGGATAGGCGAGCTAGTGGCCTATGTAAGAACCTGTGGTTTACTGACCTAATAATCATTTTGTTTTTATTTTCAATTTGATTTATAGCCTTTGTAAGGTATTTCAGTGGATTCTTTGAAACAAGGCTACAATAACAGAAGCCTATTATAATTAGTTATTATAATAGAAGAAATATGGATTTAAAAAGTTTTAAGTTTCAGTATGCAGAAACAGCAAAAGTATAATCTATTTTGATTTAAATATCAGGAAAAAAAAAATCACAATATTTAAGAAAGATAATAATGGAAGCTATTCTTATGATAAAATTTTACAAATTTCAGTAGTCTTAAAAATACTAATACATGGATAGTTTAATAATACAGTAATATGTCATATATATATATATATATATATATATATATATATATATATATATATATATAGTGGATAAGATTTAGAATAATAGGCTTTATGTTTCTTTGTGTCTTATATACACAATAGGCAAGCTTGTACTTCCAAACAAATAAAAAACTAAAAGTTTCCATCAAAGCAAGAGTGGTAAAACTAAACTTAGCTTTTATAATAAAAATAGTGTCAAATTCAATTTCCCTTTCTTCTACCCAGTAATTCTGAAATGTTTTGAAGTAGCACCAGGCTGCAGAGTAATGCAATCTGCAAAATATCACCAATATTTTCAAACATGTGGTAATGATTTTCCTTACACTTAAAAGTGGCCCCAATTCTAACAATAAGCACAGTTGCTTTAGTAAAAATGTTAACTTTGACAGGTTTGCTAGCCATTTTTTATTATGTTTCATGAAAGATCATTAACTTCTTCTAATGCTTCAAAAGATCACCACATTTTGGGGAAGAGAGGTATAGTAATCACTGTAAATCCTTATTGCTCAAGCAAACAGAGGACACACTAAATGAATACATTAATGAATTAGGTTATACCTATATTTAAGGTACTTATAATTTCAACAATTATTCCGAAATTGTAGAACTCATATATTCTACTTTATGAGATGTATTAACCTATTCTCACAATGTTGCCAATGTGAAATAGACTTTTACTTTACAGAAAAGAAACTCAAAATTAAAAACTTGCACAGCACTGATAAAGCATGAATTATTTCTCTTAAATTCTAGAGAACTCTAACTTCTATTAAAATTTGGACACGTGTTAGACTTTATCTCAAGGTGTTATAGAAATTGATAAACTGGTACAATAACATATATAGCACTAAAATAAAAGGATCTGGGAGGGAAATAATTCAGGTCCAGTATCATGACCAAATTCTTCAGTTTGTTTTCATAGAAACATAATATGTATTTTATATAATTAATTAATGACTGGAAGCATAAGAAAGTTGTGAAAAACCTTTGTTTTGAATTGACAGATATTTGTGTTTTTGATATACTTTCATTCAAGATATGAAATAAAATGAAGTCAGTAACTGTAGAAAAATATTTCATAGCTAAAACACTGAAATGATTTAATAAGTTCTATGAAAAGTCAATTTGCATGAAATCAGCACCTAGCCTATAATGGGTGGTAATGGATTGTTGGCTTGATTTTATACCACTTGACATCAGATTACAATACACTGAATAAATGTTAACCTATAATCCCTTTAGTAAAAGCGAGCATTGTTTGTCTTCCCTTGTAGAGACCACATTGATTTTCTTTTATTGGATGCTCAACCACTGCACCTTAGATTGATTACTTTGAATTAAATGTGCAGAGAACATTTTTATTATTCTAAAACAGCAATCTTAACATTAAGGAGATGCACTTCCTCCCATTCCCTATGTACTACAGAATGTATACTCAGCCATATCATTTAGATTTCTTTAGTTTTCCCATTTTGTTTCAAGGCTGCTGTGATGCTGACCCCTAATCTGCCCCTGTGACCCTTGACCCAGACACATCTGACCAGTCAAGGCTCTGGGGGTGGCAAATTAATAGAAGCCCTGCTTGTTAATTGCATAAAAGAAAAGCCAAATAATTCATCACCTCAGTCATGGCCATTGCTTCCCTTTGACCTCCTTTTCCCACAAGGCTTTTGCTGGTGGTCACATCTGTGGTTTTCCTTTAGCCTACATATTTGCTATATAATTATTCAGCATCAAACCTTATTAATCAAATCGATGCTGTGTTTTAAATGGAAATTGCAGGATTAATACAAGCATTCATTTCATCCTGAAAATCTTGATGGCTTTAGCACATGAAATCCAATTGGAATATAAAAGAAGGGATGTTGAGATCTGATTGAATTAGGGGAGGCATGGTGCACATTAAATTACATATGCCAGCAGGGTTCCATGCTTTTATAGTAAAATACTGCTTTGGAGTCCATACGTCATATAACCTCTTGTGATTTTCTCTTATTCACTGGCACTCTCAAGATAAGCAAGAACATAAAAGGCTTCCATATTTTTAAGAGTTTTAAAATATCCAATATGTCTTCAATAGAAAAAAAAATAATTTCCTATGACCATCTCATTGAATGTAAGAGATTATCACAAGAAGATACTGCTGAAACTAAGTATATTTTCTATTAAATAGTGCTAGACATCTCTTTATGTGATGGGAGAGGCTAAGTAAACCTATAAAATCAACTTTCAATAAACCCTTTTTTACTCCAAATGTCTTTACATAGTAGGTGAATACTATTTGAGATTGAGTGTTGGAAACCATAGTCACAGACAGACTGTTATTGACAAGTACCACAAAGATATTAGCAAAGCTCAATAGCTTATTCTTTGGGGTTAACCCTGACCTAGTGCAAGATTAGTACTAACACATCAATAACCTAAGAAAATAGGTCAAATTATGTGTTTTAATGCTTCAATTTGAAAAGTTTGGCACATTCTAAAAATTCTCTCACAGAGGTTTTCTTAGCTCAGTTTTTGTTTTTAATCTAGCAAATATGAGAGAAGTGTGTCTTTGTATTTATAGCCTTATTATGGATGCGGATACATTGTTGGCACATTAATACATGACCATTTGGAAGAAATTTAAATATAATTCAAGTATAATAATCATAAAAATACAAATAGTTGTGAAATAGTAAAGCAGTTTGTTTAAGGGGGTTCGGTAAGGGGAAATGGTGGTGTCTTGTGAGAAATTAGGTATTATAGAAGACATTCCTTCCAAAATGTCTTAGTTTTATGTAGTTAAAGTTCAGGCTTTGTCTCACTCAAAACAAGTTTAAACTCACTTTTGAGATTGGCTGTAATTCTTTTTTTTTTAAGCTAAAGAAACAAAGGCCTTTTCACAAAGGTCTCTGATAATTCGCATGTACCATTATGTGAAAAAGAAAAAGTTACCCCCTCTAGTCAAACACAAACTCTCGGATACCCAGTGTGGTGAGCTTTTATATTTATCCAAAATAGAAAAACGAACATCTTGCCAGGATGTGTGGAGTGGAAACTAGAGTTCATGCCATCTTATGCTCCGTTATATGTCCTTATACAGTGAATAACCTGTGCTACCATATGTGGCAGACATACTTTATATTACTATCCAAAGCCATATGAAAATTCCCTGCTTGCTTTCCATCAGTTACCAAAAGACTACATTTAATTTTAATTTCAAAGAGTACATTTGAATTCAAATAAAATTTAGGGATAAACACAAATAGGCAGAAAGTTCCAATTCAGGAGTATTTTTCTATGGAGTATGCCTAAATGCTAATTATCTGCCAGATTCTGCTTTTTTTAATGGGTGAGTGTTTTATGTACATGGCTTTCTTGAGTAACTGCACACGAAAAATGCCTTTGAAGCATCCCTATCTATGATAGTTCCACTTTATTTGCACTTTCATTCTGGAGCAAGAATCCAAAGAATAGGGGTGTTTTCTCCTCCCCAAATGCATTTTAAAATTTTTGAGTGAGGCATTTCTCTATAAATCCCATCTTAATATATATAATAAAGTTACTGAGAAGATCTTGATGGCACTGAATTTATGGAATTGCATTTGAAAATCATGAAAACAAATGCCTTCAGTATATATTATGACAGAAATTATTTCATTTTTATATGTCCCTTGCCAAATTATATGATTTTACTTAGCACTTTATATATATTTCATGATTAGTTGTAAAAGACAATTAGTTGTAAAATGAGTCAGCTTAGCATCCAGAGGACTTTAATAACAAGTCGATACACAAGTATTGTCAGGTACTGTTGTTAGTTAGAAATAAATAGTACCTCAGATTCTTCACTGTAATTAACATACTTCATTATTTATACACAACCTGGAGTTTGATTCATCTTGGAACATACTCAGAACTTATGGGTTTTCATCAGGCTTCCAATAGGAGCTTAAATTATAACAAAAATCTTCAGGACGAATACAACTGTTAATCTATCACAGTGATTTCTCCTGAAGTTGGTATTATAATGCTTATGAATAAACGCGGGAGTGGACAAGTGTGTGTATGTCTGTGTGTACACAAGCATGTGCTCTCTTGTCCAGAGAGAGGCAGTAGTAGTGGTTCTGTGCAAGGTAGATCCTCTGAGTAGTTCTAATTTTTTCTTGCTAAGGTTTAGAAAGCAAAATTCTTTAGACCTTTAGTGAATAAAAGTAATGAATCAATTTGATGTTGCTCTTTGTTAACAAAAGGGTAAAAATTTTCCTTGTTTTACCAAGAAAACATTATTTGGCCACGTATGAATAATGTAATCATTGTTACTATGAAAAAGGAGATCTGCTAAGTATACATTTCATGTGTTAGAAATGTTTTCAAGCTAGGTGAATATAGAAAACAAAATTGCACACTCAAAGTCTAAGATAACTTCTTTTGAGCCAATCATGTAAATGATTTCCTCTGTATGCCAGGACAGCCAAATATTTTGCATTTTATTAAGATATGCATTCTATTTTCTGGAGCAAGCTAAAATTTATTCTCTCTGTTTCTAGGGTAAACATAATTATTTGGTGTTTTTAAATTAGGAGAAATAGCACAGACCAGGAAAAATCTAATATATTTCACTATAGCACATAATTAGGGTCTGAAGAAAAATAATGCCTGCCTGATTCTATCTGATTTTAACAGATGAAAGTAAAAGCTATTAAATACTCACAGAGAGAAAAAAAAAAACATCTTGCTGTTTTTTGGGAGACAGATGTGCAGAAAGTTGGTAGGAGAGTGTTGGGCAGCAAAAGATATAAAAATTGCTTCTCCATGAGAACATTC
>NC_138053.1:39985152-40055152 GCF_964194185.1 Rhinolophus hipposideros
TAACTATTGTAAGAACGAAAGAGCTGTGATCATTCTACTAAATTTTTATTTATGTGTATTATACTTTTCTTCTTCTTCTAAAACAAAGACTGCATGTGAATAAGTGGCGGGTGGAGGGCGAATTGTACATCCTGTTCAGATCCAAAGTAGTGCAGAGTAACTAGTCTTCACAATTACAAAGCCTTTTTTAGCCTAACCACCAAGAAATCAATTTGAAACTTCCTCTACAAAATCTGCTTCCAAATATATTTTGCAATATTTTAGATGAACAGCATAAAAACAAATGCTGTGTTTTGCTTTTAAAATAATAGGAGTCACTTCCTGCAGATTTCTGATGCAGGCAGCTCTAGTGTAGAAACTTGGGGTTCTATAACATTATTCTGCAAAATCAAGCCATGTTTAAACAAAAAACATAAGTGTATCTTTACCATATTCATCTTAGTTCATAAAAATGTTTCGAACAGTGTGCTATGAATGCCTAAATCATCTTAGAATATTATAATATCCGCACCTTAGTTTTCTTATTGCTGATATTAATTCTTAAAAAAAAAACTGAAAATGAAACAAGAGAGATAAAATGCTTTATAGACTTCTATTCATCATCGCCTTAGTCCCTCTGTTAAAATCTCACTTGTAGGATGCCTCACCTTTCCAACATTCAACTAGAAAATTGTCTTCAATGATGCAGAGATGGTGCAGGTGGGTAGGCAGGTATGGGAAAGTGATGCTTGTGAAGTTTAGCTATTACGATTATATTTATTATTTACAGTCTTCATCAATCTTACATGTTTCATTCTTATTAAGCACTCAGGCCTTGGCAAATGGTTAATTGCTCGCCAAAGGCAAGTGACTGCAAACTAGCTAGGCACATAGACATTTAGTTTACCCCGCTGAGATACTGATGGGTAAGTTGTAAATCATGATATGAGTTATTTGCATCCTATTTCTTTTAGGTCAAGTACCAGTTGATGAGAAACTTTAATAGACCTCTCTGAAAAAGTGCTTTGATTTAACCTGAGTGTGTTCACAAGCAATTCATACATAGTTTTAAAGAAATGTTATGTAAAGTTTAAAATGATTTCCTTGTTTTATTTTTAAGTATTGGATATTTTATTGTGAGATAAAATCAAACTGAAGTTATTTAAAGTTGTCATGGATCTAATACTTAGCATTAATGTTAACGAAATTTTTATATGTTAATTTTGAGTAATACCTTCTTGGTGTTGGCAATTGGCTATTGGAATAACTGATCTATAGAAACAATTTTAGCCAATTTTTTTTCCACTCAAACTTATAAGAGTAAACATTCTTACCTGTACAAACTAAGACAAAGTTATTGCTCTTGTTTAAAAATCAAAGTCACATATGAGAAAGGAAAAATAAAAGAAAAAGAATGACAGAATTTAGAAACCAAGATCATTTTTAGGTACTATTACTAATTTACTTTCTGCGTTTAGAAAATGTGTGCACATTTAATCTCTGACTTCTTAGTATTCCCAACACTCTGTACGTGTATTTTTTTTGTCTCTAATGTGGAGACAAAAGTTTAGAGACTAGTGACCAATGTACATACACTAGGCTCGACAGTCATATTCCTTAGTACAGGATGAGTTTCCTGTTTTCTTAAAAGAACCACAGTTTACAGAAAGGAAATCTTCCTGGAGTTAATTGGCCTGCTCACATATATCTTGCAAATCATGAATGGTTTCAAGAACTGTAAAAAGAGTGCTTTTGGTGCAAGTTGAAGTAATCTACTCCTGTGGATTTGAAGGCACTTGCTTTCTCCAGTGAGAAATAACTCATAAGAAAGAATAATTGAGAAATAAAGGCTTGGGGTTACATGAGAGCCTCACAACAAGTAGCCGTACTGCACTCCATTTGGCCTAATGCAGAAGCCATGTTTTGGTCAGGCACACATACTACCTGCTCGGCCACAAAAGAAACTTCCTCACATCAGTTCAGTCATCCAAAGAAATTGCGCTGTCTCCCACTCACAGCTATTTCCCTCCCCTCTATTTTTCTGAGAAAATGAAAGTCAATAGACACTATTCAGTTTATTATTCTTTGGTTTCTACTTGCATTATTCCACCGAAATAGCTCTCATCAAAGCACCTAATAACCTCCTTGCTGCTAAATTGAACAGATAATTGTCACAGCTGTAGCAAAAATGTTCTACCTGAGTTCAAATCCCTGATGTTCAACTTATTCGCTGTGTGACCTTGGAAATTTATTTCATCTCTCTGTTCTTCAGGGTTTTATGCATATATGCAAAATTATGACAATAATAGTATTCATCTCCTAGGGTTAATGTGAGTTTCAAATAAATTAATCCATATAAAGTGCTAAAGAGAGTTGGTGGCAACTTGTAAGTATTTTATAGAGGTTATTTTTAATTGTGGGTGCATTGATTCCATCAGCATTCTACACTGATCACTATGCTTCTTAAAATACTCTGTACCCTGACTTTACATCAAGTCAATTCAATACCACAAATGTTTCTGAATTCTTTTCATATCAATTTGCCCCCCAACTTCAGACGATCATCATCTCTGATCGGGTTAGAGCAAGCATATTTGTTTCTGTTATATACACATAGCTCTACCATATACACAGGGTGCTCTTGTTATGCAATCTGATTATTCACCCCTTTATTTAAAACTGTTTAATGTTTTTCAATCAGTCTTACAATAACACAAACTCTCAAAGTGGCCTTGAATGGTACAACTGAAATCTGTAGGTATTAAGCCTTTTCTTCTCACTGTCAGCTAATCACCCCCCGCCCGTCTCTTCCTTCGCTCTCTCCACAGGGGAACTTCTTTTAGTCCTTTATTTTTTACTATCTTTCTCTTACCATAAAGGTTATGCCCAAAATGTTTTCCTCTCCATTCTTTGACTAAATACCCCTTATTCATCTATCAGGCCTCAGTTCAATGATCACATTTTCAGAGAGGTCTTCTGGGACCTTTTTGTTCATTTAAAATCCCACTGTTATGTGGTCTAGGAGAAACATGTATGTTTCTTTCAAATCAGTTATCAAATTTTCAACTTTATATTTTATTGGTATGAACTAATTATTCATTCATCTGTATGACATTGTAAGTCCCATGAGGGCAGGATTGTGCTGGGTTTTGATACTTATTATGTGCTAGAACTTAGTACCATGCTGGATGTATGCATTAAAGATACCCCTTGTCTTTAGATTTATGAGATGATAAGCTGAGTTCAGCAGATGTTAGATTATCTCCTTTTATGCATTTATCATAGTCTACCTTGTAAAAATTCATGTACACTCAGTTTATTTCCTAAGCCAACATATAAGCTCTTTGAAGGCAGATATTATGTGTTTTTCATATATGAAACTGGTATTAAATTCCTATTGCTGTTATAGCTAATTGCCAAAATTTTGGTGCCTTCAGACAACAGATATATTATATTCATGGAGCTCAGAAGTCCAAAATGGATCTCACTGGGTTATCCGGATTATGCTCCTTCTGTAGGCTCTAGAGGACAATCCATTTCCTTGCCTTTCCAGCTTTTAGAGGTTTCCCACGTTTCTTAGCTTGTGGCCCTCTTCTATTTTCAAAGGCAAAAATGCCCAGTTGAGTCTTTTTCACATGGCATCACTCTTACTCTCACTCTCTTGCCTGTTGTTTCACTTATCAGGACTTTTGCTTTTATGCTGAGCTCCCCAGGATACTCTAAGTCAGTCAACTAATTAGCAACCTTAATTCCACCTCCAACCTTACTTCCCCTTGCATGTAATATATTCATAGGTTCTAGGAATTAGGGTGCAGGTCATCTAGGGGTCATTATTCTGTCTCTCTTAGACTTCAACAGCACTTAAAACTGTGTGCTGTGTATAATAGGTTATCCAGAAATACTTGACATAAAATGCAATTTTTGACAAAATTTAGAATCAGATAATCACTAAATCATATAACACTCTAGTTTAGAATGGCTGTTTAGTGGTCAATTAGATCTTTAATTTACTTATAGGAGAGGAGGTTGGAGGAAGGAGTACTGTAAGTCACATGTCTCATTAATGGCAAAAGCTAGATGCCACCAACTTTTCTTTCTAGTCTAGGGTTCTTTCCTATATATTATTATTATTCATAAAAATTGAGAAGAATATGTGATATCACATTGTAGCTCTTAAAAATGTTGATTCCAACTTTAATTATTTGAAATTTTCTCAGACAGAAAAAGTCGAGAACTATATGATTTCACTGATATGTGATATATAAAACTGAAAACAAAGGAACAAGATAAAAGAATGAAAAAACAAAAACTCACAGACATACACAATAGTTTAGCATTTACAAGAAGATAAGGGGGGAAAGGGTGGTAGATGAGGGTAAACAGGGTCAAATATACGGTGATGGAATGAGAACTGACTCTGGGTGTGTCAGTTCACACACAATGTGATACATAGATGATGTAATACAGAATTGTACACTTGAAACCTATGTAATTACCAACAATTGTCACCCAAATAAACTTTAAAAAATAAAGAAAAAAGAAAAATATTTCTCTAACAGATCATCTTATATAACAGACAAAAAGTTTAACTTGCAAATAAATAAATTTAAGTGACATGTAATAACCATCCTCTTCAGTAAGACTTTTTGATACTTCCTCCAGACTAGTGTGGGATTTTTTTCCACAGGATTTGTTTTAGAAATATTTCAATGATTATTGGAATTTCAAGAATATTTGAGATTAAGAATGAGCCTGGGGATAGAATCTTTATCCAAGTTGAAACTATAAGATTTACTCCTTCTAGATTTTGACATTGCAATAAAGGGGTACCATCAGTTCTTTCACTGCTAAACAGATTGGAAAGGTGGAGTTCAGAACATTCAAGAGCAGAGCCAGCTAGCTTGTGAGGTACATGGGTAATGACAATAAATGTTTGCCTACAATAATTGAGTGCACTTCAGCTACTTGAAACTGAAAGGGTCCTGACTAAGACACTCATGAACCAAATATCCAAGTCTCATCAACCATGTCCTTTCTCATTCTCTTTGAGCCAATCATTTGTTGCATCGATGACCCTCTTGCTTTTTTGTTTCTGTATTCTAGCAAACCTGTTTTTCAATCATAGGTCTTTGTCACAAATGTTCTTCTTTTAGTTCCACACCTCTCTGAATAGAAATGTAACCCTTTTTTAATCACCTTCAATACAACAAAATGTTTTTCTAGTAATAGAACCTTCTTCTTCTAAACATCATCACTGTGCTCTTCATCTGATTCTTTATATTATTTTGATCTTTAGTCTTACTTCTCCTCAATTGTTTTCACATATTATTTTTATGAGACAATTTAGTTTTTTTTGTTCTTTAAAAGAACACAAAAATCAAATGTTTAATGATAGATACAATTTAAGGAATGTAAGACTACCTTGTGACTATATGCTTCTTCATTATTTTATATTAGCTATGGCCAGAATAGTGCTTAACCATCACAGATATATAAAAAGTTTGCTAGTTTATTCACTTAAATGATATTCATATGAACCTTTATGCTTTTCAAATATAAATGACTTATTAATTGGATTCCTGACTAATATACATAACAGGCGAAGTTTTCCTTTCTAAAATTATAGATTCAGGCACCAAATTATTACATTCTGACTCTCTAGCAAGATCTCAAGCTTGGCATTCTAGTGACCACTTACTAGTTCTTTAAAGAGATGTGACAATGCAAATGCAACATCTCCCAAGCCTCTTTTCTGTACTTTCTCAACTAGGGCCTCTATGTTAGAGGGAAATGACCTGATTATTATATTTGTTGAATGAATTAAAAAATGATCAAATGTTTTATCCTCTATTTCCTTTTCTGACAACTTGTTTCTGGATCTAGAGTAGGTTTTATCTTACACGTCCATATGTGATAGCATAATTATCTCTTGTCATATCTTCTTTCCATTCTCCATCTTCCTATCCTAGAGGATACTTTGACTTGCTTGATCACCTCCTTAAAAGTGTACAGTATGATAGCTAATTTTTATCCCTACAGAAAGCAAAATGTATTAAAGTTGAAAAGTTTTAGGGAAAGGAACCTCAAATGTCTAAGTGTTATGTCATTATATAATTGATAAGTTACTTTTTGTTTGAGGGCTATATATGTGCAATGAAATAATTTTGTAACGAATTGTTCCAGTTATCTCTTTCTGTGTAATAAAGTATCCCAAAACTTAGTGGCTTAAACCAAGGGCCATTTCATTATCTCTGGATGGGCAGTGCTCAGCCTGGCAATTCTGCTCACCATGGTGTTAACTGAGATTGCTTGGCCACATTCAGCTGGCAGATGGACTGGTCTGGAGGGCTTGTATTTTGTGAGGATCACTGAAAGGTAGTCTCAGTACCAGATGCCTCTCCCATGTGGCAATAGCAAGACCTGTGATGGGTCTGAGACTTTACCAAACTTGTAAGTAAACAAGCTATACTGACACAGTTTAATGGATGCCTGTAGAATACATGAAACTCTCAGATCACAGATAAATGACTTTAAGATTCACAATACAGGAAGGACCATCAGCATATTTGTGTCAGTTTTCCATGCCTCCAAGTCCCATAGACTAAGGCTCGTAGGCCAACATACATGATGAGCTGAGTTCTAGGAAAGAACTCTTAAGCTTGGATAACCTGAATTTTTAACAACTGTTGGTCCGCGTTGCTGCCCTCTGCTCTGGAGGGAGGTACTATTTGTACAATTCAAGACTGTTCACTGTACAAACATCCTTGAAAAAATAATACCCCAAAGGGGCAAACAGTGTGACTCTGCTCATGAGACATGCAGAAACACTATAGATCCATGGCAAATTTTCTCCCAAGAGATGGTCTCAATGTAGTCAGATTTCAGAACATGGCTGCTCAGGGCTCACCAAGAGAGTATTCAAGATGCCCTAGTAGAAGCTGTAAGGCTTTTTATGTCCTAGAGATCCCATAATATCACTTTTGTGAAATTTTATAGATCAAACGAACCAAGTCCAGCCCGGATTCCAGGCAAGGGGAATTAGGTTATACATCTCAACTTGAGGAATAGTAGAATATGCACCATTATTAAATTACTTTACGTTTTAGTTTTATGTTTGGCTATATTAAATATTATAACAAAATAATGTAAGTGAACATTAGGCAGATGTGTTTACAAGTTATTCCCCTTAAAATTCCATGCATGTATTAATCAAGAAACACTAAACTAATGCATCATAAAACTTTTACAGATCAGATCACTGGGATGAGGAAGATGAAAGGCTTAGCAAAATTCATGTGTTGAGAAGTCATAGAGACAGAAATATAAATCAGGATTCCAATTTGTCTGAGGCTTTTACTATCACATTACAGTGTGTTAAAACAGATTCATTTTATTCAATTATAAATTAATGTATCCTATACTTTAAACTCCTGAGTCCCATGTGCTGAGAAAAATCTGTTTAAGTTTAGAAAACATATCATTAAAACTTTCCTGCTTTATAATGTATTTGAAAGGCACTGCATTACAACCAATAAGTAAGTATTCTGCTATTTAATACTTAAGGGTAGTTTAAGAAGAGGTAAGAATAATCAATAATTTGGACTACAGTACATTTGTGACTGTAAGATAACCTCTGAAACATATGGATCATCTAGAAAGTAATGACAAAACTCTAAATTTGTAAAACAAACAAAAATTTAGAATTAAGAACAGCTTTCTGAACCATTCCACCAATTTGGCCATTTCAACTAAGTATCATAATTGATTCCCTCAAAACAACAGCAACAAAATAGATTCTAAATATTCTGTTACATTATTTATTAAAATAACTGATTTAATCGGCATAAATCCAGTGATATTCGTATGTGTGAATTATGATAATTTCCAAATATTTGTAGTTTACTCATAGAAAATCTGAGTTACCACAGAAAAAGTAATTGATATTTAATATAATATTTTTCCAAAGTTTAAAATTGGACCTTGAAGAATGAAAAATGAAGAAAGATTGTATAAAGTTATACAAATCAAGAGCAGTAACAAAGTAGATAATCTTAAAGTTGATCTAATTTTATTATTTAATATCATTAATTTTAATATATTCTAAAAAACTACAATTGCTATGTTTTTTTCAGAATCTCAAATCATAATCAACATATTTACTAACCTAGTATATTTCTCAGCACTATGAATTTTTTTCAACTACTCCTACACAAAAATAATAGTAACCATAAGTAACATCATATGTAAAAATTGCCAACATTATAAAAAAGGCAATATAGTTGATTTTTGTTTTAACACATGACTAACTGTTACTGGACTTAGCCACCTAACATGAAAAAAAAAATGGACAAAATATATAAAACAACTGTTTATAACCACCAGACAAATAGTGCTATTATCCTTGAAATAAAGCAAGCAGGTAAAGCTCATGCTCACCAGGCAACATCTGAAATTAATTTACTAAATGTGATAAATATTGAAGACTGTAGAAGAAAGAGTCAATGAACTTGAAGACAGAGTAATAAATAGTATCTAATCTGAAGAGAGAGGAAAAAGGAACAAACAAAAAGAGGCTTAGTAATAAAAAGTAATATCAAGTGATCAAGGTTTCAAGTTTTGGATTTCTAGAAAAGGAGTTAAAGAATAGGGCAAAGACAGAAGACACACACACACACACACACACACACACACAGGAACAATCAACAACAGACAATGATGAAAATAAAGCAATAATGGATAAAATTTCCCCCAAAATTTTGTGAAAAGAAACCAACAGAATAAATACAAAGAAAATCACACTGACTCACTTTGCAGCAAACTTGTGCAAATGAAAGACAAAAGGAAAAATTTTAAAATAGAAAAAAATGTATTACATTTAGAAAAACAGTATGAAATATAACATAAGTGATGGCTGACTTCTTAAAAACAAACAAAATAATATTGGCTTGAAGAAAATGGAGTGAAATCACCAAACTGTTAAATTAAGAAAAATGTGTCCTAAAATTTTGTTTCTTGTAGAAATATCCTTCTTAAATGAGAATGAAATAAATACATTGCAGAAGAAAATAGTTGAAATATTCAGTTGAAAAGTCAGATTGATGGGAACAAGATTAGAGCACTGGGAATAGTAAATATATGGGGTAAATATAAGAGACTACATTTAGTATCAAAGTAAACTATGAAATGTCAAGAAGCACATTATATCTCAGCAACCATAAAAAATAATACAAATAGACATAGCTAAAAAATAATTTAAATACTAAAACTTATTTAAACAAAGCAAGAATGAGGAATAGAAGATAAAAGAAAGGTGGGATTATTAAACAAACAGAAAATAGCTGTCATAAATATAAACACCTAAATAATTATTACTATATTAAATATTTGTCAAAACACATTATAGAATTAAAAATGATCTATAAAAGACAGCTTAAATATGCAAATAAGAAGTAGGTTAAAAGTAAAGAACGAAAAAAATGTATCATTGAAACTAAGCATAAAAAAGCGAGGTGGCTTTATTTTTATTATTATTATTTTAATAGTATAGTGGGGTGACAATTGTTAGTAAAATTTCACAGATTTCAAGTGTACAATTCTGTAATACATCATCTATGTATCATGTTGTGTGTTCACCACCCAGAGTCAGCTCTCCTTCCAATAGCATGTATTTGACCCTGTTTACCATATCTACCATCCTCCTCCCCACTTATCCTCTGGTAACCACTAAACAAAGAGGATTTTATGAAGTTGACTTCAAAAACAAGGGAAGTAAAAGCTGAAATAAATGAACAGGACTATATCAAACTATAAAGCTCCTGCACAGCAAAAGAAACCATCGACAAAATAAAGAGGCAACCAACAAAATGGGAGGAGATTTTTTGCAAACAATAAGGGGCAAATATCCAAAATGTATAAGGAACTCGTATAACTCAACAACAAAACCACAAACAATCCAATTAAAAAATGGGCTGATGACCTGAATAGAGATTTCTCCAAATAGGTGGCTTTATTAATATCAAACAAATTAAACTTAAATACAAAGGGTACAGTGATTAGATGTGTAATAAATATACTACTCTGGTGAATGAGGTTGATGTAAGAGGGGGCTATACAAGTGTGGGTCAGGGGTTTACGGGAAATCTCTGAACCTTCCTCTCATTTTTTCTGTGAACCTAAAACTGCTCTGAAAAACAAATTTTTAAGTTCAAAAAATTGACAACAAACAATTAATTTGTATAGAAGCTTCACAAGGAAGTTATATGAAGGTCAATAAGCACATGGAAAAATACTCGATATCATTAGTAATAAGGAAAATTTAAATCAGATTAAGATGCGATTATATACATTAAAAGGGCTAAAATTTTACAAACTTAGAATTCTAAAATATGGCAAGGAAGTGGAGCAAATGGAATTTCCATATACTGCTGTTGAAATTTTAAAATGGCATAACCATTTTGGAAAACTATTTCGCAGTTTCTCATAAAGCTAGATTTACACCAATCCTATGACCCAACAAAGTCACTTTTGGGGATTTACATAAGAGACACCAAAATATTTGTATGTACATTTTATAGAAGTTTTATCAATTGCTAAAACTTGAAACTGCCCAACATGAAAATGAAAAAAGAAAATGCTATTATATATACAATAAAGTACTTATTATTCTGCAGTAAAAAGGATAAACTACTGATTCATGCAACGAGAAGAATGGCTCTCCATACATTATGCTGAGTGACACAAACTAGATGAAAAGTACTCACTGTATGATTTCATTTATGTGACATTCAAGAACAAATGAAACTAACCTATAGCAATAGAAATTAGAACAGTGGTTGCTAAGAAATGTTTAGGGAATTACTGGTGGGAAACACAGCAAGCATGTATGACTAATCAAAACTCAAGAAATTGTCCACTTAAGAACTGTGCATTTTAAAATATTTAAATTTTACCTCAAAATATAAAAATTAACAAAACAATGAACTCCTTCCTGATTACTGGTTTAGAAATTTAGCATAAATACCTGAGGTTAAATATGAAGTTATTGAACATATTTTTCATTGCATGTAGCCACTACCTTGAACAAGTATTTCTTGACCCACACTGCATCCAAAGTCTTGTGATATAAAAGGTTATTTTAGCCAAACTGCTTTTTAATATGTGTTGGCCAAGAGGACAGTTAGCCAGTAGAACCTTGCTTCCTTCATCTTTTGCGAATCAAACACCTGCTTCTCTTATATATTTCTTAGCAGAGGTTTATTGAGATATTATAGGTTTATTGAAGTATTATATAAATATTAATAAAAGTCAGTGAGGTCATTCAACTTTCTGAGAAGGGAATATTTATGTCTGCATTTTATGTTACTGGGATTTTGAAAAGACTCTAAAAAGAATGGCTTGATGTTTGCCCAAAGCTTTCACTGTTTAGAGAGATCAATTTATCTATCAATTCCTTTTTAAGTATAAGCTCAGATAAAGAGAGTAAAATAACTAGGGAACCTACATTCTCAGGACATAAATAAGTTACCAAGTTTTTGTTTTTTGTGTTTTGGCTTCTAGACTAATAATCTTGATCATCTTGCTTCCTAATTTTTTAAGTAATAATTTTATTATATTGGCTCTTACCATATTACTTTTGGTACATCAAACAAGTATATAAAACATGTAAAAGCCCCACTTCCGCATAGACATGAACAAAATAATAATGATCTCCAAGATTTTTATATGTATAATCACAGATATTTAATTTGTATATATTTGTTACCATATGAAATAGTTTAACCATTAAGATCTTTCAATAGGCTTTTAAATTTCTCTGTGTCTCACATGTTGATTGGGATGTTTTCACATTCTAAGATTGCAGAACATTTCTCCCATACATTTTCCTTGTATTCACACTTTTTTGCAACTTTTCTATATGTGCATTTTTAATCCTACAAAAAGTTTGTTCCTATATGTTTTAAGTAGATGTAAACTACCTTGTAGACTAACAAAAAGCTATTATACATTTACTTATACGTTATTTTTACTGTAGGGAAAATTATGAAAGAATAACAGAGTTACAGAGATAGTTAGTTTCAGGGCTACAGAAACTTGTTTGTTGATAGGAATAGTATAAATTGTTTGATTATCTCCTTTTTCATAGTGCCAGTATCATAGATATATAACTAATACAGTGCAATCTGAAGTGATCTTCATCACAATATATCCCCCATTAATGGTTCATTTTCTGAAACTCATTCTCTCTCTTTCCCTGTTCTGTGGAAAAATGAAAAATATATTGTTACTCATGGAGACTTCAAGAAGTGTGGGTATACAGCTATTTAGAAAGAAGATTTTATGACACATGAGAGTAAGGTAGAAAATAAATTTACAGTTATGGTCTTAAAGTAGAAGGATGTAAATTACAAACTAACTGATTTTCTAGTGCAGGTGTTAAATGAACTACTTTTTAAAACACAAAATATTAGCTACAATTCTATAAAATTTCTTAACAGAGTAAAGCTACATTTTGAGATATGTTTTTCAACACAGAATTGTGTTGTGAATACTACTACCACTGTAAGCATTAAGTGAAGTTATTTTCACAATTAAGTATGGAAAATACTTAAAAACAATAAATGCCATTTATGATATTTTTAAATTACATGTTGCAAACATGCACAGATTTATGGACACAAATGCAAGTTCAATTTCTTTGAACAATTTAGAAAAATTATTTGTTTTTTCTGCTTGGCTTTGGGGGATGTTATATCTGCTTAATTACTAAATAGTTCCAGTTGAACCACCTGCCAACTTGATATTGGTGTTTCTCTAATTAAAACTGTAATTAAACTGGTGATAAAGTATCATTAACCTAAATTTTACGCCAAATTTGAAACTTCCACTTTGTCCAGAAGCCCCAATAACTTTAAAGATTCATGGAAAATTCTAAAATTTAATAAGTGTGGGTTTTATTCTTTCTAAGTTACCTTGTGTTCTAAGAATTTGTGGATCTACTACAAAGAATGCTGGTATTGTTTGTTTGTTTGTTTTGCTTTCTCTTTAAAATATTATCTGATCATATTCCGTTGCCAATAAGCTACCCGAAGGCATACTTTCCTTAGTAAGCTCTCCTTGAACCGTGCACATTCATGCCAGTAAAAAATCCGCTCACAAGTAAGAAAATATAGTTGGAGTCCTTGGACAAATCACAGATACTGGGCAACAGGTATAGAAGACAATATTTTTAAGGTTACACAACCCACCTTAGTTTGATTAAACCTCATACATTTGTGCAACTTTTCTTCAACTAGAAGAAAATTTAGGTGCTGATAAGGAACCATTTTGAGATACCCCTGTGTCTCTTTGGGAAGTTAAAAATCTCTTAACATTTGGAATGCATTTATGAATCTTTGTAATTAATATTTATAAAACTATACTCAATATTTTCATGATAGTGATATTTTTAATTTTTTAAATAATAATATTATAATTGTAGAAGTGTTTAACATGCTGAGACTATTTTAGTGAGATTAAAAAATTACCTGTTTGCGATCCATCAAATTGTACTTACAGTACATTATTTAGACATTTTGTTAGTGCATATCCTAGGAAAGTGGCAAAACTTTGGCTTTAAAGTAGATAGACAAGGATTCAAAATTCAAATGCAGTACTTACTAGCTGTTTGACCTCAAATAACTGTATTATCAGTGAAATTACTATCATATTTCAATACAATAATGTTAATAAAGCAATTGCCACTTAGTGGGACTTGATAATTTTTTTCTATAGTTGAGTCACATAGTTTATCATTCATTAATATACGCAACTTACTTAGACCATCAGTTTATTTGGAATCACATATATTAATTCCTTACTAATGTAAAGAATAAAGTGTTGTCCAAGCACTTAGGAAGTGAAAAATAGTCCATGTCCTTACCCAGCTTGAAAGGACCTCTGAGAGTCAGGTTTGTTTTGTTTTTAGCCAGTTGGTATGAGAGCACTGCCCTGCAAAAAGTTGAGCAGGTTGGTATACTGTAATTTTGCAATGACTCAATTACAAACAAAACCAAAACAAAAAGCGCACATAAAACCCCAAAATATTCAGATAATCCTGTTGTAGCATCACCCAGGGACAAATAAAGAGCTGTGGCACTCTAAGAATGCTAGTGTTCTAAATTGTTCTACCGAACTTAATCTTCAATCTGCATGTGTGGTTTGGACCACTTTTTTGACCTCCCCACGCCACGGCATCTCCAACTCCTGTAAAAGTGGATCATCTATTTATCATTTGTTTATTTAAATGAGTTCCTTCAAGCCTCTTTCATATTGTCTCTTCATATGAAGACTAGGCTTGGAACAATTTTATTAACTTCCAATTTTATTAAACCAATGGTTCTTAATCAGAAGCAATATTGTCACCAGCACCCCCTTTCATGATATTTGCCAATGTCTGGAGTCATTTTTTGTTACAACTTGAAGGACAGGGTGCTACTGATTCCTAGAGGGCAGAAGCCAGGGATACTGCTAAACATCCTACAATGCACAGGACAGACCCCTACAACAAAGATGTATCCAGCCCCAAATGTCCATAGTGCCAAAATTGAGAAACTAACCTTTAAAAATAAATACTGAGTCATCAAGTACTATTCTATGTGATAAAAATACAGTGAACAAAACAAAGTCCTTCCTCTCATGCATCTTACATTCTAATGAGAACAAAAAATAAACAGAACAATAACTAATATGGTTTTAAACTTGGCAAGTGCCATAAAAGTAAAGCAGAGTAAATAGATACAATGTAAGTGATGGAAGAAGTAGAGATAGAGATAGCTAGAATATTATTTACAGAACACATATTTCCCACATAATGTTCTTTCTCATTGGCCTTACTTTCTTATATACAATTACTTTTGGTCCTAAGTTAAGTACTAAAAAGTTTAAAGAAAAAATCCCAGCAGAGATAAAAAAATATAATTAACTAAACTTACAAACTTGCTAGGCTAAAGGCGATCTTTTGGTGGATTTTTATTATAGTAGACTTGCTTTCATAAAAACTGAAAAATAATGGCTTTTAATCTACATAGTTGCCTACATACATTAACACATCAAGCTCTTCTTTGGAGGGTTTTACCTTTGTTTAAACTTTTTAAAGTAAGAACCACTCAAAAAGTATGTCATTAAAGATCAACAGAGTAAAAACTGAAAAGCAATGTTACATAAAAACCTAGGTCAAAAAACAGTTAAGACAAGGGTGAGGAAAATAGAGAAACACTCAGGGCAAAATGGTCTACTCCATGTAATTGTTGTTGATCAAAATCCACATAATAGAGATGGAGGCAGAAAGCTTTTATAAGTAACTCAACCTGCATTGTGATTTAGAAACAGGTAATTCATGAGATTAAGGTGTCCTTTATATATCATCAGGAAGCAGTCAACCTAAAATGTAATCAATGTGAAATAAGCCATAAATTTAGAAAAGTTATGAAAGTGCATTGAAAAAAGAATGAATGAGGCTGTAAAGATGAGTACAAATGAACAATGGTCATCAAAGAGCCTGTCCGGAGATGTGTTGGAAGAGAAGGATCTGTCAGCATGTCTCCCTCACTGTGGAGATGCAGCTCTTACTTTCCATGGAATAGGGTGTCAGTTCTACTTGTGAATATTTTACAGACTTTCACATGAGAGTTTATTAAGAAGAGAGGAAATGAACTCTGGGGACACAAGCTGGTCTGTACTGCACCCCTCTTTTCTGACACAGAGGCTCCCTAAAAATGGAAATTTTGTGTTCTATTGAAAAATACCTACTTGCATTTTGAATATCTCTGCATACTTGATAACATAATTGTGTTTGTTTTAATACAAATATTTTAAATGGATTAACTATTCCTGATAAAAATTAAGTCTTGCTGTAAAATTGGTACTCTAATGCAAAGCACCATATACTAACACTTTCTCCAAAATCACTCTAGATTGGAAATCATAGTTTAGGCTGCCAGCTGGAATAAAAATATATATTGTTCTAAAGCTACATCTACCAAGTAGATTTTTCAATATTAATTAAATTTTTCAGTTGCCTCAATTCTTGGAACAGGATCCCCTGACCACTGGACACCAATGTTTTATTATTATAGCAGACTGATTCCCAATACAAATTAGTAAATTGACAATTTTATTTAGAAACCAATCTGAAAATGTTGATTATATGAGTTGCACATGTGTCTCTAATTATCATATCAGCCTTTCGCAGGGCTAATGCATCAGATGCTGTATCCCAGGGTTCTGACTTAAGAACACTCTCTCCTGTAGTAGTTCATCTTTAAATAGGCCACTACTATGTTTTGACTGCATTTACGTCTTCTTAGTTGTGTGGAAGAGGAAACCCCACAAAAGAGATGAGAGATGAGATGTCAATCCTTACTTCAAAATTTGAAATCCTAAACTACTTCATCACTCCCTCATCCAGGGGAGAAAAAAAAAAAAGTACCCATCCAATCCCAATACCTTATCCTTAATGTTGGGATAGAGGGAAAGTATTCTATATAATCAAGGGATCTTAACAATAGATTAATCCTATAAATGAAGGCCCAAAGAATACACAAAGCAACGTTTAATTGTAAATTTGCATCTTGACTTTCAAGTCATAGAGTTACATTAAGTGAAGATCTAGGAGTAGTATCACAGTTATTTTTAAGGGGATCTCTTATTGACTCATGGCCTATGACATGAGGCCCTTTGCCTAGCTCCTTTACATCTCTGCTTGCTTTCACTCGAATGTGCATGTGCTCTCTTTCTCCCCTATCCCTACCACTACCCTTCTTCCTCCCCCTCCCCCAGCCTCTTCTGTAGTTGATGAATAACCTGTTTGCCAACTAGAAGAGGAGGCAAGACAATTTAGATGGATATGATATCCTGACATGTCTTCTAGAACCTCTCAGTAATGTACAGGTTGGTCACCTCACTGTCATTTGACACCATTTACCTGCCTGGAATTAAATTTAAGTGTCTGGCGACTAAGCAGTTTTATATTTTATTGTAGGATTAAAAAATAAAATGGTAGTTTAGAAAGAGAGAGTGATATGGACTCTTTTTCTAATAAAATACATTTGTCAATTCAAACAGAAATGTAAAACATGTTTGACTTTGTTGGAGAGGACAGGATTTAAATACATATTTTCATATAAGAAGTCACTATGTCCCAAGTATAAATGAACTTTTTTCAGCACATTGTGAAGTCTTCCATTTATTTTCCCAATTTGACTTCAGATTTATAATTATATAGTAACTTATAGTATTTGATAAACATAATATCAAAACTATTTGGTAATTCTTTGTGCAAATTAGTAGTGCAACAATACATAAAAAGGAAAGATATAGACCTATAATGTATGTCACATATAAGATGGTCAAATTGCTAATGAAGGCAAAAGATAATTTAAGGAGATATCTGACTTCATACCTAAAGAACCTTAGATTCTTATGCTCAAAAAGAAGATAATTTTTGATAACTCATGAATGGATTACCACATGGCATTTTATACCAAGAAGTCTTACTTTCCTGTGTGCTGATCACTTGTAGATATTCTTCTTAATTACTTATATATAGGAGCTATTGGACTGACAATTAATAGCATGCAAATTAATTAATTGCTTTGTTTTCACTTCAATTATGTTTTATTTCCTTGGCATAACATCTGTAAGTGCTTGACATACAAATACTTAATTGACTTTCAAGGAGAAAGTCTGAGAAAGAAGAGTCTATCCTGCCTCTTCCCACCACCACTGAGTAGACTGTGAGAAATGGTTGCTTAAAAGAATGAAATGCAAAATGTGGAGTTCTTCAGAACTGCTGAGCCAGGTCTTTAAAAAAAAAAACATTCTGGAATTATGAAATTTAAGAGCTAATTATTATTTAATTTAAAATTAATTCCAAGGACATGTGAAATAAATATATTATGTATTAATATTAGTTAAAACATTAAATTGAAACATGAAGCACTGGGCAAATTTTGATATTACGGAGGTTAGTTAATATTTTTATTATTCTACCCTTGCGTGTCTTCAGTAGTATATGATATCATTTATTTCTTCCTTTTAAAAAGCCTCTTGCTCCCTACTTTTTGACTTCTTTCTCTCTGCATGTATATTTATAACTGTATTTTCTTTTATGATCATGTTTTTCTTAAGAGCTTTTGAAAATATTGCAGGTAATCCAGTAAAATGATGCCTCGTTATGCACTAAAGTGTTTATAGTAATTAAGGCAAAATAATCATGCTATATCATGGAAAACAAAAATTCTTCTAACTATATCAAAACTTCAGAAACTAAGATGATACCTGAGAAGTAAAATATCATTTTTTTAGAGTTTTCCATCACCATTTTTAAAATAAGTATACAGTTTATACTGCTCCTTACAGGTACTATTAAAAAAATAATGTTTATCATAACAAATACATCTTAAATATAACTACTTATAGCTTTCTGAAAAAATAAAAATAAATTTATCTATTGTTTTTCAGTTAAATTTGATATTCTGAATAACAGCATTATCATATTCTTCATGAAGTTTTAAATTTCAAAAACTAGAATAAAATCAATCACTAAAATTATAATGAATATTCTTTCTTTAATAGTTAATGAGGCACTTCAGGATGACGAGTTATACCAAATATCAGTTAGCATTTTTATATTCTGATTCTTCTTTAATTTTCTGTTTTAGGTTCCAGACAAATAGGAAGTTACTCTAACAGCAATTGTAAAATGGCATGCAAGATGTTTTATGTTTTAAACAATATTAACCACAGTTTTCCTAAAAGGGAAACAAAACTTTGTTAACAATGGTATAGTAGAACAGGAAGAGAAGTTAATAGGAAGTATGGATTTTTCTTATTTAACAAATGAAAGAAATGCCATTCTGGTTCAAACTGTCATTTTTTGGTTTGTTTGTTTTTTGCACTCCTGTATATCATTTTTGGAGACTTCTAAAAAGTCTTCTTTTCTAAAATATTCTGGCTGACATTCAGCATCTTTTATTTTTATGTTATCTCATGTGACTTTTTGTTAAGAGATACTTCAGGATATTTTTCATAAAACGTGTTCACTTTAGAGCCTCAGGTTTATTTTATTTTTTACACTAATGCGGCATTATTTTTGCTCTCCTTACCAGAACAAAAATATCTCGAAAGAGTAAAGCTTCCCAAGGTCATTGGCCTGTGTCTTTCCGACTCCACAACCAGGTATTCATTTTTCTTAGTTTCTTGTCAATGTGCTGCGATATCCTTCACATCTGTCTGTGCCTTTGCTTTTATTAGCAGAAAATACAGCTATAGCTTTAGTGTCATGTGTACTATAAAGACAGGATTTTCAAGAGACTTGACAACTCTCATATTTCCCGAAGTATTCTCAATGTAACACAGAAACAGTTTATTACTGTTAAGTAGTGACTGTCTCTCCAGCTTGAATAATGAAATTCTCTAGGTCAATATTTTATACAATGATACATTTAAGGAAGCATTCCTCTTCAGCTTGGCACTAAAACAATGACTGTCATAACACAGATCTATGTATTATCAATCTCACATGCCACCATCATCAATCTAATTCGTGGGGCAGAGAAAGTATGTTATTGAGTTAAACCAGAAATTTTCTTCTACCAAAATGTTTATAAAGAGCATAATAAAATTATTTACAGAGATGAGCTCCTACTCTGCAGTGTGGAATAAATTTAACCTTCTGCAAAGAGTGCTCACAGATGCAGGTGATTTACCTGTGTTGCTGGGAGAGGCCTAGCAGGTATGAAAGCCTCAAGCCTGATCATCACAAAGCTACTCAGAGTAGTGAGACGAGAGAAAGGCAGCAGATATGCATTAAAACCTCTGGCTCTTGAATCCAATGACTACCACATGAAAAACCCCCAAGCACAGCATAAAGCATGTTTTATGGAATCATTAAAAATCAAAACTTTGCCCATCTTTCATTTGAATATTTCATGACAAGAAACCATTTTGAAGGGAAAAAAATGTTTCCTTCCTGGTCAGATGACAGTGAGTTTTAGCACAGAATAAATTCAGAAACTTTTCTCAAGAAAGAGAATTTAGGCTATTTCAGTCTGCAGAAGCCAAAGCATACATCTGCATAGATCCTCTTGGCAGTAAAATGCAAGTCCCTTTGAAGATTTAAGTTTGTACCAACACCTGTTAAGACTCTGTCTGCCCTCGATTCCATTTTATATCTGGCAGCATTGCAAGTGTACTCCAATTGAAGACAATTTCATCAAATAAAGGAAATGTACCTTGGCCAGAAGTGTACATTTGTGTGCGTGTTTTTTTTTGTTTTGTTTGTTTCTCATGTTTTTCTTCTTCATATATACTCTGCTCCTGTTGCTATGCGTGAGGACAAACTCACTGGTGTAAGTCTTCTCAGGTCTATGAGTTGGAGAATTAATTCATTTCAGTGGAAAAATCATTTTGATTTAGACTTTAACCTGCATTTTCCACTTAAGTTTTATGCATTATCATGCTGACTCATATATATCAATTGGTTTGGAAACAGGAGAAAAGGTTTGATTGGCACCTAAGAACAAAGCACAATAATGTGTTCATCGTTCTTTTTACTTCTCTCATGTGGCTGACTGCATTGTACCAAGATGGGTGCACCTATATACCGATGGTGCCAAAAAAAGTACACATTTTAAGAAAGAATAAAAAACTGTATTGAAATTGTAACACTTAATATATACTGATAACAAAAGATGAATACAAGTCACGTTTCACTTCTGCAATTACAAGAGGTGATCAAAGTGGTTACCATCAGCGTCCAGACCCTTCTGATTATGGAGAACTACTGCTTGAGCATAGATAACATCTCTTAAAATGTGTATACATATTTTTGGCACCTGCAGTATATTCTGTCCAACATGTTTTTCTTTAATGTGACAGTAATACATCTCCATCAAGAAATGAATCCATATCTTTTCTCTTGAACTTGGGTGTGTCTTTGTCACTGCCTTAAATAGAATTTGGTGGAAATAGCTCTCTATGACTTTTATATTATTATATTATATTATAGTATAGTACCTATATTATATTATACTACATTATATTGAATAATGTAGTATAATATAATGTAAAAGGTTATATTATAAAAGGTGACATACTTTGGCCTGGTTTTCTTTCTCTGTCTCTCTGTTTGACCCTAGCCATAACGTTGTGAAGAAGACCAAGGCACATGGAGATACCACATTAAAGTCCTCCAGACATTGTTTTAGCTAAGACTCCAGCCAATAACCAGGATCAACCATCAGACATGTGAGTGACATGCCTTCAGATTATTCCAGCACTCAACTGTCAACGTTTCCAGTTAAAGCCCAAATGTCATGATACAAGCCATCATCACTATATCCTGTACACATTTCTCGCACACAGAAACCATGAGAGATAATAAATTATTTTGTTTTAAACCACTACATTTTGCATGGTTTGTTACACAGAAATAGATAACTAATATAGTTCATCACATCTTTTAATTCTCATCTCAAAATCAATCAGGTATTTAATAGAATCTACAAAATTGTATCTGCAAACTATTACACAAAATTCTACATGCCATGCCTTTCTGTCAACCATAAAACTTTGTCCACTGCCAAAACCCTTCTCAGGAGTGATGATCTCAGTGTCAAAGGAAACTGACTCTTATTCCTGCATTTTCCCATTGCAGTAGCTGCAGAAATCTTAATGAAGTAATTATGTGCTTCAAGATATATTGGTTTGGGACCTGAGAAAATAAAAGTGTGCCTCAGATGCCTCCAGAATGATCCTGTCTATAAAAATGCCATGGGCCAGGTGACCTTGCCCAGAGCATGACGTGTAACTTGCCATAGCAGAGGCCTGGAGGACTCAGTGAGCTCCTGAGGACCTCTTTCTGTCCTACTTGCTCCAGGCACTTGAAGCCTGAATGCAATTTTCACACATTGCACACTATCAAATGCACATACTATTCAAATCAGTATCCAAATGGGGCGCTTTGATTCAAGACTCTGTGGAGAACCAAATAACCAAACAGATGCTAGGAAATGAGAGGCTATCACTATATAGTTAATTCTAACATAATTATATTCAACAATTACAAATACCATAGTTAGGATTTACAGTTCTTTTAGTCACAGGATTATTTCTTCAGAAAGAATCTTATAATGGTGAGCCCCACACATAAAACAGATGAATAACTCAGGTTTGAAGTGGCAATTGGGCACCTAAAGCCCTAGCTGCTCTGCCTTACTCTAGTCTCCAGTTTACAAGTCCCACAGAATTGCTGCAAAAAGCCCACTGAGACACAAGACAGCAGAGTTTATAAACCACTGTTACAATTCCTTAATTCCTCCAAACTAGTGAAAAAAAAAAATGCTCAGTTTGTTCAGACTGCGGAATATTATCTATAGGATCTAGATGGGATTTATCTTATGTTCCTCAGATTCAGCCCATGCCCATTTCTGTTTTTCTTTTCTTTCTCTCTCTCTCCTTTTTTTTTTCTTTTTCCACACAGGCATAAACTGAAGAACTCACATGTTAATACAAAGGACCTTATCATTAATTTCATAAAACTCTGTTTCTTTCTGTACTTTCTCAAAGTACAAATTTTAAAATTAGAGTTATCTGTGTAGCAAAGAATCTTTTGCTTTTCCCTTCAGCAAACTCTACAAAAAAAAAAAAAAAAAGAAAAATTGCCTGCTGACCATTAATTATTCCTGGGGAAAGTGTTCAGTCCAATGCATATTTATTTGACTGTTCCTATTTCCTGCCCCAATATTCAATCATTTCCCAAGTTCTATTAATTTAATCTTCTCATCTTTACCACCTCCTTCCTACTCCTACACAACTGCTATAATCTAGTCCTTCATTACCTCAGACCCAGTCTCTTCTATTCTAACTGACCTCTATGTTTTCAAATCCCTGTCCTTTCCACTTCTTTTAAAATACTGATGCCAGAATAATTTCCAAAATCATTATGACCCTGCCCTATTCAGATATTTTCACTAGCCACCCGCACCTTGTGATTGGCAAAATTTTCCAGTCTCTGATATCCAAGAGCAATTTTGATTGTTGACTCTTCACAAACCCTACACACCAGCTAAAACCAATATGACATTCACCTAAAAGAATTTGATGAAGCTTAAAGGAACTTATTATCTAAAAGAAAATAAAAGTCACAAGATGAAGAAGGTCAGGTTAAAAAACAGAAAAATAGCAAAATAAAATTAGCAATTTTATTAAATAAAAATACTTTATATGAAGTCCAATGAATTTTCCTTGAGATTCCCCCAAATCAAAATCAAAATGGAAAGAGGATCAGTGTTGATACTCATAACATCCCTAGAATCCATATACTAACAAAAGACCAAAGTTCAGGGGATTATATATACCCATTTACTGTTTCACTGCCTCTAGAAAAATGGCAATTATTTCACAGTCATAATAAAATAAATTTTAGCAGCTACAACAAATATTACTTATTACATATCCAGCACTATACTTGTGTTATTATTAATTACACTAACCTACGGGATAAGTCCAACTTCTATTATCTTCATTCAATAGATAAGGGAGCTTAGACTGAGAAAATTTAATTAATCTGCCTTGAGGACACAACGTGGCTTAGTGGTGTTGAGACACCAATCTAAGCAGTCTGGCTTCAGAGCCAAAATTCTAACCATTATTCTAAACTGAATTAAAAGGCTCTTATGGATATCCACTGAAATAATGGACAAGTGAACCACATGCCCAGGTCCTTCCAGCTTCCCCACAGAGAATGTGGTAGGGGACGCATGTGCTATATGGAATGGTGCCTGTCTCAGGTTTGTATCCAAATCACCTTCTCGTTTGCAGCTCTCTTTTATTTATTTATTTATTTTTGCTCCTTATTGTTCTATTACTGTGATTCCGGTGTCTGTCTCTGAATATTTTTGCTGAATCTGGTGAACCGTTGTGAATTTCTGGGGAAGAATTTTGTACTAACCTGCTGATCTCACCCTATTTCCATTCTTTACTCCGCTAACTACCTTAATTTCAGTGGTATCTTGAGTTCTGATAAAAGGCCCTTCTACAGGTGTCCTCAGCCGTTCTCAACAATCTTGCTGGGACTCTACCTTAGCCTCTCTTTCTCCATCTTTTCCCCAAGCCTTTTTACTATGGAAAGTGTCTATGCCGCTGTCACTACAAGACACTTCACCAGAGCCCTCAAACATGTATATCCTTGTGGAGATCTGGGGAGGTGGGTTGTTTCCCCTGACCTTCAATACCCATCCTACAATCTTTTTAAGAAAAATAGATTTTTTTTCAAATAAAACTGAACTCTTTCATTTCTTGAGCTTGGTGATCACACTAAGGAGAAAGTCAAATTTTGATCACCTTTCTCCTCAGAAGGAAAAGAAGAAATCACTGATCTCTACTTTTAAATATGTGGAATTTCACAAATGTTCCATTTCTAATCTCTGTATCATTCAACATCTCCAAAGACACAAAAGTGCTGAATCCATTACTGAGGTATTTCTACCCATTCAAATTTTCAAATTTACTCAAGTTTCAATTTGCTCAGGTTCTGACTTCTTACATGAATTTTAATTAAGCCCCAGAATATGTGATCAATCCCTGATATTACATGTGGACAGGCTTCATGTTTTAACACCATTTGTGGTTTCTCTCCATGTTGATTTAATATTAAACTACAATGAGGAGGCATACAAGATGTGGTACTTTAAGCCATCCAGAAAGAAAGCACTAAAAAGCATGTGGGTTTGTACTAAAGTATTGATACTGTGTACTGTTATATGTATGATAATTATCTTGTTAAGAATTTGCTGTGATGTCAATTTCTGGGTGTAGTGTCAGAAGCTCAACAGTCAAGTTGTGGGGAAGGCTTCATACTGAAAATGAAACACTGAAATAACATCATCTTTCCCATCTTTATTTTTTAGGTGTGTTTCCATAAAATAATGTAGTAATTGCTTCTGAGGAGGGGTTATTTTCATTTGTTAAAAGCTATATTAATATGAGAATTCTACTCAATGAAAATGTAATGATAGTGAAATAATAAAAATATAGTGAGTGGAAAATGAATACTAAGTATTATAAAATGTGATTGAAGATAACCACTAAACATTCTCTGAACCAATAAAAATTAATATATTTCACACAAAGTATACATAAAACATATAGAAATATGTAAATTAATCATAATTTAATTCAGGGACCTCATTAGAGCATAATATTGTAGTATTAATAGACACTGTTAAATGTCATTATCAAAAAGCCTCAGGTATATCGGTCAGGATACGCTCGTGTACGCTGTAGTCAAAACTACCCACAATCTCAGTGGCATATCATAATGAGTTTATTTCTCAGTCACATAAATTCCACTGGGGTCTAGGCAGTTCTCCAGGGCTGTATCTAACATTTCAGGCTGCTCTAAACTTATGGTATCTCCCATATCAATAAATACTTTGACAATTACCTCAGCCAAACAAGGTAGACCATGGAGATTGACACAAATCATACCACATCACCTCAAATTTCATTGGCCAAAGCAATCCACATGACCACAAACAATTCTAGAGAGACAGAGAAGTACAATTCTTTTTGTGTCTAGAAAGATATTTAATGAATAGCATTAATTGACCATACTGGATTTTCATAAGAGCTGACCAATACACTTTACTTCTATTAGCAAAGTCAAATTGTAATCAGGTCATTTTGTGAATGTGAGATGAGAACAAGGGTGGTTAGATGATTTTTGTCTCTTCTACCATCAAGTAATTATGTCTATCATAGTATACATGCAACACAGACCAAATACTAATATAAATAATAGCTGAATTTATAAACAGCTTCTCGAAATGTTAAATGAATTAGATTTACCAGTCAAAATATATTACCTGAGATTTCATAAGCAAATTAGCAATGTTTAACATGATTGGGTCATGGAGAAAGCCAAAAAATAAACTATTATTGTACATAAATAAAAAAGCTAGGTACACACTATAGTAGTAAATCAAAAATGGGGTGACCACAGAAATGTAGAGATCAAACTGTTAAACATCTTCATTTTAAGAAAAATGTTATATAATTGAAGGAAACCGCCACAATAATATGCTAAACAAAGTACAAAAAGTTCAAATACATAACATGCAGAGTTGCTTAATTTCAAGGTTACCGAAATGCTTCAGGACAGCTAAGTAGCCTGGAGTTTGCAAGGTGACCTTGTGACTCCCCAATCTGTTCTGATCCAGCTACAACTCTGTGCTACTTGGCATGTGCATTTTAATTTAAGTACACATAGGGAAGAATCAGGTCCTGAGCTCTTTGAGTTCTAGCACAGTGGACATCATTTTAGTAAATCATATGGCTGGTAAATGTACATTTTCTTAGGCCTTGGAGTTTGGATCAAGATAGCACTAGGGTTTGGAGAACTGCCCTTCTTTTTCTCCTCCCGCTAAATGGGCTGCCTTCTGTTTCCCCATCTGACCTCACTTTCCATGTACACCTCTAACAATTCAAAAATTTAACCTACTCTGAGGGCTAGAGGGATAATGGAAGTCTGTATAAAATTTACCTGATTTTCAATATTTCTAATATTGCAGGGCTTGCAGCATTTAAATTTAAACCACTCTGAAAGTTATAAAGTAAAATCACAGAAGTCTCTCTCTTGTCTCCACCCTTACTCCGCTCCCCAGACAAAATACTTCATTTTCAAAATTCAGATATGGGGCAAAAGGGTTTGAATATGCCATTCAAAGTCATAATATTATTTAATGAAAGTATTAAGAGAACAACAGAGGATCTGTTAACTTTGTATAGCACAGTACTAAAGGAAGTGGATTTTTTCCTTTAATGTTTCCAACTATAAAATATAAAAACTAGTATATAAACAAAATAAAAGTCTGGAAAATATGGTATTAAAATTAGTGAAAATCACCATTAATTCAGAATGAAAATAATCTAATAAAATACATTTGGAGACCTGGACTTCCATTTCATGTTCTAAAATAAACAAATAATTCCCAAATATTCATTATACTTTGAATTTTAATATTTTTAAGCTGATGAAGTTTTACTGCTACAGATCTCACTAGAATGCTATTAAGTTGCCTACTCAATGGGGCTTAATCATTAATAATTTTTAATAGTCAGTGTTGGACATCACCCATAGGAGTTTCTAGTGAATTAGTCCCAGTAGTTCAACCAGTGATTTTGTAACTAGCTTTAAACAATGATTGCACTTTTAGAATCCACAGGCATTTTATTTGATTTCTCTCCTGATGAATTAATTAATGGTTTTTCCTGGCCTTTGTTCAAAAGGTCCAATTCAGTAACCCAGCATTAAAACTTGATTCTTCTTCTCTTGTCTACTCTGCATTATTGATTCTATTATATATAGCAAAAAAGCTGAATCCCCCAACTCAAATACAGTCACGTCATTCCACCACTAAAATCACTTCATTCAGTAACCTTCATAGATAAGATCCATTTTCCTCATCATTATCTATAAGCTGCTCTTTATGTCCTCACCAACATCATCTAATCCCACTCTCCTATCCATTCACCAGGCTCTCACCACAGTGATAAGTTTTTCAGGGAAAATATATGGGAAACACCAACATACTGCACTGCATTGGAGAGATATTTTCTAAATAGTACTCCAATAACTAGATATAGCTCTTGTCACTTCAAAAGCTACACATCTTATTCTTCACCGTTTACTACTTGAAGAATCAGCAGCAACTTAATACTAGGCATTACAGTGTCATATATTTTAGTCATTTTTATGGTATTTCTAGACATAATACCATAGGCATCCGACATAATGTTTAAGTGGAAAAGGATTCAGTTTCTGCCCTACAGCTTATAAGTGTATGTAAGCATCCATTCAATATCAAAATTGAATTTAAAATTTCCATTTCTGAGATCATATGCTTTTAAAATTTAGGGTTCATGGATATAGGGCTCTACGGATAGAATTAATTTGAGCTGTATGAAACTAGAAATCTATACCTTAATTTTATAATTATTTATATATATTACCCTTAATTATTTAAACCAGTTTACCTGCTAACCCTGTATCCTTTTAATAATGCTATTTATACTAGAGAAAGCAGTAAACCAAAAAGATTCTCAGTTGTTACTCTAGCTTCTCCTCAGGGCCTCAAGAGATTTAATGTGTCAGTCTAGCTCTTGTAAATGCCCTAGCTACAGCTCTTTTTATTATGTTCTCATATAATCTTCTCATGTCAAGGGTCTTCACTCACTTGGAGCATACTTGTGGGCTTAGGCGGAGACTCTACAGACTCAGCATATTTCTGTATTGTATCTTTGAGACCTATTACTGGGACAGACTTGAGTAACTGACACAAAACAGCCATTAGATGACACACAAAGGATTAGATGAACTGGTGTGATAGCCTCTCAAGCAATTGTAAAAACCTGAGTTTAAACTCTATTTGTAAGTAACTGAATTAGAGAAATATATTTTCTTCTACTTTTTAGTGATTATGCTATTTTATCTTTGTTTGACTTCAAGTGATCCTGATAAAACCTGAGTTGTTACATTTTCTAACATGATTCAAATCTATTTGTTTAAGACATAATTGTATATATATATATATATATATATATATACACAATTGTATATGTATATATATAATTATATATATATAATACCTGAAGGAATTCTTAAAACCCAAAAGAGCAAGCCACTGATTGGAAGAAAATATTTCAGATAACATATATCAGAGAAAAAGATGTGTATCTAGACCTACATTGTCCCTTTTACTACTAACCATATGTGGCTATTTAAATTTAAACAAATTTAAATTAAATTGAAAATTCAGTTCCTTTGTTATGTTATCCTCATGTCAAATGCTAAATGGTCATATGTGGCTAATGGCTGCCATATTGGACAGCATGTAAAATTCTATCGTATAGAGCTAGTCTCTTTAATATAAAGAACTCCTATAAAACAATTAATGAAAATACTATGTCCACAGACTGGGAAAACTCCAATTTATAATCAACAGGTACATGATTAAGCACATAATGGTAATTATAGATAATAAAACACTTCACCAATAATAAGACATTTTTCATATATATAAAGCATAAAAGAATTGCAAAGACCTATGCTGAGCCAAAGAAGCCAGATATACACATACACATTATGAGATTCTATTGAGATGGAGGTTAAGAAATTATCAAACTAACCTATGGAGACTGAAATCATTATAGCTGGTACTTCTAAAAGAGTAGAGAGGGATTGACTGGAACAGGATTCAATGCCTAGTACACATGCACATATGTAAGCCAATACTCAGTGATCTCCTTCACTGAATATCAAAGAATTACAAATTAATAACTAAAGCAATACCAGTACTCACTAACCAAAATGGCTAAAATTTAAAAAATGCAGTCGCTTATGTTGATAAAGAGTTAAGTGAAATTGGAACATGCATACACTGCCTGTGGAATTGTAAATTGATATAACCACTTTGGAAAACAGTTAAGCAGTATCTAGTAAAGTTGAATATGTGCATATGAACTGGCAGTTCTACTCATAGATATTTATCCCAGAGAAATTCACACATCTGTTTGCCAAGAGACATAAAGAAGAATGTTCATAGCAGCACTATTTATAATACACTTGTCCCTTGGCATGCACGGCGGATAGGTGCTCAAGTCCCTTATATAAAATGTCCATAGTATTGCATATAACCTATGCACATCACCTGTATACTTTGTCATTTCTAAGCTATTTATGATACTTAATGCAATGTAAATGTTTTGTGAATAGTTGTTATACTGTATAATGAATACTGACAAGAAAAATGTACATTTTCAGTACAGATCCAACCATCATAGCCTTAACTACATAGTACACACCAGCAACAACCTAATATTTCTTTCAAATATTTTTTATTACAGGTGATTGAATTCAAGGATTTGGAACCAATAGATACAGAGGGCTGACTGTAACTATAAACTGGAAACAATCTAAATGTTCTTTAACAATCTAGGGATAGATAATATAATACCAATATGATGAATTCCTATACAGAAATAAAAATGAACACATCTCAACTATATGCATAAACATGTTTGAGTCATACAAATATAATGTAAAGTAAAAGAACCCAGGAAGAAAAACAGTACATAATTTAAGATGCTGTTTGTACAAAGCTTAAGAACAGATAAAACTGTTCTCTGGTGTTAGGATGATGATTTTATTTTTGAGGGCAGTAAGAACAAAGTGGTATGAGGGAACCCCTGAAGTACCAATAAATTTCTCATTTTAGATCTAAATGCTGCTTTCATGGTGCATTAACAAATCTCGTCACTTCTGTACAATTCTGATATGTACCATTTTCTCTACTTGCTTTACACTTAAAATGTTTGCTTTAAAAAATTAAAGAACCTTTGTTTATCAAAATATACCATTAAGAAGTGCAAAGGAAGACAGAATGGAAGAATATATTTGCATTGCATAGTATTTATAGAAAGTTTCCTATGAGTTACTAAATGACTCCTGTAACATTTATCATCTCAGATAATCTTCACAGCAACCACATGATTAGTCCCATTTTACTGAATCGGAGACTGAGGCTTAGGGGGTTTGAGTGCCTTTCTTCAGATTACAAACACATGCTAACTCCAAACCCATGTTCTTATGCTCTTAAGTCATACAGCAAAATGCTATAAGGATCTGGGCAGTCATTCTTCAAGCCATAATTATATCACTATTTTTTTCAAAGTTGTATTATACACACACACACACACACACACACACACATATATATAAATAAAATTAAAAAATATTTTTAAAGGTACATATGTACTTACTTAATATACTCCTTGAAGTACAAAGAAACGATATGGTGGATCAGAAAGCACAGCTTTGGAGTCACAAGGAATCATGAGACTATTACATACTGTGTGGTCATGGAAACAACTTCTCTGAATTTTGGTCTCCTGCTTGGTAGAATGGCATTACTTTTATATATAAATCTAGAATACTGCTTAGAACTGTGGAATGAATGAATGCTCTTTTAACATGACAAAAAGTGGTAACTACTTACAATGAACATTCTTTTAAATATGTTAAAAAGACTGAAATATTTATTGTTATGTGCACTCCAGTGTGGTGTACAATTTAAGTTGAAGCCTAAGTAATTGTCTGTGTTTCAATACCTTCTACATATGCAGGAAAGTTCTATGTATAATAATGAATGGAATGTATCAAATGTAAGCAAAAAACAACTGCTGGAAATAAAATTTCTTTATTTTTATAAATTTTTTATATAAAGGTATAGCATATTTGTAAATTTTAATTACATATTATATTTTAACTTTAAAATAAAAACAGTAAAATTAAAAATGAATAAATAAAAGTTGAATAGTAATTTTTTAACTCCTTAGACTTACTATCAGAAGGCAAATTGAAAAGTGTCGGTCCATTTGTATAATATTTAAATTTTTAAAAATTATGTACATATATATTTTTTCAGTTTTCAAAAATCCAATTTTTGGAAAGTAATTCAGGCCACCATTTCCATTTCTGGAATCTGATTTCAGTATAAAGAATTTGGACATGTTATTCCTTTCCAAATGAATTAAAGCACATATTTGTGTAACTATTTTTGAATCCATTTGCAGATTTTATTCAAAGTGTTTATTCAGATGAATTATAATGCCAATAAAAAAGCCAAGTCTTTGATCCAGTCTTCTCTAGTGAGCTGAGACAGGGATTTTCTTTCAAGTGATATTGACAAGTTGTTGTCTTTCATTGGTAAAAAGCATCTCTTGGTGTACTATGCCACATAGTACACCAGACAACTGCATTTACCAAGGAATCCCTTAAACTTACTGTAACTTAAATCCTAGGAAATTTAATTCATAGTGATAATGACCATATCTATGATTTGTTTCATTTTCAGTATTTTGCCTTCCCCAAAGATTCTTGGTGAATAATGCAATGAAGAAAACTGTTCGAAATTGATTTTAATTTTTAAAACTCGACCAGCCTCAACAACAATCAATGAAACAGAACCATCTTTTGCAGTCATGCTTAAAAATTTTGACTGGTTTACATTAACTTTTCAAGACATTTCTTAACATATTTTCGTTTTACTCAGAGTCACTAGATCAAAGTTTTCCATCACATTTTTATGGGTTGAATCCTATATCCCTATATTCATATGTTAAAGTCCTAACCACCAGTACCTCAGTGTGGCCTTGTTTGGAAATTGGGTCATTGCAAACGTAATTAGTTAAGATGAGGCCATACTGAAGTAGGGTGGTATCCTCATAGGAAATTTGGACAGAGAGACACATAGGCAGAACACCACATGAAGACTGGAGTTATGCTGCCCCAAGCCAAAAAACTGAGAAAGCCAGGAGAAAGATCTGGAAGAGATCCTTCCGTAGCACCTTCAGAGGGAGTAGAGGACTACTGACACCTTGATTTCAGACTTCTGGCCTCAACAACTATGATATAGTACATTTTTGTTGTTCAAGCCACTCAGTGTGAGATACTCTGTTGTAACAGCCTTAGCAAACTAATACCCACATCATATACTTATTAAAACCATTAATAAAATTAGGTAACAGGAATTAAACAAAATGGAAGTTACTGCAAATAATTTCTCTTTTTTACTTAACCTCTCCTCTAAGTTCAGCTGCATATGCAAAACTAAGTGCAGCAATACTAATAGTTAGCTTATCTTCGAAAGTGCTTCATTCTGTGTGGGATGCATAATTCCTACATTGCTAGGTAGACACTTATTTTTTTTAATGAAGTTCCTAACATAAAAGAAGAAAATAACAATTGAAAGAGGCATTTGACATAGAGGCAAAGATGTACTCTGATAGCATTATCATAAACATTATCCAAAAGAGGATATCCTGAGAGCAGATGTGAATCTACCTCTAAAAAAGACAGGGTGGATCGTGATAATATAACTTAGTGCCTAACAAACTTGTTCTTCTGAATACAGGCTACCAAGTAATATCCAGATTATAATTTGGCTGAAGTGGCCTATAAGGAGAGATTTCACCAGCCAGAAATAAATGTTTGTAAGCATCCTCACACTGCATTTAAAAAAATTGGAATGTTAAGATATAATAATTAGTGCCAAATAGTCTTCCTGAGGCCAATCAGCACTGAATAATCGAGAGTACCGTACTAATGACTACATCAATAATATTATTATGATAAAGCTAAAACTGAAGATGTACCATGTGCCAGATATTAAAAATTTTAAGACTTTCTATTCAGTCTCTTATTTAATCTACCCACAGACCATCCCTGTAAGGTAGGTTCTATTAATATATCCATTTTACTGATGGGCAAATTAAGTTTCAAAGCAATTAGGCCACTTGTTCTGAGTAAACTAGCAAAGCACAGATATGCAATTACAGGTCTGTCTGGCTTTGGAGCCTGTGCCTTCAGGCTTCACTTCCCTCCTCCCAGAACAGTGCTACTATAGGAATGACCTCTTATCCTCAGTGACCAATTCTCTCTCTCTCTCTCTCTCTCTCTCTCTCTCTCTCTCTCTCTCTCGCTCTCTCTCTCTCTCTCTCTCTCTCTCTCTCTCTCTCTCTCTCTCTCTCTCTGCCTTTTTTTTTTTTTTTAAGATTTCCACAACTAGTTTATTTGAAGGAAAGACGGTATGACAGATATTTGGGATCTTGTGAGCTGATAAATTTTTAGTCTATAGCAACTGAATATAGTGTTACAGATTGGAAGCAAAGAGATGGAGAATCAAAGGAGGCAAGACATTGGCAAATATTTTTGTTAGGTGTTCATGTTGTGGAACAGTAAAAGCCATTGACTTCCCCTCCTGAGTTGTAGTTAATTTCTGTAACTGAAGTACTTTAGTCTTCATGGATGTCAGTCTTCACAAGCCTTAATTCAGCTTAAAAGAAGAGTGTGGCAGATTCATCAGTCTCCTGAGACATTGTATCATGTGTTGCTACAGAAGCACTTTGCATTTAAAATGTTCAGAAACATTATGCTTTAACTATAGGAGTTAAAAGCTTTAAACTCTAGGCGATAGTAACAGACTTAAGGTAGTGAACATAGAAATATGGTAGCAGTACCACAAGAAATATTGACAGATGATCCTGTGAATCAAAATATTTTGCTAACAAATGTACTACATAGAATCCTATTTTGAGACTCTACTAATAAATACCTAGCAAAGAACAGGAAGTAAATAAATTTATGTGATTATGCTATGTTTTCAAGTACATAATTTATTTAATGCTATTATTTGTGTCAGCTATAACTTCACCATACATTTTTTTTAAATAAAATGTTTTGATATTCATTGGTCTCCTACAATCTAAATAGCATCAGAGAAAGGAATAATTATAGATAAAACTGCATCTTCTCATCCAATCATTAATAACTAATATATCTTTGGAGGGAAGAGACAAAAATTCTAAACAAAAAAAAGTTGTGTTAAAGCAACTTGATTCTGGAGTAGAGACTAGAGGAATAAAAGGTCAAGAGCTACTTCTCTAGGTTCATGACAGAACCTGTTCCCTAAATTCACCATTGTTATACTTTAAGCAGAGTAAAGAAAACGCCACAATAATGGAGCAAGTGATAGTAATGGCTTGATATTAATGACATGACAGGTCGATATTTTATTTGGAATTCCAAAAGGTGCAGTGTTTGATAAATATGATTTAACATAAATTGTATTTTCTCACTAGGAAATTCAAATAATATGTACCAATTTTTAAAAATCAGCATCAGTATCATATATATATATACAGATAGATAGATAGATAGATAGATAGATAGATAGATAGATAGATATTTAATATATATATAAAATTATATATATAAAATTACACATATATATTATATATATATAATTACAAAAATGAGGATGTGTTAATTTCAGGGAATTAAGAATATATTTATAAATTAGGCATATGTATGTAACAGAAAAATATAACACACAAAATAACCAAAAAATATAAATATTCAAGTGGAGGACAGCAAATGGTTGAGAAGGGATATAATTTGATACAAGTCTAAAAATTAGTAATCACTTCATAATCAAATAAACTAGAAGTAGTCTAGTTTAGAGGTCTATTCACAGAAAAGGTGGTGAAATGAGCAAAACTATAAAGAAGCACACATCTAACATTTCTCAAATATTAGTATGTATCAGGAATTAGGTTGTCACAATATGCTTATATTAGTTCACTTTGTTCTTATGAAAACTGTCAAGCGGACATTATGGTCATTTTATACTTGAGTAAACTTAGATTCAAAGAACGTTACTTGCTTAAGTCATACAAGTAGCATATAATAGCTAATAGGTAATAAATTGCATCTATTGAGGTAATATGATAATTAGGGTAAGTAAATATTGTATAAGCCAAAGGAGTAGGAATTTCAGAAGAAGGTGGTGTATCAGAGAGGACAGAGTCAGGGATCTGTGCTCAGATACACTTGGTCTCAAATTCTGGCTCCATTAGGCACCAGCTATGTGACCTTGAAGATATGTGTGGATAATATAATTTTATATATTTATAAGTATATCTTATATATGATATGTAATACATTTTAATGTATTATTGAGATGAAGAAAATGTGACCATATTTTATTAAAATATTTACACTGCAGATGTTTACTTAATGAAAATCAGAAGAAGCTGATAATGATTGTATAAGGATTAAAATTAAAATGTTTACACTACACACTTTTTCCTTTGACATTGATGCAAAGCAAGGTACATGTGCTCTGATGTTCATTGCAGCTTTATTTACAGTGGGCAAGACAAAGAAACAACCAAAGTGTCCATCGATAGATGATTGTATAAAGAATATGTTTTACGTAGACACAATCGAATACTATTCTGCCATAAGAAAAGATGAAACAGTGCCATTTGCTACAACATGGATGGATCTTGAGATTATTATACTAAGTGAAATAAGTCAGACAGAAAAAGTTGAGAACCATCTGACTTCACTAATATGTGGGATATAAAACTGAAAGCAACAAAGGAACAAGACAAACTAATAAACAAAAATTTATAGACACAGACAATAGTTTAATGGTTACCAGAGGGTAAGGGGTGAGAGGGATGGTAGAAGAGGGTAAACAGGGTCAAATATATGGTGAAAGAAGGAAAACTGACACTGGGTGGTGAACACACAATGTGATATATAGATGATGTATAACAGATTTGTACACTTGAAACCTATGTAACTTTACTAACCATTTCCACCCCAATAAATTTTAATTAAAAAAAGATACAGAAATATTTGGAAGTGCATAAAATTCTACTGTGGTAAAAGGAAAATGTGTTGAATTATCTCAACTTTATCAGGATCATGGAAAACAAGATCATCACCTAAATGTAAAGGTATGTTAGTTAGGACACCTTTGGCTCTTCTGCAAAACAAACATCTCCAACATCTTAGTGGCTAAAAACTACAAAGTTTCCTCTTTGTTCAATGAAAATATGATCTACTGATTCTCCCTGACAAGTGGCCTTCACGCCTCCCTGACAATTCTGCTGACAGAAACTCCACTATGTTGTAGCTTCATGATTTGGATCATAAGGTCTCCAGATTAAAAAAAAAAAAAAAAAAGAAAAGAAAAAAAGAAAGGCAGGGGAGGAGAATGCTAAATATTCTCCATTGAGAGTAACTCAGAATCCATTTCTACTCAGAACCTTCATCCGCACCTAACAGAAAGAAGGTGGAGGAGCAAAAGCATCCTTATGGGAGAGAAAAGGACCAAATGAAATAAATATGAACTATCCTGGAAGTCTACCAAAGAGCATGAAGAGATAGGGCTTTACATTTCAGAAGTGTAGAACATGCTTGACACAATCAGTGAGAAATATGAAAGAGAGAAAATGTTTAACAAAAGCATGGTAAAGTAGCACTGAAGGTCCAATTAGAGATCATGGATTTATGATAGTGTCAGTCCTCATGCAATTTTGATTTTTGGAATGTACAGGAGAAAGACTGAATTGACATAGTTGAGAGTCAAGGGGGAGAAAATTACATTGCAATAACAGGGAAAATTTAAATAATTTTCTTATAAAACATCGGGTCTGGGTTGAAAGCCTGGGCCCAATAGATTTTGGTGGTGACTGCTGCTATAGGTGCCTAGACATGTGAGTAGATTAAGTTATAGTAAAGCAATAAGAAGAGCCATTTTCAGCATCAGCATCTTTTCTGACCAATGGTCAACATCTCTAAAATTTAGAAAGAAAATTGTCCCATTGGATGAATGGACACTGATAAAGCAGCTGTGTGCTCTTTGCCTATCCATATGAGCCTAACAATGACGTTTTTCTAAAACTGCCTATTTTGGGTAACGCCTTACTTTTTGCATGACAGGCTGACTCAAATCTTATTGCTGAAGCTCTTTGTATTGGGGATGAACTCATGTTACTATCACACAGGGCATTAAAAAGGAACAGTTCACACTTGAAATTGATGTTCATATGAATGGAGTATTATGCCAGAAAAAAATGTGTCTTCTAAATTAATGAAAATAACAGCACATCTAGAATTATTTTCTGCTATCTACATTGGCCAGTAATGTGCAATAACAACAACAACAACAACAACAACAACAACAACAACAACAACAATAATAATGTAAGAAAGGGAAGGGAAAAAAAAACTCCATAGCCTCATAGTCACGTGGAAATTGGGAAGCCATAATTAGTATGATGGGGTTATCTTGCCTACATTTTATTGAAAGGAATGACATCCATATATTAACCTGAACTATGATCTTATAGTTAGTCATATAAAACCATTTAAAATGTTGACTGCCCATTTTCAGTTAATTGTCACTACTATTTGTTGGCAAATAAATAGGAAAGAGTACTCATTAAAAATACTGACTCATGTTCAATTATATTTTCAGGAAAACAATTACTAAAGTCAATTACTTTAAAAAAGAGAATGTCAAGCATTTTAGGAAAATACTTGTAGTGTCGGATCACAAATATATCATTGAAAATGTACTTTTTTATTTTATAAGTCAGAAGCATTTAATTTTGAGTTTTTAAGCTTTCATGTTGGGTCACTACCCTACTTAAAACTTCCCTAAGAGATATCTCATCAGTATCAATCTCAGCATTTAAGTAGCTATGTATACTGTAAGTGTATTTGGGTTCTGGTATCTAATCTCACTACTAGGTGTTTGGTGATTTGTGAATGCTTCTTCTTGATCCTTAGACTGGCCCTATTCTGTTCAATATTTGTAATAATAAAAACCTATAGCAGCATCCAAGCCATATGTACAAAATAGTACATTTATGATACCAAAAATAAAGTCAACAAAATTACGTGATTGTTTTCATTATTTAAAATTGAAATGAAAATCAGTTCATTATGATTTAATGTTTAGACAAATACATTGGAGAATTCAAAATTTTTCCTGTCACATTTGACTAAAAAGTATGGTGAATGGATTCTCCAATGGTGAGTGTAGATTTAGGCTTTATGTGTCTTCCTCTACAACCTGTTTTCTTGTATGGACTGAAAATGCACCTTGTTTTCTCTACCTCTTTAGCCATTATTACATAATAGATACTAAATAAATGTTGGTTTAATCAACAATCACGTTCATTAAGCAATTCTGCTAGACATCTTTCTACATATTATTAACCAAAATATAATTTTTTAAACATTAAATTTATATTCAGAAATTTTCTTTTTATACTATATTTTAGTATACTCTCACAACACAGTACATTCTTTTGGCTTTTATTGTAAGTTATGCTTTATAGCTATAGCTTTGTATTGGACAATTATATTTGAGCTTTTTTTTAAATCAAAGACTTGGTTTTCTTGCTATCCTTTAATATATATTACATTCTTATTGTGAATCTTGTTTTTCCCTATATTTTTATTGTATAGTACACTGAACAATAATAGATACAATATATTTCTGTTTAATAAAAAAATGAATAAATAAATTTATGTGCTCATTTGTATTAATTGCAAACAGAAGGAGCCAGGACTGGTAAATTTTGAACTGCAATGTGTTGCTAAAGAGGGAGCAATGCAAATGTCACATATCCATTTCATGATATAGAGTAATCCTTGAACATGTAAGGCTTACAGTAAATTAGTTAAATATATCCTATTGGGTAATCAAATATTTTCAGATGATTTGTACAAATAAATGGATTGTTAATAACATAATCCTCTTTCATTACTGGTGAAATTAGTTGATTTCAAATTTCAATACAATAGGTTTTGTTTCTTTTATGTTCATTATAAAATAAAAGTGATAGATACAAAAATAAGATTTCATTAAAAGTAGCATTCACCTGAAATAAATGAAACTAAGTAATTTTTTTAATGTTTCCAATGACTTTGTCTATCTAGAAATGCCATTTCCGTGAAAATACCGAAGACATTAAAGGAGAAAAATCAGGCTTTGAGGAAATATATGCAGTGTGAGTCTTAGCTTTAAACACAGGGCATAGGAGAGTGACTGTTATATAATTCACAAGAGTTTATCTTTGCACATTTGTCAGCCTATAGGAGCACCAATATTATATTGGGCTCTTGGGTCCTCGCAGTTAAGAGATCACTCACAATACATTGCCACATTAGCCCTAGCCTTAGCCCTAGCTTTATTTTGAATTTTAGATTCCTTCAAATGAAAATCTTCCCCACACATTTTTATGCTCCTTCATTTATTTACAGTCACTGAGGTTGCTTGAGGAAACTCCCTGAGAACTGTCCAAACTGTGATGTTTCTTTGAGAAAAATAAATTATCACTGATTCCCCCTGTACACACATAGGTACAGACACACGTATACACACACTAATTAGAGATCAAATCCCAGACACAGTTGGGGATTTGTTTTTCGCATATCTTTTTATGATATAAGTAAATTTTCTTCTCTTATTGGCATTTTTAAGACATAAGAAATTTTAAATATTACAACAGGTAAGTTTAGATTCTATGAACATACATGAGCAAGATCATTTGGGAAGTCAATGTTTACACACTGATAGATACTGATAATATTTATTGTAAACAGCATGATTTATCTTAGCTAAAACCATAAAACATGTAATAGTTTTATATATTAACACATGTAATATGCAGACCATTAAGAGTTAACAGTTCTAGGCCTGGTCTAAGTCAGTATTATATTCACACATCTTAGCTTTTCGTTTTCCAAAATCAATATCTGCAAATAATAAATGAGATCCCAGAGGGTTGAGTTAAGCTCCAACCACCACAAAGCAACTCTGCAATTGGTCATTGACTTAATAATATAGGTGAGTGCCACACTATAGAACATCTTTAGCACACTATAATAGAAAATTAATAGCTTTCAAATCAGCACTAGGTTTACCCTAAGGGTTACATAATAGCTTGAGTTAGAACAATCACCCAACTCAAAGAAGTATAAAATGCCATAAAACCTGAGAAAGACACAAAAGCTCCAACATTATGCTTAATTTGTTCCATGTACACTGTATTCTCCTTACACAACAAAAGGCTTATAATAAACCTGTCACGTTAAAAACAATGTGCTAATAAGTTGCATTGCAGTGGTGTCCATGGTGTCCAATGAAGTTCATAAATCACCAGAGGGATTTGCATATCAGAATCAAGAACTTGTGCATTGTGAGCCTTCTTCCTTAAAATTAGTAATAAGTTAAACATTGTACACATGTCCTCATGCCATTGTAACACTTAAAAGGTAAAAGTTTCCCTATGAGAAGCAAAAGCTTTGTTTATTTCCCCTTTCACATGATTTTCTGTTCATCCATTGATTCCAGAATGATACTCTGACTACAGATTCTCAAAGTAAATTCAAGAAGAAGAGCATTAAAAAAGAAAGGAAGGAAGGAAGGAAGGAAGGAAGGAAGGAAGGAAGGAAGGAAGGAAGGAAGGAAGGAAGAAAGAAAGAAAGAAAGAAAGAAAGAAAGAAAGAAAGAAAGAAAGAAAGAAAGAAAGAAAGAAAGAAAGAAAGAAAGAAAGAAAAAAGAAAAATTAAAAGGTAACTTTCTTATTTATATATAATTAGTTTACAGAGCTGAGTAACAATGGTACCAAGGACTAATAAGAGTCAAGAAATGAGACCCATACCATCCTAAAGTAATGTCAGAAAATTTGTGAGCTGCACAACATAAAATATCCTCTGTAAGGAGACAATAGCATGTGACAGAATATCAATTATTCATTTACCCATTTTTTCAGTGCTAGAGAAATCTATGGATATGAACCGCCCAAAAATAAAACTTGGAGGGTTTTCAGTTTTACAATGAGCATGTTAAAGACAGGCAGAGAGTAAACAAAGTAGTTCCAAGCTTTATAAAGTTATTATGTTTCCTTCTATTACTTGACATTTTAAAAACAGATCAGTTCACATCTTTACAAAAACACTTTTTACCTCAAAGGAAAGCCAAAAATGAGTCAAATTGTTAAAAGAGCAGATATATTTTCTAATTCTGCTTGTGATGTAAAGTATATGGCTTAAATGTGTATTTTCAGGTGTTGGACACGGAATCCAAATAACTATACCTCAAACTCTAAGATTAGCAATTATCTTGAAGTGAAAAAATAAAAAAAAACAGAGCCAGAACCAAACAAGACAAAGAGCATAATAACAGATATTCTTGAGAAAACATAGCCGCTAAAGCATAATGGAGACTTACCCACAGACTGCCAACATCCAGGCATTTGCTAAAGCTAAAAGCACATGGCATTTTTCCCCGCAGGCTAAGTTGTCTTTTACTTTTCAAGGAGTTTCATCACCTGATTTAGCACTATTTCAAAGATTTGGGATAGCAAAAACAAAAATCTTCCTTCTTGCTTTTTTTTCCCTTCTAGTCCTTTCTCAGTGGCTTGTGCCACGCACACAAAATGGCACCTTTCTTTCAAAGCGGAAGCAGCTTTATATACCAAGCATGTGTATGTGAGTATGTCACAAAACACCGGTTTCTTATCATGCGCTTGTTAGCTTGTCCAATCTATGGCAATCACTTCAGTCCCAGGGGTTGAAAGACAGAAGACGCAGGGAAAAGGGAAGCAAAAGCTGAAGAAAGATCAATACCGCAATGTGAAACAAGAAGTGTAGGCTATTTACTTTTCATTGATCTGATGATGCAGGAGAAACACCTCAAACTGGCATTAAATTGAAGGAATACATCTTATGTGTTTTTTTCACTCAAGGTCAGGAAGGAGTGAGAAAGAAATTAAAACAAACAGAAACTAATCACAAGAGTACAATAAAACTATTAATCCATATTACAAACCCACATAGTAACTTAATTAAATTTCAGGTTGAATGAGATTCACAACAAAAGATGCTGTTTTTGTTTTTGTTTTGTTTTGTTTTAAATTGTTTTAACTTGTACCTGGAACAACTACAAAAACAATGGTATATGAGGACTGAATTGGATCAACATTTTATGCCTGGCTAGAGGCCCAGCATTACTTTGCAATAATCCCAAGGAAAAATATGTTCCCATAGGGATATTTAGAAATAGGCTCTATTCCAGCCACAGGAAAAGTACTGAACTTTAAGTCCTAGGCTTTAATGTAAAGATTCCCTCCCCTGCAAAAGATCACAAATGGTTTTCAAAACAGGTAATCCTAAAGTTCTGTGCCATTCTGCCTTCAGATTAGAAAACTCTAATATATTTAGATTTAAAAATTTAAATATATGCAAACAAGCAACAGACTCTAACATTTGAAACTCCTATAGTGATATGTAACTGAGACTTGAGAGACTGAATATATCTCTTTGACATCAATGTTATGTAAAGAAAATTCTGAGCTTTTATTCATTTATCTGTTCATTCATTCATTAATTTACATGAGTTTCTGTGAGGGTCACCATATGCATGCCTAATATACACAGATGTATTTTTACTATGGTTTTGAAAAATATCCTGGCTTTATATGGACCAAAATTTCAGAATTAGAGAATCTAAGGCATTGAAATTAAATTTTAAAGTTTATGTTTTGTGTATCTAGTATAGAATTTTTACTTTGTGGTTATCTTGAGGTTTATATAAAACATCTTACAGTTATAACATTCTATTTTAAGCCAATAATTTCAATCACATAAAAACTCTACCCTTTTACTCCCTTCTCCCACATTTTGTGTTTTGGTGTCACAATTTACATCTTTTTGTATTTGTATACATTAACAAATGATCGTAACTATTTTTAATGCTTTTGTCTTTTAACTTCATATTAGAGTGATTTACACACAACTATTGCAGTATTAAAACATTCTGAATTTGAATATATACCAGTTGTGAGTTGTTGTTGTTTTTGTTTGTTTGTTTTTTACCAGTGTATTTTATATTTTGGTATGTTTTCATGTTACTACTAACTCTTGTCATTCCAGTTCAGCTTGAAAAACTCCCTTAAGAATTTCTTATAAGGTAAATCTAATGGTGATGAACTCCTTCAGCTTTTGTTTGTCTGGGAAAACTTTAGCTCTCCCTCATTGCTGAAGGACAGCTTTGCCAGGCAAACTATTCTTGGTTGGTAGTTTTTCTTTCTCTCAGCATTTTGAACATATCATCTATTCTCTCCTGACCTGCTAGGTTTCTGCTGAGAAATTGGCTTATAGCCGTGTGGAGTTCCCTTGTGTGAAAGAAAGGTTTTTTTCTCTAGATGCTTTCAAATTTCATCTTCAGCTTTGATTTTTGATTTTGATTTTTGATTATCTTTGATTTTGATTTTATAATGTGTCTCAATGAAGTCCACTTTTGGTTGAATCTGTCTGAAGACTTATGAGTTCCATGAATCTGGATATGTATCTCTTCTCAGATTTGGGACATTTTCATTGTGGTAAACATTTCATAATGTATACATATATCAAATCATCAGGTTGCTCAATTTAAATATATACAATTTTATTTGTCAATGATGCCTCAATAAAGGTGGAAAAATAAAGTTCAAAATTGATAACTCAGATGGTAGAAAAAAACAAGTTTGTCAATTCCATCTTGAATCATCCAAGAGAGACATTTATTCTCTGTACTCTGAATTCATGTTTTGCTATTTAATCACAATTATAACTCATCCATCCTCTATAAAAAAACAAACAAACAAAAAAAAAACAAACAAAAAAACATCCTTCTTTGAATTTGCTAAATGAGGATGTTGGCTATTTTAGAAGAAATGAATGAAAAGAACACAGGGCCAGCCATAACAGCTATACATTTCATTAAAACAAAGGAATTGTTCTTGCCTATTGTAATAGCCTTACTCTGCTCTCATCAAGTTTACTACAAAACTTGTTTTATTTAAAGGCCAAAATTTCTCAATAAAGTGGTTATTTCTTTTCATTTGATCAATAGCCAAAGATGATATGTTCCTTAAAATTGATTTTATTAAGTGAAACTATAGGAAAGTTACACCTCAATTTTGCTTTTCCTAAAATTTCACAATAATTCTCCTGTAAAGTGCTGAAATACATAGTTTTTTTTCCTATTCATACATATTAACTCTAAGGCTTAAGTTTTACTTCTAAAAATCTTAATGACAATTTATCTTATTAATTCCTCAATATAATAATTTCTAGAGATTCCAGCATTTATCTCTAAACATATTTTTTAATTTGAAATAACGTCTGTCTTTGTTGAGTATTCAAAATATGAACAAGACTAAAAAGAAATGCTAGAGATACATATTTATGAAAGCTATAAATATATAAAAAAGTCTTATGTTCTATGGACATCTAAAGCATCCCTTTCATATTTAGAAACATGTTTGGAAATATATTTCAATGTTCTTATAAAATCTTAATTTTGTACCTACTCTATTACAAGAAAATTGAAGAACTTGCTCATTTATTGCCTCCCTCTCCCCACACCTTTCATATTATATATTTTTTTTTTCAATTAGACACTCTTTAAACTGGCTAGCATTTAAACTATCATTAATATTGAATGTTTTTGACTTATCAAAATTTAGAGTAATTTAACAAATCAGAAGATAAACCTTTATGAAGGTTTTTATTGAAGACATGGTAATTATTTCCTTCAATCTCAGATTACCTGGAAACTAATTATGGATTGAGCTTTTACAAACCATAAACATTTTTATATTCATTTTTTTTTCTTACACAACTTCACTTTTAATTGAATGGCTTCATGGATGTGTCACTACTCCCTGTTTGGCAGAAGTCCAGAAAGTTTCTCTGCTAGGTCAATCTGCTAAAAGCATGCTTAGCCAGTAAGCAAATTTGTGGTAAGGAGCAAACTTGATGCAGTCACAGCAGCAAACATGGTATGATCAGATACACTCTAGTTCAGACTTATTCTTAGCACCTGAGGCTAATCATGGCTGGCCAAAAGGGCAAAGTGGCAGAACCATGTTATAATGATTTCTTAGGTGGAATGTGATGGGAAGTTGTCATTTCACCATACGTTCTACATATAATTCACTAGGTGGGGTAATAACTGACCAGGCTTTCTTTTGTTACATAATCAAAACTTGATCAGTGTTTGAATGTCAAGACAGGTAAGGGAAAAATTGATCGGTTGATCTGTACAATCTAGATAATTAATTCCCATCTTTATTTCTAAAACATTATCCCTATAAATTTGAAGGGTTGTAAAGAATCTGCATAGTTTTTGTCATTTCAGTTTTCATACAAACATTTTAAAACCTGAAGCATTTTACTCTGATGTTGTAAAAAATACAAATTAGGTTGGTGCAAAAGTAATTGTGGTTTAAAAGGTTAACAATAATTGCAAAAACTGCAATTTTGCACCAACCTAATATATTATTTTTTTTATTTTAAAAGGGTATAAGATTCACTTATATGGAATGAATCTAAAGATACAAAAACATTTTATGGTATGTTTATTATTCTGAATCACCACATTTTTTTGAGGTTTCTTGATTAATGATAACCTGTTTCATTCATATTAAAATATTAAAATACTTATAAGAATATAATTATTTCTTTTAATAAAATTATTAGGAAATAGGGATTGAAAGTAATTATAGAAGAGGATTTTGGGCTAAGATGAGGATATTTCTATGTTACATTTTCTTTTTCTTTTTACTGTTTATTTTTTTATTATTATTGTTTTTTAATTTATTGGGGTGACAATTGTTAGTGAAATTACATAGATTTCAGGTGTACAATTTCTGTATTACATCATCTATAAATCCCATTGTGTGTTCACCACCCAGAGTCAGTTCTCCTTCCATCACCATATATTTTATACCCCTTACCCTCATCTCCCTCCCCCCAACCCCCTTACCCTCTGGTAACCACTAAACTATTGTCTGTGTCTATGAGTTTTTGTGTCTCATTTGTTTGTCTTGTTCTTTTGTTGTTTTGGTTTATGTACCACATATCAGTGAAATCATAGGGTTCTCTGCTTTTTCTGTCTGACTTATTTCGCTTAGAATTATACTCTCAAGATCCACCCATGCTGTCATAAATGTTCCTATATAATCTTTTCTTACTGCCGAATAGTATTCCATTGTGTATATATACCACAACTTCTTTATCCATTCATCTATCGAAGGACATTTTGGTTGTTTCCATGTCTTGGCCACCGTAAACAAAGCTGCAATGAACATTGGAGCACACGTGTCTTTATGTATAAATGTTTTCAAATTTTTTGGGTAGATACCCAGGAGAGGGATTGCTGGGTCATATGGTAATTCTATTCGTAATTTTTTGAGGAACCTCCACACTGCCTTCCATTACAGCTGCACCAGTCTGCATTCCCACCAACAGTGGATGGGTTTTCCTTTTTCTCCACAGCCTCTCCAACACTTGTTACTATCTGTCTTGATGATAGCCATTCTGACTGGGGTGAGGTGATTATCTCATTGTGGTTTTATTTGCATTTCTGATGATTAGTGATGTTGAGCATTTTTTCATATGTCTATTTGCCATTTGTATGTCCTCTTTGGAGAAATGTCTCTTTAGGTCCTCTGCCCATTTTTCAATTGGGTTGTTTGTTTTTTTGTTGTTGAGCTTCATGAGTTCCTTGTATATTTTGGATATTAGCCCCTTACCGGAGGAACTGTTTGCAAAAATCTTCTCCCATTCAGTTGTTTGCCTCTTTATTTTGTCGATGGTTTCTTTTGCTGTGCAGAAGCTTTTAAGTTTCATATAGTCCCATTCGTTTATTTTAGCTTTTACTTCCATTGCCTTTGGAGTCAAATTCATAAAATGATCTTTGATATGTTACATTTTCTAACGTGACACAAACCATGATACCAATTCTTGGTCATATTTAATGACCTAACTGAACGATTGTATATATCAATTAATTTCACATTCACTGGAGGACATTTAGACAATAAGAGTTATTGCAGGTCACACTGCTGATGATCAGACCCTTCAGGCAATAAGAATCAGTAGTGAAAAGACCACTAGGAAGTAACTTCACTAACATTTCACATGGTAGTGTAAATTCCCTGGATATCCTTCTTGCCTTCATTTAGAACATTAATAAACAGTAATCTTTAATGGAGAATGTTTGCATAAATTTTTATTTTTTATTCCTAACCTACCCCCCAGCTCCTAAATATAGTCTACATGTATACACAATTATGTCATAAATTGCTGTCAACACCAAATATTTATTGAGTACTTACAAGAAAATAGTATAATTCTAATTTTATTTAAAGAAACTAAAGAGTTTCTATGGTTTTAAAATGTGTAAAGACATCATGAGACTATTTTTTAAAAAGGGAAAAAGACAAAACATTGCAAATAACTAAAAAAGTAAATGTTATATAATTATTTATTAGTTATTACATAATTTTCTTTTTTTTTTAGTTATTACATAATTTTTAAGATTTTTATAATCTCTTCATTAATCCTGTCCATATCAGCTCATCCCAATCCAGCAGGTAGATTGTTGAATAAGAATAGCCCTAATAACTCATCACTGGATTGATGCTCAAAGTTCCAGAAAATTGTTCATTATCTAAAATTTCTGTATAAAGGAAAGACTAAAGATGCACTTTTTGCAATTTAGCATTTCCATGATATTTTCTATTTAAACATTGACATGTATCTTTGTGAGGGATTCATCTTGACATGCCTGTGAAGCTTGCCTTTTCCATTGTTGATAGGTGATAAAAGTTGATTAGAAATGAATCCCGAGATGCATTTTATTAAAATTTTGCTTCCTTTTACACATAAGCATGCAATCTAATTATTTTCTGTAAAGAAAATAATTCACATGAAAGGAAGATATTGCTTCTTTAGAATTTTGAATTGAACATATTTTAATATGTGCCACATTGGATCAAATATAAGATGATCTTGAAAATAAAGTGGTCTTCTTTTTCAAAATAATTACTTAATGAAAATTATAAACTTATTCTGTTAAACATTTCTTCCTTTGCAATTAGGAAATAGATTTTGCCTTTGAGATTGAAAGTCTTAATTTGGACCATTCTGATTCATAAAGTGGGCATTTATAGGTCCCAAAAATTCTTTCCATTATAGGAGTTCAGACTTGATCAGCATTTATTTATAATTGTTGGGTATTTATTAATAAGGTCCCAGATATTTTTAATAAATGTATTTAAATATTTTTTTTATAAACAGAATTTTTTAAGTGAATCATCAAATCCGATTCCTTCTTCCATCTACAAGGTTTCTTATCTCATCTTTTCATTAAAATACTCTTTGTTACTTCTGGAAGCCAGGTCTATGTAATATCTTCCTCCTACCTAAGTGGAAGACAGCAATCAAGCTGCTGAGGCCTAAATGTCAACTCCAGAAGAAATCTGTCTTCATTTAGGTATGTATGAAATTATGGAATGCTACTTTCACTCCCGGAAAATGGGGAATAATTTGGAGTTAGATGCCATAGAGTCTAATTTTATTGGACGAGAAAATAAAAGACGTAAAAGTGTTCTTGCTCCTGAGAGAGAAGGGCAAAGATGTGAATGGAGGTTACACTTGTAGAATGATGGTAAGGAGACAGCCAAAAAAGGAGCAGATCAAAAAACTGTTAAAAGAGACTTGTTCATTGAGATGATCATTATAAAAACTGAGGCTTGTATTGTGGTAATATAAGCCCACTTTGTCCCCAAATTTTAAATTCTGCCATATATATAGGTACCTGCCGAGAGAGAGAGAGAGAGAGAGAGAGAGAGAGAGAGAGAGAGAGAGAGAGAGAGAGAGAGAGGTGGAGGGAGGGAGGGAGGGAGAGAGGGGGGGAGAGAGAGATGCGCAGAAGGAGGGAGGGAGGAAATACCTAGGCAGTCACAAATTTTAGTTGAGGTTGGTGGAATTAAAAATAATGCTTTGGAACCCTACTCCCTGAAGATTCTGCAAGGCTTAACATGTGGCTTGAATAAGTAGTAATTGGCTTTAGCCCATTCTGGATTTCTTATGTGTCAACTGGATGTAGTAAGAATTTTTAATAGTAAATTATATAATTCATTTTTTAATTTAAGGAAAAATATGTGAGTTCCAAATTTAAATAGGAAGAGAGGAGAAGAAAGGCATTTTGTGATGTGATTTGGAGATTTAAGGAGGAAGATTAAATGAATAATGAAGGTTCTTATTTGAAATAATGAGTCATTTTTAAGAGTAGTCAGCATTAAAGTTAAGGTTATGGAATGATAGGGGAAAAAAGCTTTTAGTTTGTTTTCTCTTTTCATACTCTTTGGTCAAATATAGAAGCCACATCCTTATTCCAAACGCACATAAACTGCATATTTCCTCATCTGGTATTCTAGCTTCCTACTCTTCTTTAATCTAGCATCTACTTTAACTAAACTCTTACAAAGTTTCTATTTCCTCCACCAAATCCTACCAAGATTCATATGTACTAGCTCTGATATGCTAAAACAATTCTAAAATGGAATAAAAATGCATTTAATATAATGTCATTTACTTTACATAGCCAAATCTTTGTGTATCTTTGAACAGTCAAATTTCAATTTGTTCCAATGTGTTCAATTGGCAAAATCACAGGTTTTCCATAACAAACTGCTTATCTAAATAGTGCTTATTACATGCACCATGATTCTCTATGTTCTTCTCTATGTTTTCAATTAAGCTTGAAAACAGAAATTTCTCTTTCTCTCATTCTCTCTCTCACTTGCACTCTCACTCTCACTCATTTATCTAGCTCAGCATCTGGCAAATTGTGGTTACTTGGTAATTTTTTTTTTAATGTAGTAAAACCCTAAATTCAGATATGATCCCTGTGGTATAACTTTGGGATGACTTCAGACCCCAGCTTTGGTTTGCTATCTTGTTCACCCATAACAAAAGAAAAAGAGAAAAAAAATGAATTTATGTTTACAAGACAATTGGCAGTCTACATTAAATTAATAATGGATTATTTTGGTATTAAAATCTCGATAAGCTAAAGAGTGATTTACTAATCTGAGTATAGTCTATTTGTTGCAATACTTTCTATATTAACACTAGAAATAAGGGGTTTTAATACCAACACACTACATCTGGTTATATATTTTCTTCTAAGGAAATTGACAACAAACTCAATTGAATTTAAAATCAAAGCACAAGATGAATGTTTGACAAGGAGTGAGCTGGAAAAACAAAACTAGTTATTATGCCCATCAGATCATCACTTCCCATTCAAGCAGTGGTTCTTAGTGCTTTTGGAGTTAGTGTTAACTGCTAATGTAATGTACATTTATAAGAGAAACATTAACATGTTTATTTTTTAACAACTTAATAAGAAATGAACTAGACTTAGACTAGATACTTATGAAAACTTTCCATTTTTCAAAATGTAACTAATTCTATAGGTAACATATGGACCTATCAGTAATCAATTAATAAATCAAATACGTTGCTTGATTATGAGATGAAATTAAGGGAACATGGATACCAAATTTTCTCCATTTTTGATTCCATCTCCGTGATTGGGTAGCCATAAAACAAAGAAGGCTAGAACCACAAATTTTAATTTAAATTTATTGTGAATATGAGATGAATGAAGACAGAATGATAAACAATTCATTTCAAATATGGTTCAAACTAAAATTATCTCTAGCCATAAAAAGCAGGAATTGAATTAGAACTTGTGCAGCACATAAAATTGTGTAGAAAAGCAGACCTCAAACCTCTAAGAGAATTTTAAGGCAAGCTTAGAGAAGTAACAGATATGGCCCACATAATTTGCATTCTAATATACCTTAATAATAAAACCACAATTATATTTGGAACAGCACTGTGCCCAATTCTTGCTTTTCCAAATTGCTTCTTGAGTATCCATGTGATACATTGCGGGATTCTGTAACATAGGAATTTCCACTTCCTCTCTCTTTTTTCTTGTAACTTCTACTTGACTATGAATAGAATGCTTATATATGAAACAGCCATCTTGTGTCTGTCCTAACAGAGGCCACAGCTGACAGACAGTATCAATCACCAGATGTGGGAGTAAACAGACCTTCAGATGAGTTTGACACTCAGTCTAGGAGTCTTCCAGCTGAGACCCCCAGACATTGTAAAGCAGAAATGACTATTCCTTCTATACTCTGTCTGATATCTTCACAGAAGTCATGATCATAACACATTGATGTTTTGCACTGTGAGATTTGGGATCATTTCTTACACAGCTACAGTAACTGGAAAATAAGTCATTGAATATACCAATTAGGTAAATAGACGTAATACAGGTTCTGAAGAAATCAATAAAAAATGTTAGATAACTTGTTCACGAGAATGTTCTTATCCAGGTTAAATAACATTTGAAAGCTTTGTCTTAATGTATTAGAAATGTTGCTTGCCTGTTCACTTAAATTTTCTTGAAGCTACATGGTATTACCAGGACTTAAAACCTACCATTTCAAAGGAGAGGCCAGTCTTATTAAAATAAAAAGTGCTTGCAAATAGCAATCACTCAATTGAACAAATCATATTTGGTACCAAACAGAAAATCTGAAGGTCTACGTAGATAAATAAAACCTATTAAACCAGTCCATAAAATATTCTCTCAGTATTTTGGGTGGGGACGGGGGGGAAATCAAATTTTTGTTACACGATAAGTTTGAGAATAAATCTCCATATGAGAATTCTCTGGTTATAGTTTTAAAGGAAGACGGATCAAAAAGTAGCATTTCCAAAGCTGTGTAGTATGTGCTATTTCTACACTGAATGTCACCACAAATTAATAACCATACAGAAAAGAAACCTGAGAAAAGAAAGGTTGTTCCCATATATGTGCGTCCTCCCTATGGAGATCACTTTCTATCCTTTTGTCCTATCTTATGCTGTAAGAACCCTTTCCTTCTAGCTAGCAGCTAAGCACATCTAACAAAAATGTTTTTGTATCATCTCTATTAAATAATCATCAAAAGCTTATATGAATTAAACTTGAAAATTTTTCCCATAAAATGGAAAAAAAGCATTTTTTTTAAACCTTTGTATAATCTTTGCAAATACTCACTTTTAATTAGTAGGTGTATTTTTTTCATTAGTAACATATCTAAACATAACAATAAAGAGAACATGTTTTGGAAAAAGAGAAAAGATAAAGTTGTGCTTTTACATGAATTGCTGAATGATATTGATGCACAAAAATAGAACCAGAAAAAGTCAAAAGTTTATATCTAAGTTAATGAACAGATATGGTTGGGAATATTTATCAGTAGGGACCATTTTTTATAAAAAGAAAGGGAACACAAGTGATTTTCACATTGTACTTATGTGTAAAACTAACATTATATAATTTCAATTTTACAAAATATTTTAACTTTAAGAATATGTTTACCGTTCAATCTCTTTCATCTCCTGAGTAATAAATGTAAATAAAGTTTACAAGTTTAAGATCAAAGAGTTTCTTTCTACTGATCTGTAACTATTAGAGTTGAAATCTGAAAAAGTGAATAGTCTAAACTTCTGATAATAGGCAAGGCCCTCTGTTCTATATTTCTTAGAAAAGAATATTAACAGAGTGTCTCAAAAATATATCTTATTACTGATGCTGAGTCATATTTAAATGGTAAGACTTTGCACAACAAAGACAAGTGGATTGCATTTGGTAAAACAGCACTATAATTCTAACCTTCAAACACAAGTTAAAATTTTATGAGATTTGGAACACAGATATAGTTATCTTTGCAGTAACTTTCAGCTGCAAATGAAAAAGAGAGAGAAGAGTTCAGTAACTTTGACTTTTGTTAACATTCAATTTCATTAATTTGATTAATTCAGATACAAGTCAGAACTGCTGAAAACTTCTTGAAATACATCATTATGTAGGAGAAATGTTTGTTGAAATGGAAATCAATGCACAAAATATTAATGATAGTGGAACAAAGTTTCTTTTTTCAGAGAAGAAATATGAAAAGTTAGAGAAATAAAAGAACACAGATAAAAATAACCACAAGTTAAAATAAATGTTATTATTACTTTTTGTCACCCAAGCAGTATTATAAACAAACAAACAAACAGATATATAAATAAATATTTTTGAAATCTTGGGCAGAAATAAAGCCAAAAACCTTCATCAACCAGGATTTAAGATAGATGAACAGCAAGATTAGCATTGACAACTTATTGAAACTGAGAGGTAAAACTTATTTTTATTCACTCTGAGATGATCTGACAAATGAGCCAATACCACTTAATCTGTACATAAAACAATGAGGCAAAAATAGTTTGCCTTCAATAAACACTAATGAGGTGAATACTGGTGTTTCCAACTATATTTAAATCTTATTGATTATTGACTTGATATAGGTTGATCAACACGAGGGCATATAGAGGAGGAGCAATTTGAAAGTTTATGCCATGAGTTCTTAAATATCTGAGATTCATCTCAACAATAAATGAAGAATAAATCTAAAAGTTGTATATTATACACAATTAGGTGGCTGAAGATACTCCAGGATCTTTAGACAAGAGTCCTTAGAATTGCAATTGGAATGGCTAACACAAAAGGATTTAGAAGTTTTGTTCAGGCAGGGAATTAAATTAGTCACAATTCAGGCAAGAAAATCCACCTAAAACATACATTGGGGAAAGTGCAATGTAGAAAGTAAATTTCTTTTTTAAATTTATTTTTAAATTTATTTAATTGTTTAAAAATTTATTTTTAATTATAGTTGACATATTATTAGTGTCAGGTATACAACATAGTGATTTATATAAATTACAAATAATCACTTTGATATCTTTAGTACCTATCTGACACTGTACATAGTTATTACAATACTTGTACTAGTGACTGTATTCCCTATGCTGTACTTCATGTTCTGTGACTGTTTTTACAACTGGCATTTTGTAGTTCTTTATACCCTTTACCTTACAAAGTATATTTCTTAATCAAATTCATCTACAAGGAAAGAAAATGTGAGATGTTTAATTTATATATCGATGTATTATTTGATTAATTAATGAATTTATTCTTTATTATTTCATTAAAAAATGTAATTTTGAGACTTCTGGTTTCTAGTATATCATGTGAAGAGCTTAGAAGTTGCCACTTCATCCTAATGACAACTGAAAAGCTAAACAAACAACAAAAAAAACAAAAGTCAACAAATAGTAATAGAGAAGTGCGGTTACAAGGCAAACTGCTGCCTCCAAAAGGAGAGAAACAGACAAAATACAATCAAAACTTACTGGAGCAGAAACTCTAGCACATAAACTGCTGCAGAAACCAGTACAAGGACAGGAAAGCCTAAATTATTTTTGAAAAGTTGCCAGAGGCTCAATGTGGACAAACCAGCATTAAAAATTCCATGGGGACAAAGGCATAAAGTGGTCTCCACACTTTTGTGAATTTTAGCTCCAGGAGATTTACCAGGTTCTTACAGTGAGTATCAGAAAAATTCCTTCATACTTCAAGCAGGGTAGGGGGAAAGTAACCATCTTGAAATATGCCAGAGCATTCTGTTCTTCTACCTTTGAAAGAACCTATTTTACTAGAGCCTCACTTGCTGGGGGAAGGTATATACCCAACCCCAGCAGGCTCTAGCCTTTCAGATGAGGGAAGAGAAATAGCCAATTCCAGTCACCTCCAGCTCTCCTATCACACCTAAAGGGCGAGGGGAAGCTGAGAAAGACTGGTGATGTTCGAAATCCAGGGACACAGGCTCACCAAAACTCTGAGACTCATCAGACTGTAAAATGTATCCTCTCCCTCCACACCATACCACCACCTCACTACTAATAGCCCATTCACATAAATTCCTTTTACTCCATACATCATGTCCAGATTTCAACCAAAAATCACAGTTTAAAGAGACTGAACAAGCATCAGCACCAGACATGGCAAGGATGTTGAAATTGTAAGTGGGAGTTTTAAATGTCTATTGTTAATATGCCAAGGGCTTTAGTGGATAAAGTAGACAGACTGCATGTAAGAACATTGTGGAATGGCCTCAAATGTGAACTTTATCAATATCTTTTTGAGTGTGTGTGTGTGTGTATACATATACATATATATATACATATATGGATACATACATACATACATATGAACCTACACATTAAGTTTGCAACAATTAAGTTTGTGAACTTGTTGCAACAATATCAGAGGAATTATGCATTATGAATTTGTACCAACTGTACAAACAGTTAACCAAGTTTATTATTTGGAAGTGCCAAAAAGGCTGCTTGAAAACGTTAGACAACCTGAACTTTTCGTCAACAATTCATGGCTCTTGCATCACAACAATGCACCAGCTCGCACAGCACTGTCTGTGGGGGAGTTTTTAGCCAGTAAACAAATAACTGTATTGGAACACCCTCCCTACTCACCTGATCTGGCCCCCAATGACTTCGTTCTTTACCTGAAGATAAAGGAAATATTGAAAGGAAGACATTTTGATGACATTCAGGACATTAAGGGTAATACGATGACCGCTCTGATGGTCATTCCAGAAAACAAAATCCAAAACTGCTTTGAAGGGTGGACTAGGAACTGACATTAGTTCATAGCTTTCCAAGGGGAGTACTTCAAAGATCACCATAGTGATATTCAGCAGTGAGGTATGTAGTAATTTTTCTAGGATGAGTTCATGAACTTAATTGTCTAATCTCATATATTAACTAGGTAAACTGACATTTAGAACTTAGGTTGGAACTGAGAATGAGCTACTCCCTTTAGATGATACTTGAACACCCATGAGGGTTACACTGGAGATGGAAAAAGTAGACAATTTCAAGTGTAGCAAAGTCACAATGCACAAATACCTGCTAGACTCTGGGAGCCAGGCAAGGAATTTGTGTATTAACATAATTTTCAAGTAAAGATCTAACCAGTATTCAAACTAGACAGAAAATCAAGAAAATCAAGTCAGTGGTACGGAGGGTAAATTTGAGAAACTTATCTAGAATACAGAGGAAAAGAAATTAAAAACTAAGTAAGATAAAATGTAAAAATATAACACACAAAATACCAATCTAAGCATTAAAATTATTAGTTTTACGGAGGAAGAAACAAAATCATCACAATGTACAGTGGTGCAGACAGAATTATTTTGGAGTCTAGGAAAAGTCAGGCACACTTTTTAAACACAATGTTTGTACTGATCTCTTTTCATTTCAAATGAAGAAAGAGCAAATGGAAGGAAGGGGCACAAATATAAGACTACTGTATATAATATTATTGTGGAAGAGCTGACAAAGTTATTCTCCATGATCTAGAAGAAAACATCTCTGAACATTATTTACCATTGGAAAGAGAACACATTTTTAGAAAACGCTCTGAGTCTTCAGGGTTAAAACAGTGATCAAAAAGAAATGTATAATATTGTTCCTACCAATCACAAACAAGTACTCATGAAGATTTAATAATATCCCAAGGTAATCCAAAGAAAAAGTTATGGGTAAGATTTTTGCTTAATAAATCATGACACATTCTTGTAATATACATATTTTAAAAAATCCAAATCCTAGACCAACATAAATCCCCCAAATAAAACAGAACACGCACAAAAATTCGAAACACAGTGAACAGCCCTATCTCCAACATGCATTGGCTTCTGTCCCTGTTATACCATAGTGGAACTACATTGGTTCAAATGTTATATTCAGAAGTAAGTGAATTGAACAAACATAGTAGCACTGGAGAAGAAGTAGGGATATAGCATTTTATTTTCAAAGAATTCCAACAGTAAGTGTATACTGGAACAGGAAAAGCTTAGCACTAAAGCAGCAGATGATAGAAGCTCAATTTACAGAACTACTTTACGAATTGCAAATCAAGCTTAGGGTGGTGCTTCAGGCTGAGATATAAGAGGATAAACCACCTACCATTCAAGTAAATAGTGACAGAAGCTGTGAGACACGGCATCTACCCAGAGGGTAACCATTCTGCCCAGTCAAGGCAAATAAAAATACATTTATGAGTTACTACTCCAGTATAAAGAAAACGGAAATTGTACTTAATAGTCATTGGAATAAAAATATACTTCGAAAATACTAGCCCTCACAAGAAAAATAAATGTACATGCTTTTTTTTTTTTTTTAAAGGAAGTAGCAGCTTGTTGTCCTCAAAATAATTCAAGAGAAAAGGAGTTACAGGAAGCAAAAGTGAAAAGCCTTAAGGATAAAACTGACTGATTTACGATGGAAAGGGGGTTGGCAGTGTAAGAGTGGCATAATAAAAATCCACATAAAGTACTCATGAAGATTGGAGGTAGTCCCAATTGGATTTCATTACAGAAAATCAAGTCAGTGGTACGGAGGGTAAATTTGAGAAACTTATCTAGAATACAGAGGAAAAGAAACTAAAAACTAAGTAAGATAACATGTAAAAATATAACACACAAAATACCAATCTAAGCGTTAAAATTATTAGTTTTACGGAGGGAGAAGCAAAATCATCACAATGTACAGTGGTGCAGACAGAATTATTTTTTGATCTTTAAAACAAAAAAATAAACAACGACAAGAAAAACCACCTGAATTTATACAAACAGGCTGATAAACTTGAAGGTGTACCACAGTCCCCTTTTGATGAACACTTGGCATCCAACGTTTTGCTCTTACAAATAACCTACATAGAAGCCTGTGTGTGTTTACTTTATATTTGTGGAGATTTACCTTAAAGATGAATTCCAATCAATGGAATTTCTGGATCAAAAGGAAAATACATATGTTATTTTTTTGATAGTATCAAATAATCCTCTAGTGGATTTATGTAAGTTTTCATGCTTATCAGCAATTCATAAGAATGATTGTTTTCCAAATCTCTGCCAACTGAGCTTGTGGCCAAACTTTTGGATTTTTGCCAATCTTTACATACTGAGAAGTAGCATTTTAATGTAATTTTGATTTACATTTCTCTTTATGTGACACTGAGAACGTGTTGTTAATATTTTTATGGGTTATTTGCCTTTCTTTTCTTTGAATTTATCCTCATATTTATCTCCCTTTTATATATTAATTTAAGAGCTCAATTTTTAGAGGCTATTATTTGGATATCATGCCTATGTTTATGAGAAAAGCCAGAAATCTTTTCTTCTAGTACATCACATTGCTTTTGCTTAGAACTTCTCTTAGTCCCCATACAACAGACATTTTTTTTTTAATTAATTTTATTGGGGTGACAATTGTTAGTAAATTTACATAGATTTCAGGTGTACAATTCTGTATTACATCGTCTATAAATCCCATTGTGTGTTCACCACCCAGAGTCAGTTCTCCTTCCATCACCATATATTTGATCCCCTTTACCCTCATCACCCACCCCCCACCCCCTTACCCTCTGGTAACCACTAAATTATTGTCTGTGTCTATGAGTTTTTGTTTCTCATTTGTTTGTCTTGTTCTTTTTGGTTTATATACCACATATCAGTGAAAACATAGGGTTCTCTGCTTTTTCTGTCTGACTTATTTCACTTAGCATTATTCTCTCGAGATCCATCCATGTTGTCACAAATGCTCCTATATCATCTTTCCTTAACGCCGAATAGTATTCCATTGTGTATACAGACATTTTTTTAATGCATTTGAATTTATCAGTCTGATCTGTTAAAAATGATCTAAATGAAGGGAAGAAGTAAGGGAGCAGAGTGGAAACGCAGGGTCCCGCGGTGGAATCACGGCAGGCGGCAGTGGTACCGCGGGCAGCACCAGCAGCTCAAAAAGCACGGGAACCCAGGGCGGAACAGAGAACACAAAAGCCAGGAGGACAATGTACACAACACAAGAGTCACCTTTGGAGCACATGCAGAGGAGGAGAACAAAGTAGTGCAAGTCAAATATAAAGGACACATACTACATAAGATAACTCAGCAAGAACTAAGAACTCTAGGGGATCTACGTAATACATCAAAGCAAACACAGAGAGTAAGACAGAATGGGGAAACAAAGAAACATGTCCCAAATAAAAGAACAGAAGAAACCTCCACAACTGGAACCAAATAAATCAGAGGTAACCAAACTATCAGAGACAGAGTTCAGAACACTGGTGATAAGAATGTTTAAGGAGCTTAGGGAAGACATAAAGAAGGATATAGAAATCATAACGAACAACCAGTTAGAACTAAAGAATACAATTACCGAAATTAAGAACTCACTTGAAGGGATTACCAGCAGGTTAGATGAAGCAGAGGATCGAATCAGTGACTTGGATGTTTAGAGATCACCCAAACAGAACAGAAAGAAAAAAAAAAATTAAAAACAATGAAGATGGTTTAAGAGACCTCTGGGATAACATCAAGCGCAACAACATGCTTATTATAGGAATACCAGAAGGTGAAGAGAGGAAGCAAGGGATTGAGAACATATTTGAAGTAATAATGTCCGAAGACCTCTGGGATAACATCAAGCGCAACAACATGCGTATTATAGGAATACCAGAAGGTGAAGAGAGGAAGCAAGGGATTGAGAACATATTTGAAGTAATAATGTCCGAAAACTTCCCTAACCTGATGAAGGAAACCAATATACAAGCCCAAGAAGTGCACAGAGTTCCAACCAGGCTAAATCCAAACAGGTCCACACCAAGACACATTATACTTAAAATGGCAAAGGTTAAAGACAAAAAGAGAATCCTAAAAGCAGCAAGAGAAAGACAGAGGGTTACATACAAGGGAACTCCCATAAGACTATCAAATGACTTTTCTACAGAAACATTGAAGGCCAGGAGGGAATGGCAGGAGATACTCAAAGTGATGGAAAACAAAGGCCTACAACTTAGATTGCTTCATCCAGCAAGGCTATCATTTAAAGTTGATGGAGAGATAAAGAGCTTCCCAGAAAAGAATAAGCTAAAGGAATTTATTACCACCAAGCCAAATTGCAAGAAATACTAAAAGGACTTCTGTAAATAAAAGAAAGATGAAAACAATCTAACTACAAATTTAAAAATGGCAATAACTATGTACCTATCAATAATCACTTTAAATGTAAACGGATTAAATGCTCCAATCAAGAGATAAAGTGTGGCTGAGTGGATAAGAAAGCAAGACCCTTGTATATGCTGCATACAAGAGACTCACCTCAGATCAAAAGACACACACAAGCTGAAAGTGAAGGGTTGGAGTAAGATATTTCATGCAAATGGAAATGAGAAAAAAGTTGGAGTTGCAATACTTATATCTGACAAAATAGACTTTAAAATGAAGAACACATTAAAAGATAAAGATGGGCATTATATAATAATAAAGGGATCGATCCGACAAGAGGACATAACCTTAGTAAATATCTATGCACCCAACATAGGAGCACCTAAATATATAAAACAGGTACTGACTGACGTAAAGACAGAGATCAACAGTAACACTATCATAGTAGGGGACTTCAACACACCTCTGACAACAAGGGACAAGAAATCAATATGGAAACAACAGCCTTAAATGATACGTTGGACCACTTGGATTTAATCAATATTTTCAGAGCATTTCACCCCAATGCTGCAAAATACACGTTCTTCTCAAGTGCACATGGAACATTTTCCAAGATAGACCATATGTTAGGCCACAAAACAAGTCTTGATAAATTTAAGAAAATTGAAACCATACCAATTGTCTTCTCTGATCATTTCTATGAAATTAGAAATGTACAGGAAAAAGAAAACTGGAAGACACTAATTCATGAAGGCTGAATAACTTATTACTAAATAATGAATAGGTCAAGCAGGCGATCAAGGAAGAAATCAAAAGATATCTTGAGACAAACGAAAATGAAAATACGACGACCCAAAATCTATGGGATGCCGTGAAAGCAGTCCAAAGAGGGAAATTCATAGCATTGCAGGCCTACCTGAAGAAACAAAAACCATCACTAATCAACAGTTTATCTTCACACTTAAGGGATCTGGAAAAAGAACAGCAAAATGAGCCCAAAAGGAGCACAAGGAAGGAGATAATAAAGATCAGACCAGAAATAAATGAAATAGAAACCAGAAAAACAATACAAAATATCAATGAATCCAAGAGTTGGTTCTTAGAGAAGATAAACAAAATGGGCAAACCTTTAGCCAGACTCATTAAAAGAAAAAGAGAGGACCCAAATTAATAAAATCAGAAATGAAAGAGGAGAAGTGACAACAGACACCGCAGAAATACAAAAAAATTTAAGAAATTACTATGAGCAACTATATGCCAACATATTTGACAATCTGGAAGAAATGGACAATTTTCTAGAGACATACAACCTTCCAAGGCTAACTCAAGAAGAAACAGAAAACCTGAATAGACTGGTTACCATCAGGGAAATTGAATCAGTAATCAACAATCTCCCAACAAACAAAAGCCCTGGACCAGATGGCTTTACAGGTGAATTTTACAAAACGTTTAAAAAAGAATTATCACCTATTCTCCTCAAGATCTTCCAAAAAATCCAGAAGGAGGGAAAACTCCAAAACACTTTTTACGAAGCCACTATCACCCTGATCCCAAAATCAGACAAAGACACCACAAAAAAAGAAAACTACAGGCCGATATCTCTAATGAACATAGATGCAAAAATCCTCAACAAAATATTAGCGAACAGAATTCATCAATACATTAAAAAGATCATACACCATGATCAAGTGGGATTCATCCCAGGTATGCAAGGGTATTTCAATATCCGCAAATCAATTAATGTGATATACCACATTAACAAAATGAAAAATAAAAATCACATGATCATATCAATAGATGCAGAAAAAGCATTTGATAAAATCCAGCAGCTATTTATGATAAAAACCCTTAAGAAAGTGGGAATAGAGGGATCATATTTCAACATAATAAAGGCCATATATGACAAACCCACAGCTAACATCATATTCAATGGGGGAAAGCTAAAACCATTCCCCCTAAAATCAGGATCAAGGCAAGGTTGCTCACTATCTCCGCTTCTATTCAACATAGTGCTGGAAGTTCTAGCCACAGCAATCAGACAAGAAACAGAAATAAAAGGCATCCAAATTGGTAAGGAGGAAGTAAAATTATCATTGTATGCAAATGATATGATACTATATATAGAGAACCCTAAAGACTCCACCTAGAAACTATTAGAGCTGATAGATGAATTTAATAAATAGCAGGACACAAAATTAATATTCAAAAATCAGTTGCATTTGTATATACCAATAATAAAACATCAGAAGGAGAAATTAAAAAAAAAACATTCCCATTTTCAATTGCTTCAAAAACTATAAAATACCTGGGAATAAATTTAACCAAAGTAGTAAAAGATCTGTACTCAGAAAATTATAAGACACTGAAGAAAGAAATGAAAGAAGATATAAATAGATGGAAACACATATCATGTTCATGGATAGGAAGAATTAATATAGTTAAAATGTGCATACTGCCTAAGGCAATATACATATTCAATGCAATTCCTATCAAACTACACAAATCTATAAAAAACTCACTCAACTCCAAAATAAAACAAACAACCAAATTAAAAAATGGGTAGAGGACTTAAAGAGACATTTTTCTAAAAAGGACATACAGATGGCAAACAGACATATGAAGAAATGCTCAACCTCACTAACCATCAGAGAAATGCAAATAAAAACCACAATGAGATACCACCTCACCCCAGTCAAAATGGCTATCATCAATAAATCAACACACAACAAGTGCTGGCACAGATGTGAAGAAAAGGGAACTCTTGTGCAGTGCTGGTGGGATTGCAGATTGGTGCAGCCACTATAGAAAACAGTATGGAGGTATCTCAAAAATCTGAAAATGGAACTATCCTATGATCCAGTAATTCCACTCCTAGGTATCTATCCGGAGAAACCCAAAACTCCAATTCAAAAATCTTTATGCACTTATATGTTTATTGCAGCACTATACACAATAGCCAAGACATGGAAACAACTGAAATGTCCATTGGTAGATGACTGGATTAAGAAACGGTGGTACATTTATACAATGGAATATTACACAGCCATAAAGAAGAAAGAAATCTTACCATTTGCAACAACATGGATGGACCTAGAGAACATTATGTTAAGTGAAATAAGTCAGACAGAGAAAGACAAGTACTATATGATCTCACTTATATGCAGAATCTAAAGAAAAGAATAAGTGAATGAACTAATCAGAAACAGTTTTGGAGACAAAAAGGAAAAACTGAGGGTTGTTAGATGGGCGGGGGCATGGGGATAAGGGGGAAGGTGAGGGGATTAGAAAACAGTCGGTAACCACAAGATGGCCACGGGGTTTTGAAAATTAATTTGGGGAACGTAATCAATAATGTTGTAAAGATTTTGTAGGGTATCCGATGGGCACATGTCCCATTTGGGAGATCACCTCAGGGAAGATGTAGATGCCTGATCACTGCAATGTACACCTGAAGCTCAACAATAATGATTGCCGACTGTAATTTTATACATATATATGTATACATATATTTATATACATATATGTGTATATACACATATATACATATGTGTATGTATGTATGTGTATATATACATATATACTCATATGTACATGTATACGTATATGTATATATATATGTATGTATATACTTACAAGAGGCGGAGTACATTATTGGGAGTGGAGACAGTGGAAATGTGATGGCTCGGTGTGATGTCAGAAAGATAGAGGATGGGGGGAGGGAGGTCCACAGTGTGAGGGATATAAATGATAAACATCTAAGTATTACTTTGTCTTGTGTACCGAAAATAATTTTTAAAAAAATTAAAAATGGTCTAAATTTTCAATCATAGTGGAAAGGTTTTTTCATTTTTCAAGATTATAAAGGAATTAAATTTTATTTTACATTCATAAATCTATGGTTTCATTGACTTTAAATATAGATTTCTGACCCATTTATATTTTTCTAAATGACTATCCAGTTACCTCAACAAATTTTTTTTAAGTCTATCTGCCCTCCATACCCCACACACTTATTTATTTTTGTCATGTACCACATTTCATTTTATATTTTAGAATCTATTTCTGGGTTTTCATTCTATTCCTCTGGTCTGTTTGTTAATGTACCAAATATGCAGTGTTTTAATTAACACTGTTTTAATAGGGACTTTATATTATGTTAGTGCAAAAGTAATTGCGGTTTAAAAGGTTAAAAATAATTGGAAAAACCGCCATTACTGTTGCACCAACCTAATATGTTATGTTATAGAATCTGGTAGAATTACCCTTTACTTTTAATACTTTCAGGGTTTTCTGATCTATTCTATTTTTTTTATTTAATTTACCAGTTAGTCTTATTTCCTTTGTGTACTTATCTGTAATTCCTAAATGTCCTACTATGTACATTCATGGGTAATTGATTTTATTGTTTTAAAAGAAAATTAATCCACAATCTAGGTTGGTATTTTTGGATTTAATTTTTTACAGTAAAAAAAAAATACAGATTCAGAACTTGAGCGTCCACCACTCTTTCCAATGTTACAGAAGTAGAAAGAGTGTAAGAGGAAGCTCAAATCTCATGAAGATTGCAATACAATAGGAAAACTTGCCATGCATGACCAGCCTGTGAGTAGGGGGCAGGAATTACTACTTTCTTTTCTGTCTCCAATATGTAAGGAAGATAAAGATTTTGAATCCGTTTCTCCTTCAAACACAATCCAAAGTCCCCAACCCTCTCCAGAAGTTCACAGACCTCTGCTCCCAGAGCAATTTCCAATGCATCTGTCCACAACCAGGCTGAGCCAGAAAATTACTCACCACTTAAAATCTGCAAACCTCCTCCAGAAACCCAATTTGAGGGAATCCCCTTTTCCAATAGTATATTTCTAGAAAAGCTATTCCTCCTCTTCTTTAAGTTTCACAAATACAAACACAAGATCCCACCTAACAGATACAGAATCATTTGTTCCATCAATTAATAACAACTGTTGACTAGTGTACAGCATTTGAGGACAGATTATGTTAACAGAAAGGGTTAGTTTTCATGGAGCCTGAGGAAAAAAAAACAGGAATTGAGGAGCAAGAGTTTGTTAGTATTACCCAGCCCCAGCCAGAAGTGGGTGGGTGTGGGGAGACAATGGCCAGTGGACAGAAACATCTGTCATTCTGCCGTTTCATTTCTCATGGCCAGTTAATAACCTGAGTTTATGCATCAGTCTCTTCCAAGTTTGATTAGTAAGTCAGTCTCCCTGGACCTAATCAGCAGAAGTGCCCCAAAAACTGAATTTTGGGTCTACGAAGCTGAGAACCAGATCCTGAAGCATAGTGATCCCGCCAAAATAAAGCCACCTCCAGGATGACATCTGTTTCTACCCTCTCTGTAACTATAGCACCTATCACTGTGTCTATGTGATGTATTGAATGCCCCCTAATGCTAGAGTCTCATGCTTTACAGAATAAATTCAAAACTTCTTGATTTGCTTTTCACAGCTCCAACTCAGCTTTCCAGCCTCACCCCTGAACAAACCAAGCCTCTCATGACTCCATGTTTTCATACATGATTCTCTCTACCTAGAATGTTTTGCCCAATCTTGCCTGTAAAATCCCCATTCTTCCTCCAAAGCCCAGTTCAAAAGTCACCTCCTTCTTGAGGGCTTCCCTACTTCCCCAGTCATTTAGTTCTCACTGTTCCCAACAGGTCTCTAACTCTGATCTATTCTTGATTATTTATTTTTCTATAGAATATTTTATGGGATTGCATTTGATTTATATACTATCTTGAAGAGAACCAAATCTTTATGAAGTTGAATTATCCTGCCTAAGAATGCAAATGTCTTTCCATTTACTCCAATCTATTATTTAAGTGTATTTGAATTCTTCCTAAATTTTGTACTATCTTCCTAATATGTAAGTTGGAGACAATTCAGGAATTGGATGAAATTTAGACTAAGTGAATTTTAAGGGTCTAAATTCTGATATTTAAAGTCACTTAGATGTTTTGTTTTATACTAATTAAGAGTATTAATACCATAGATATATCAAAATTAAAAATAACCCTTATTCACAGTTATGTATAGCATCTCAACGAATGTTACTCTACTGAGAGCATATATTTATCACGATAATGGTAGTAAAAACTCACTTTGAAGTGCATTAGGAGGCATAATGTGATTAACACCGAATATGGCCCCAAATGATGATTTCCTCTTAAGTAATACCTGTAAATATGCACATAATCATCAATAGATGATAGACTAAAATAAATTAGATTCTGATTATTCACCAGTCACTAAACTAGATATTTTATGCAGTCTTACTTAGCCCTATATTTAAATAAATAAATAAAGATGCATATTTATAAAATTCACTAATACTACTGGCAAACTGTGGCATGTTGATACTTAATACTCCTAGCATGAACTATTTTCTTCTTAATTTGACTATAGAAAAAAATCTGTAACCAACATGTCACAGTTTTAGTTTTGCATTTGTTTATGTGATTAATAGCTTTATCTCCTGAAAGATCATAAACTCATTGAGAGCAGGGACCATGTCTCGTTTTTCTCACCACTACAACCCCAGTGACTTACCTAGTGAGTTAGCAGGAAGCCAGTAAGTATTGACTTAATAAAATAAATCAGCAAATTAATAATGTGAGAAGCTATAGAGTGCTCTGAGAATTAAAGTATTGAATTAATTTCATTTCAAGCACATTATATATAGTTTCTCATGTATATGTTCTTTAAAAATTATCCTAAGCTTTCTGTTAATTACTTAATGAATAGAAAGTACAAACACAAAAGCAGAAAGTAAAACCAAATAAGGCTATTTAAAAGGAAATTTGATTATATGAGAACAGCTAAAATGTATTAAGGGCCTTTAATATCTAGGTGTTAAATGTCATTCACTAGATTACTTACTTAAGATGCATAATCTTCTTGTGAAATAGATACCATTATTATTATTATTATTTTGCCAATGACTACCCTGAGTCTTAGAGAAGTTTTTACTTTTCAAAAATCTTCCGGCTACTACGCAATGAAACAAGGATTCAAACCCATGATATCTAACTCTACTTCTGGAATAACCTCTATAACATACTTTCTTTTCATTTTCTCATGCATGACTATAAAGCATGTAACCGTATACACTTGCCATTTGCTTGATTAAATATTTAGTAAGTTTCAGTTTTTCCTGAAGCTACAGAAGGAAAAGTCTCAATGTTTACCAGTATATTTATTAAAAGTTTTTTCTTTATCTTTGCTGTGGTTGAAAACCTTTTGTTAATTCAATGTAAATTTCTAGACAATTATTAAGTTCATTGTTAAACTGAGCTTATTAGTGTATATGTCATTTTTATATGCATATTAAAGAGCTACTCAATGATATGCTACTTCAAAACCAAACGTTTAACAGTTCTGGTTTGATAAAAGGCTACCATGCACAATAGTTTCTATAGGAAGATAGTTCTTCCTTCTTTGAGGCTCATACTCTAATCTTTAATAACAGAGTGTGTTAGTAAATGCCAAAATACTGGCAAAATCCAAACAATGGTTGCCATCAGAGCTCTTATAAAGAAACTGAGATTTGAAGCCAATTTTGTTATTATCTTCAATTGATAACATAACATCACTTTGCTTTGACTCTATTACAGGCATCATTTAAGTCAAGATGTAGTAACTAACAGGCACATTTTTACAATGAACTTAGTAATTGTCTGAAAATTTATATTATTATTTATTATTTCTAGATCAGGAGAACTGAGTTTAAGTGGTGTGTGTATTTTAGTTTCCCTAGTTCCAACCACTGTTTCTATGCTTGAGTCCTCTAATCAGAGTTGCCACCACTCGACACAAGAATGCTCATCCAAAGCTAAGTTCTTTGGAATCCTGTCTCATTCTTACACATTTTTAATATTCACCTTATGAAGTTGGCTAAAGTTACTGTAATTCTTATGAGTACAAAGGGATGAAAATGAAGGTGTGTAAAGAACACAGATCTATTGCTTAATAAGTTCTTGGAATATGAGTGTACATCATACCAAATATTCATTATCTGATGAATTAACAGTCAGGACTGTTAATAGAGGCTTGTATCTATAATAAAAAATATTTTATTGTACCAGTGTCCTTTCATGATTTTTTTAATATCTAGCCTCCTTTTCTTGGATATCCAAGCCCTATGCCTCATTGATAAGTATATTAACTAACCACTGTATCAAATAACAATTTTGCTTCCTTTTTCAAAACTCAAATCCTTCTCTGAGCATACCACATTACCCACTATACCTTATTATATATATGTTTTATTGATCTTTTATTGCCTTATATCCAGTGAGTACCATAGCTTTTATTTACCTTCCTACAAGCTATTGTTTCATGCCATTCTCTCTATTCCCACCTCTATAGAGACGTTAACCAAGTTTTTATCTCTCTTGTATAGCCACAATAGCCTCTTAACCAGTTCATGTGTCTCAACTTTACTCTCTACACTGTTGCCAGAGTGGTCTTTTTAAAAACACAGTTCATCAAGCTTATAATTATCAATGCCTCTCCCAAATAAAGTCCAAACCCAAAGTTTAACATAGAATGTTCTTGGCTGCTACTTACCTATATATGCCTAAATCCCCACACGTCCTACTATAGACTGTATTCTAGCTGTAACCATCAATCTGCAGTTTATTGGGAAGTCTTCTTACATATCCCTCTACCAGAAATACTCTTTTCTGCCATTCCCACATATGCCACTAGTTCCTGGTCCTTCTGAATTTTTTTGATCATCTTTCCTACTGGAAAGTCTCCCTAAAACACTCAGTCTGTTGAAATATCCTCCCTCTGTGCACACTTTTATTGTGACAACATTCTACTCTAACAGTTCGCTACCTGTCTCTTTTACTAGGCTATAAGCTTTGTCATAGGCAGCCTCTAAAAGGGCCCACAGTGATCCCATCTCCTGGTGTTCATAATTTGCTAATCCTCACTCCAGAATGTGTTTGACGCATCTAATGAAAGAATGTCACTTCTGACACTAGGTTATGAAAAGGCTATAGCGTCCATCTTGGATGATCTTTCTGTCTTGCTTTCTTGGTCTGAGGTAAACTAGCATCCATGTTGTGAGCTGCCTAACAGATAGGCCCATATGGCAAGAAACTGAGGCAGTTTAGTGGTCAAGAGCCAGCAAGAAACGAGACCTTGTCAATAGTCGCATACGTGAGTATGGAAGAGAATAGGATTTTAAGTGAGACTCTAGCCCCTCTTGGCAGTTTGATTGAAACTGTATGAGCTTCCTTGAGCCAGCTAAACTGTTCCCAGAGTCCTGACTCACAAAAACTATGAAGTAATAAATGCTTGTGATTTTAAAGTGCTAAGTTCTAGGGTTATGCAGTAATAACCCTAGATAATACTGCATAATAATTTGTTATGCAGTAATAGAAAGCTCATAAAGTATTAGTATCTATAAGTTTAGAAAACATGACATTTAACTTTGAATCTTATACACGTATCATGAATAAGATTCTCAAAAATTATTTTTGTTAAATGAATTAACACTATTCATGTGAACTTTTACTTCTAAACACTTGGGGTATTCAAACTTCAAGCATTCTGTAAAAATAGTTTATAACTGTTCATTCTGAGTCAATATATTTTCTTCACAACAGAAAACAAACTCTGCCAATAACGTAAATGTATTATAAATCAGCATTTCAATATTCATAGCCAGGGGCATATATTCAATTTTATAAAGATAAAATTAAGAG